>NC_138376.1:72188994-72230004 GCF_054177405.1 Leptonychotes weddellii
CAACCAATGTCTTCTTGCCAAAAAGTAAATGGCATCTCTCCCAAGGACAGAAGGCATTTGTCTCAGGATCTAATGGGAAGAATTGTGAGGACTCAGAGCAGGAATGCCCATGAGAAAGGTTCAATGGAACGTGAAGTGTCAAGGGAATCTTTGAAAGTGAACTGATGAATATATAAAGTTTTACAGTACCTCGAGGCAGAATATAATTTGGTATATAGTATTGAAAGTATAAGACATTTTTATTCTTGGAGAGGATCTTAGCATAAAATCATAGGAAGAAGTAAAAGCAAAACAAAACAATAACAAAAACAACCCCCCAAAATAAATATGGGTAATTCAAATTATGAACAGTCAGGGTAGTATTCAGAAGACTTTTGCAGAATCCATATTAATATCATGACACCAAACGCCATAATGATTATGTGGGGAACATCGTTGTTCTTTGAACTGACCAAACAGATTAGTAATAGTTCAATTAGATACCACCTACCACCAAATACCTAAATTCTGGGTGGAGTCTATAGCTTAACATAAAGTGAAGAGTTATGTTTGTTGTTTTGAGAATTTATATGTAGTTTTTTAAATCCACATAATTATGGACATATTTTGAAGGATTCTAGGTATATACTTCTTAACCTGCAGGAAGAAAAAAAGAGGAGGTGAGATAATTAGTTGGGTTTTTGTTTGTTTGTTTGCTTGCTTGCTTAAGGTTTGTTTTGTTGTGGTTGTTCGCTTGGATTTGTTTATTTCAAATAAACAATTATAAATAATAATAAAAACAATTATAATTAACATAGACAAAAAGGAAATTATTCCAAGTTTATGGAGTAGCTCTTAGAACTGAAGGAATAGCTGAAGAACCAAGCTCAGAAAGGCAGGATCCCAAGCGGCACCTTGGATGCAAGTAGTAGAGTTTACATAACTGTCTTGTAAGGAGCCTTAATGTGATTAATCAGCTCCAACATTTTCCATCCTGACCCTTCCACTCAAGTTTCCAAGTCCCAGAGACAGAGGTTGAGTTATCTGGATCTTCTGCCCTATGTTGGTTAGGAAATGGGGAAATACTCTCTGCAATCCCAAAGATAGCACACAGGAGGAGAGAGATAATGTCTCAATAGGAAATTGGGATATTATTATCAGAAGAAGGGAGAGTGATTCAGACAGTGAAAACCAACAAATATTTGCTATAGAATCCTTTAAATATAATATGCTTATAGAGTAACCTTTTGTTAAAAATGTGATTCCATGAACTATTGAAAGACCCTGTTTATATTCATTAGAAATTTTATATTGTATATTTATCCAGAATATTTTAATAATGAGTTATGTTTTGAACTTACAGGAGATTGTATGTGTGTGTGTGTGTGTGTGTGTGTGTGTTGTTAGAAATGGTAATAATTGGGCGCCTGGGTGGCTCAGTTGGTTAAGCGACTGCCTTCGGCTCAGGTCATGATCCTGGAGTCCCTGGATCGAGTCCCGCATCGGGTTCCCTGCTCGGCAGGGAGTCTGCTTCTCCCTCTGACCCTCCCCCCTCTCATGTGCTTGCTCTCTCTCATTCTCTCTCTCTCAAATAAATAAATAAAATCTTTAAAAAAAAAAAAAGAAAAAAGAAATGGTAATAATTTGCATAGACGTAAGAAGGATTTATTATTCCAAAAGAATTTCAGCTGTGGTGGGAGCTCTGATTCTTGACTATAACAGAGAGCAGTAACATAATAGCAAACACTTACATAGTGCTTTCTCTGGTCCAGGCACCCTCAAAAGCACTTTACAAATTTTATTATAACAGGGAAGAAGTCACAATGAATGACAATCATTTTTTTCCTTTAACTATTTCTAACTTTAGTCCACTTAATTTGTCAATGATTCATTTCTGGTCTTGGAGGCTGGTCTGAACCTATCGGAAGATCCCTAAGTGGATCCAAAGTTCCGTTCTTTACGTGGATGAAAAGTCTTAACCATTTCAAGAATCATCCCATTGTGCACCAGCACAACAAATAGAGAATAGGTGTACTACACAATGACTGGCAAACATGTTGACTCAAGACCTCCTGAGGGCATAAGGGAAACTCTCTTCCAACCCCACACGCCTGCTACTGTGAGCCAGAGAGGTGGGCTGAAGAATGAGTGGGGTGGCTGCAATCTAGGAATAAAGTCCCAAGGGGCAAGTTAATGCCCAACTGTCCTCTTCTGTCTTTTAAGTTTTAGGCAGTATTGAATTCTATTCTAAATATACCCGTTTCTTTCAATGTAAAATAAGGATTCAACACACACGCACACACACACACCAAAAATTTAAAGTAGAATTACCATTCCTTGGAGAAGCCTCCTATTCTCTTTGGTTTCACATTTCTCTCCCTAATATCTTGAAGCATATTTATGATGTGAGAATCACACTTGAACCTCTTCTATTCCAAGCTCCCTTCTGTTTAACTCTCAGTGGAACATTCCCACAGTGTGACACAGAAGGTAGTTTCTTAGTGGAAAGCAGAATTGTATGCACACCAAATCCCATCAAGTTATACTTTTACTGAAGATTTTGTTAATTCTTTTTTTTTTTAAAGATTTTATTTATTTATTTGAGACAGAGAGAATGAGAGAGAGCACATGAGAGGGGGGAGGGTCAGAGGGAGAAGCAGACTCCCTGCCGAGCAGGGAGCCCGATGCGGGACTCAATCCTGGAGTCCCTTAGGTCCCTCAGTCGCTTAACCAACTGAGCCACCCAGGCGCCCGATTTTGTTAATTCTTAATTCTAATATCTTTATATTTTTATGGTACTTGAGACTATCAAAAATAATTGTGACGTTTTAATTATACTATTTATTGTTATAATTTGCTTTATGCTGTAAATGTATTGCTCTCTCTGGTGAGAGCTAAAGTAACACTGCTGTGGGTGCTTTAAAAACAGGTTGTATAGATTAACAGTTCAAGATGTGTTGGGTATCCAACTGAATTTTAGTTATGAGGAGTAGGTTTGAAGGTTCCTGTCAAGGGGATGTCAATTAGGCTCCAAGAGGCAAACTTTCCTAACAGTTTCTGTACAAAGCAGGGGTTACTGGGTAACTGCCCCTACTGTTCAGTAATTGACCCAGTTAGCAATGAAAAGCTGAGGGGAGAGGTGTGCAGAGAGTTAACAAAAAGAACCTCAATACAAAATGTCCAGGAAGCAGAAAAACTGAGAGGCACACAATGAAAAGAACATTGTTTCTTGCCTAGTGACCTTTTTTTTTTCATTTGGCCAAAAAAGAGTCATGGAATTAAAGTGTACTAGATAGATGCCAACTTTAACACATGACAAAGAGGGGCAAAACTAGGAGATTTTGCTCATATTACAGATATTTAGAGATATCTGTATGTCAACTGTGATGGTAGTTATTCTCTAAAGGTATACATGTTAAATGCGCATAGAAAGCAACTAAGTATCTATTTCTTCATTCACACTTGGCTCATTCTTGCTTATCTTGTTACCAAGGATTTTACCTTGCACATGGTAAGGACTCAGCAATCCACCCACTCATTCATGCAACATATATATATATATGTATATAGCATTTATTAAACACCTACTGTATTCTGGTGATGAGGATAAAGCAGTGAAGAAACAAAGCCCTTCATAGAGCTTGCACTCTGGTTATTACGTTTGCTAGCTGCAACCTGGAGAATCAGTGAACATAAAATGTAGTGCTCTTGACCCAAACTGGAACCAATGATCTGGGTTTGTTTGAAAGTGTGCTCTGCCACTTCTGAACTGGGTGACCCTGGGCAAGTTTCTTAACCATTAGAGGCTTCAGTTTCTTTATCAATAAAATGGGATTACAATGAGGTAATATATGTGTTTGTGTGTATATATATGTGTGTATGTTAACATAAGTGCTAAGATCAATGTTTGACACTAGTTAAGTATCATATAAGCATCAGGTATTCCTGTTAAGGGAAATTGCTCTAAATTTAATGTATGGATAAACAGTCCTCAATTATAAAGTGTAGAGCCCAGAGAAATCAAGACAATAAAACTTGAGGTGCGAAATGCACCTCAATAGACAATTGATGTTTGTATTATTTGTTCAAAGAAGATTGTAGAAGGCGAGAGAGAGCATAACCCAATGTTAAGCTAGCTACTTATATCTCTGGCCTTCAGTTTTTTCTTTTCTTTTCTTTTCTTTTTTAAGATTTTATTTATTTATTTGAGAGAGAGCATGAGCAGGCGGAAGGGCAGAGGGAGAAGCAGACTCCCTACTGAGCAGGGAGCCAGACCTGGGGCTCAATCCCAGGACCCCGGGATCATGACCTAAGCCAAAGGCAGACATTTAACCAACTGAAGCACCCAGGTGCCCCAGCCCTCAGTTTTTTCATCTGTAAAGAAGAGGTGATAAAAGACTTTCTTGATAGAGGTTCTATGAGGATTAAAGGAAATGATGTGTGCAAAGTGCTTGGCACAAGACCTAGCTGAGAGTGAGCAGTTACTGAACAGGGGCTATTAAAGTTGTAACCTTATTGCAATGAATTGACATCATTTATTTAGTTTTTGCCGATTGCGTTTCAATTCAAAAAGGACTTAAGAAAACTTTTTCAATGAGAACATTTCTCTCTCTCTCTCTCTCTCTTTTTTTTTTTTTCTTTCGAGAGAGGGAGAGAGAGTGCAAATGAGTGGAGGGGAGGGGCAGAAGGAGAGAGAGAGAGGGAGATAGAGAATCTTAAACAGGCTCCAGGCTGTGTGGAACCCAACGCATGACTCAATCTCACAACCCTGAGATCATGACCTGAGCTGAAATCAAGAGTCAGATGCTTAACCAACTGAGCCACCCAGGCACCCCATCAATGAGAACATTTCTAAACATCATTAAACATTGGTCTCATAGGAGAAAAACACTTCATTGCTCAGTCAAATCATGTATAGTAAAGATTAGTATTACTCCATTAAAAAAAGAGATCCTTCCAGTAACTTCCCTCAGTCTGTAGATCCCAGAGTCTTGTAAGAATTGAAAGATTGTCCAACTAGTTAAATTTATAAAGTAGGATCAAATGTACATGAACCTACATAAACCGACTCTTGAATTGTGTCATAATATATTTTAATACTCTTTATTGCCAATGTCTGTATCTGTGTTCATAAGGGAAATAGACCTTTTTAACTTTTTATATTTTCTTTTGGTAATAGGTTAATAATTGGCTTCACATAATGAGTTAAGCTTCTTTATTTATTTTTCTGTTTTCTAGAATATTTTTAAATGACAATAGTATTCTCTATTCATTGAACAATTGATACCACTCCTACAAAGCTATCTAGGTCTACTGTTTGTTTTCAGTTATCATTTATCAATTCCACTTCACTAATTGCTATTTGTTTAATAAGAATTTATTATTAAAATTGGCATTTTTCTACTTGTGCAGATATATAACCATCCATTTCATCAGTTTTTCAAATTCATGAGCATAAAGTTACTCCATATAGTCATTTCTTATTTTTTTTTTAAAGATTTTATTTATTTATTTGAGAGAGAGAATGAGATAGAGAGAGCATGAGAGGGGGAGGGTCAGAGGGAGAAGCAGACTCCCTGCCGAGCAGGGAGCCCGATGCCGGACTCGATCCAGGGACTCCAGGATCATGACCTGAGCCGAAGGCAGTCGCTTAACCAACTGAGCCACCCAGGCGCCCCAGTCATTTATTTTTTTTTTCTGTTGCATAATCATTTGCTCTTTTTTTATATTTAAACTGAATTTCTTAAAACAATAAAATAAGTTGAATTTCCCTTTTTCTTGATTTTTCTTGTGTGAGGTTTATTTTAGTATTTTTTTCCAGTTTTATTGAGTTATAATTGACATATAACTTATATTAGTTTAAGGGGTACACATAATGATTTGATATATGTGTATATTGCAAAATGATTATTATAGTAAGTTTAGTTCATTCATCACCTCACATAGTTACTATGTGATGTTATCAACCCTCTCAAATTTCTGCTCTGAATTTCAATGATTTCAATCCTTATCTTAATTTTTTACTTCTTATTTCTTTAGCTTTGGCCCATTGTTTTTTGTCCAGCTTGTTCAATTGGCAATTTTGTTAATTTCCCAAAAACTGTGCAAACCTGTAAATTTCCTTTAAATAAAGTACTGTTTTAGCCACATTCCACAAAATTCGGCATGTAGTGCCAACAATGTCATTTAGTTCTAAACAGTTGAGATTTCTTTCATAGTCCTTTCTATTTTCTCTGTAGCTCAGGAGTTAATTAATAGTTTCTGAACATATTTGGTAGACACTTTTTTATTTTCCTTTTGTTATTGACTGGACAGGGCTGAAGTTAAATTTGATGGTAAGTCTCAGTCATTGATTCCAATAATTCTGTTCTGGAAGTGCTCCAGGATATAATATCCAGAATCTTTGGATTCACGGAATCAAGGGAACTACCTAGGGAATGTCATATGCTTTAAGAAAAACTTCATAACAACAACAAAAAAATGTGATTTTTTTAAATGTTCACATAAATTTAGATAATTAAATAAAGAACAATTTCTCCCTTTTTTCTTGAAGGAAACCTCTCATGTTTCAACACTAGCTTTTGATCAAGATTTCAAAATATTTTAACGAACATGAAATTGATAGACCACATTATTTTGGTGAAAAGAATAATGAATTTCAGAGGATCAGTAAGAATTTGATCAAAAGACAGTTTTGCAAACATACTACATATTTTATCTTTGTGTTCATATTCATAAGAAGACATGAATGTCAAAGAAAACCTTGAAGACTCTTGTATTAAAAAAAATCAAAAAGACTTAATTCACCTTATTAGCAGGAATCTGCTATAATTCACAAGATCAGTATTGTTCTCCATGAAACATAATTCTTTTCTTTTGAGAATCCATTTATTTTTATTATACTAATGTCATTTTAATGCTAAGGAAAAACTTTTTTTAATGCCCTGATACCACATGAGAATGTTTTTCTGATGCCACTAGAACATTTTATTATCACAACCTAGTATTTTACTTTATCAAATTTTTGCATCAGTGTACTCTACTAAAAAACAAAACAAAACAAACTACAGATATCAAACCAAGGGCTGCCATTTTTTTTACAAGAGGACTATTGTGATGCATTTTTGGCAGTGAAGATGAACTTATACCAAGAAACCAAAGCAAACTTTTTTTAAAAAAAAGTTTGAAAATAAATAAATAAAAATTAAAAAAAAAAAAGTTTGGTTTTCTACTGAATTCTATTTGAGCTGCAAAGTTATATTACAATCTCAGAAATGCACTAGTAAATAATTATAATAATTATATATATAATTAATAATAGTTATATAAACTAAGGAATGTTCACAGATATGATGTGGTTTCAAAGTATTCAAAATTTTAATCATAGCCTCGGTGATGCTTGTCTTTGTGCCAGCTTTCTAGAAACAAATAAAAATATAACAGGTAAGGATGGCATTGAAAACAAACGTAACCCGGTGGGAAGATATGCTGGCACACTTAGAACAAGTTCTGACTCATTATTTATGGAGTTCAGGGGAAAGTTCCTTTCAAAAGCAGTTTCTTGGCTTAATGAAAGCTCCATTTTTCTAATGGTTTAGTAACACTAAAAAAAGGAAAATGCAACTGATTTTGTGATTAAGTGTATTTTGAGATGCATCACCTGTTAATCTCAAATTATATTTATGATGAACTTTTCATCACTACCCCTACGTACCCCTCTATTCTCTTTCTGTTTCACAGAAAAAATTATGACATCAGCATCCAAAGGAATTCTCCGCCCATTTTTAATCGTCTGCATTATCCTGGGCTGCTTCATGGCATGTCTGCTCATTTACATCAAGCCCACCAACAGCTGGATCTTCAGTCCAATGGAGTCAGCCAGCTCAGTGCTGAAAATGAAAAACTTCTTCTCCGCCAAAACTGATTATTTTAACGAAACTACTATCCTGATTTGGGTGTGGCCATTTGGGCAGACCTTTGACCTTACATCTTGCCAAGCAATGTTCAACATCCAAGGATGCCATCTCACAACAGACCGTTCTCTATACAACAAATCTCATGCAGTTCTGATCCACCACCGAGACATCAGTTGGGATCTGACTAACTTACCACAGCAGGCTAGGCCACCCTTCCAGAAATGGATTTGGATGAATTTGGAATCACCAACTCACACGCCCCAAAAGAGTGGCATCGAACACCTGTTCAACTTGACTCTGACTTACCGCCGTGACTCAGATATCCAAGTGCCTTACGGCTTCTTGACGGTGAGCACAAACCCCTTCGTGTTTGAAGTGCCAAGCAAAGAGAAGTTAGTGTGCTGGGTTGTAAGTAACTGGAACCCTGAGCATGCAAGGGTCAAGTATTACAATGAGCTAAGCAAAAGCATTGAAATCCATACCTATGGGCAAGCATTTGGAGAGTATGTGAATGATAAAAATTTGATTCCTACCATATCTACTTGCAAATTTTATCTTTCTTTTGAAAACTCAATCCACAAAGATTACATCACAGAAAAGCTCTACAATGCTTTTCTAGCTGGCTCTGTACCCGTTGTTCTGGGGCCATCTAGGGAAAATTATGAGAATTATATTCCAGCAGATTCATTCATTCATGTGGAAGATTATAACTCTCCCAGTGAGCTAGCCAAGTATCTGAAAGAAGTTGACAAAAACAATAAGTTATACCTTAGTTACTTTAACTGGAGGAAGGATTTCACAGTGAATCTTCCACGATTTTGGGAATCACATGCATGCTTGGCTTGTGATCACGTGAAAAGGCATCAAGAATATAAATCTGTTGGTAATTTAGAGAAATGGTTTTGGAATTAAAGTTTTCCATCATTTGCACACTTGGAAAACTTATTTTGGTGAGCTATCATCCAAGTTTTGAGGATAAGAAGAGAGACAACATTCTGCTTTTGTGTCACAATTTATTTTTATCACTCTCTCTTGGGTAACATGTATATTTTGATGGAGATTTCTGAGAGCTCAGCATTAGCAATCACTCCCTTTGGTTTTAAATTATCCTGTATATACCTAATTATGTGCACTGAAAATTAATTTATTCTTTGCTACCATTTGTAAACATTATTTTTCACATTTTGTAGTTGTTTGTAATGTAAGTTTGTGATATGATTGTTTCTACATTGATCAGCTGTTTAAGCTATTTGAGAGATGAAGATGCACATTTTAAAATATGAAATATTTTCACTAAATATTATAATCTCTAGTTCCAAGGTTGCATAATGTAACAAAGGAAAAGCATTTGTAATTGAGTTCTAACCTCTTTGACTTCAAAGTGAACAAAGTGTGTAACTGTCTCTATTTGATCTACTTTTTACCTGTTTACCACATTTTTTGTGAAGGAAGAATTATTCATGCAGTGAATAAGAAAGATAGTGAAGCAGAACTGTTTTATTCAGGAAGCTATTAGACTTTTCATTTATTTTCATTAAGCTGACTTGCAAATGCAGCCATTTGTTCTTACGATCTTAAGTTAAATTATTCAAGTATTTTTAAATATCCAATTTTGGGGGATTTGTAGAACCTGGGAAATAATCCTGACAACACTTAAGAATATCTAGGATAGTTCTCTTCCCAATCCTTACACTTATTATTATAATAAGGCAAATAATTTCCTCAAATAACAAAGGAAAAGAATGTGTATAGATACAAATCATATTTATAAGTGGTACATTTATGTACAATTTTGAATAACATATAAATTTAAAATATTTTTTCCAAGCCCCGATATTTAAAAGTTTCATTTTACCATGTGGACAAATAAACAGACAAAACACTTTAGAGGTTTGCCCTATCATTTAAAAAAACCTAAATAAAACTATCATTAAGGTGTTATATATAAGATATTAAACATAATAAAGTGAAGATCTATAGAAAACACACAATGCTAACCTAGAGTAAGATCTCAATGCACATTTATTGAATGAATAAATGAATGTCATTGAAAATCATGGGAAGTTTTTTGTTTGTTTCAATAAAGTGACAGTTCTGGCATAGAAATATTAACTGGAATGATATTTTATATTTCATTTTCATAATTATTCATATATAGCACATGTGACCATGGCCCTCAGGGCTTTACAGAACCAAAATAAACTTGTCATTACACTAAGTTCTTGGAAAATTCATCCCTGAACCTGCAGTTGCCATACAGCAATTTTCCTCTATGAGGTTGAGAGCTGGATATAAGCAGAGATTAGTAGGTGAGAAAAGATGGGATGTTAAGGATTCTTCAAGAAAAACATTTCCCAACAGAATCTTTAATGACTATTCCATTCAGGCCAAAAACCCATCAAAAGAACCAGAATGTTGTGATGACACCCTTTTGGATCCAACTGTGACTTATTCTAATAGTCCTGTTACATGTTAACATTAGCAGAACACAAGTCCACCATCTTCTACATCAAATGGACGTTAGATAGAGGCAAACTTGAGTTCAGTAAGTAGGAGCTATGTCCCGTACCCCAAACTGCCTTGTGTGGGAATGAGCTCTCTGGAGAACCAGAAGGATTGGAACAGAGGAAGATCCTGGCATTAGATGGAGGACTGTTTGATCCTCAGGTTCATTTCTTTACCTATGTCGAACAGGCATGTTGTGTCAGGCAATGCCCTAACCAGAGCTAAAGATGAACAAGGTACTGTGTCAGGCAATGCCCTAACCAGAGCTAAAGATGAACAAGGTACTGTGTGTCACTGCCCTACAGGAACTTACACTTAAGTGGCGAGATACACGAAAGCTTTCTTCAAGTCTATGTTTATGCACATACTCCTCTCAGTGGAGTTTATATGAGTCCACTGCCGATTCAATGAAAATAAGATAGCAAATTTCCCCAATTGCTCAGGGATTTGACATATTTCTGAGCTGCAAACTTTGTTTACTCATTTGACCCAATGTAGATTTCCTCCATATTATCTCTTCTAACCACACTGCATCATGAAATGGCGTGTCTGTGTGGATGCCCTCCTAGATAAGGACAGATCTCACCCATGTTTTTTCATCAGGTTAAAAAAGTCTAATTCATACATTTACACTGACTTTGTCATCTTTTTGACTTACAAAAAGCATAGGGTTCTAAACAGGTTGCATGGCTAACATGTTTAGAAAGCACCTGTTTTTCTCAAAAGCAGCAAAGCATTCAGTGTCTTGACAACCCATTTTGACTGTGGTGGGTGCTCCTGATTTCAAAGAACTGAGCAACCTAAGGGCATTGCCTCTCTTGTCAACTATGAATTTGGTCTCTTTTTTAGACCAACTATAATCACATGCTGATAATATGACCCAAGTCAAGGCAATAATACTAAGTCACTAACTAGCACATCTATATATTGAAGACCCACTACCAGGTCCCAGAAGAATAATTTATCTGAATTTGAAGTGCCAAAATGAATGTGTCAACTTACCCCATCAGTTCTGGGAGCATTTATCTGTAATTTTAGGGCTAGACGAGTATTATAGCAATGTTTACAAACCAATCCCTTTATTCTATTTATGGGTTAACGAGATCCAGAGATAATATTTATTCAAGAAACATGTTCACACACACACACACACACACACACACGCACAGAGCTAGCGACATAGCCAAGATTGGAATGTAAGGGTGCTGTATCTCTTAATTCTATGTTATTTTTCATCATAATCTCACCTAACCATATAAGTATGTCTCAATTCCTGCCTTATTGGTCTAGTTAGGGCCTATGGAGTGGTACACTCTATGCGGAAGCTCTTTGACTTTTGAAAAAGTATATAGCAAAACAGCAAACTTGTTAGCATTCTTTCTGTTTTAAGTATTCTAGGAGTTGAGCTTTACCAGAAGAAAATGGACTTTCACTACATTTTAAGTGAAAGGCAACCCTCAAAGATGGTATATGGTTCTCAGGCACTCCATTAATAAATCCCATGGACTGCAATTCTTTTAATGGATATCTCATGGTGAAAGATGTGGATTCAACAAAATTAGCTTGCTGTTGGTTATAAAAACAAATAATGATGCCAGGGGATAAAACAGAATAGGCCATTTAAAAAGTTTTATTCCAAAATATCAAAAAAACCTATTAATTTCAATGGCCTGAATATTTAAATGTTAATTATTATAGGCCTTATAAGTAAGAATATATAAATATTAATTATTACAGGTCTTCTTAGTAAGAATATATACTGAATTCTCCATATCCAGCAGTATTAAATTCTTAAAAAAAGACATGACAGTCATATTACATGACAGCCATAAATTTTATAATACGAAGTGGAGACTGGAAAAAAATTATCTTAGTGGGAAACCAATATCAGCTTAAAATTTTACATTTACTACATGAGTCTTGAGAATCCTAGAACGTGCAGAAATGTTTTCTGTTGTGAGGGCTTAGAAAGCTCAGAGCACTTGAGGTATAAAATGACAGAATATTCAAGAATTATTTGCTGAGGCTTTAAATTCTTGCCTCCAATTGGAGGTTAAATATGGTAAGAATAGGAAATTATATAATTGATACCTTTGTGATTGCCTATTTTCAAACTAGATTCCATGAGTCTTAAGGTAATGCCTTTGCCTTTGTCTAAAAAACGTCTTTGCATGAAGTAAAGCTACCAAAACAAGGTTTAGGTCCTTACATTATAACCTTGCATTTAACCATATCTTTGAGTTCCCTTGAACTCTGATCTCATTTAGGGGAACTTCTTAATGAATTAATTACAATCAAACTATTAAATATAAAAACTTCAGGATCTAAAGGATAAGCACAGTGCCTATCACAGAGAGGGATCTCAACAAATATTTGTTCAATGAATAAAGAAATTGCATTGGAGGTCATGCAGAATTTTATTTAACTGTGAGAACAGTTCCAGCTTATTGGTACCAGTTAGAGATTATATTTTATATTTATTTCTTTGGTCAGTTTACTGACTGGATGCAAAGGGAGGCTTTATGTCCTTCCACTCTTTCTGCATCTTAACACTCCAAAAGAAGTAACATTTCAAGAAAGATTTAAAGGATTTGGAACATGTTAACATTCTATCCAAATATGAACACCAACTGTTTCTAATAGGAAAGACAATTAATATTTGAGGAGCATATAAAGCATATAAAGACAATTAATATTTGAGGAGCAAGCACTGTGAAGGGCACATATTTATTACCAAACTATGCACGGAGAGAGATGCAGGTTCTTTCCTCCCTAACTGCACTCCTTTGTACTGCAAACATCAGTCAATTAAGATGATATTTTCTTCTGGATGTCTCTCATCTAAAGATTTGGTAGCATTTTGCAAATGGGTAAGCTCAACTACGATCCAAAGTGTTCTCCCTCTCAGTAATTCATATTGAATGCATGCATATTCATAAGCATTATATAGAGCAATTAACAGAACAAAAATGAGAGAGAGCCTGCTAAACCAGACAAAGCTAGGCTGGGTTATAGGTTCAACAAACTCATTTTGAGAAATTCAGCTAACCTCTCTGGACCTCGTTTGCAAGGCTTCTTCTGACACTGTTATTCTCCCATCTAAGATCTAAATTGACCACATGCGTGTATTTGCAAATGAAATTCCAAAGACCATATCATTTTTTGGAGGTAAATATTTCAAACAGATTTCCCTCTTATTTCTCTGAATAGACGCTCAAGGTGTAAAACTGACTATTTAAGTTAGTATGTGGAAAGAACCCAATCCAGTGCTTGGAATATAACAAGTGCTCAATTAACTGAACCTATTCCTTTAACTCCTTCCCCTCATTCTCTACCTCGTCTTTTATAATTCATGTACTCACGATTCACTGAGACCTTAATTGCCTACAGAAAACCAACCATATAATGAACATTATTTTAAGATATTAAAATTTTTTCTATATCATCCACATTCTTATTACAATATTTTACAACTTTTTATCAATGCAAAAATTTCAGGGGCAGTGGAGGCACAGGGCAAATTCCCAGATGACAAGGAGACAGGGAGCCTAATTTGAGTAAGCCAGATTGAATATATCCAAAAAAATTTAGTTTACTATATATTTTTCCTTTGATCTACTTTGAAAATATTGTAAAGAATTAAAAAAAAAAAACTCTCCAATGTCAGCTGTCTTTGCCAGTGTAACTGGAAATTTTAGCCTGGTTCCTGGGTCGCCAGACCTAGAATCACCAGAGGCATTTATGAACAATACTGATTCCTTGACCCTGCTCAGGCAATTCTCTTCAAACGAGTCCAAAAAAAACATGCTTTTAATACATTTCCTAAGTTAGTCTGCTTCACGCTATAGTTTATAAACCATCCTGACTAAGCCAGGGCTTCTCAAACACGTACATGTCTTTGGAACTTCCTGGGTCAGCTGCATAAGAATCATTTGAGAAAGTATTAATAATATACAGTTTCTGATTCTCTGGGTCTGAGATTGGAGCTGGAATCCGTATTTTAAAAATCTCCCCAGACAGTTCTGATGTGCTGCCAGGTTTGAGGTCTACGTCATAGCCACCTATCAAATGGAGTGTATTCTGTTGTTCACCTGACACAAGCTAACGTCTTTAATTGTCCTGGATATGTCAGTAAAGTGTTTCTCTACTTTAAGAACCAAGATATTCTACATGCCTAATGATTTCATGCATGAGCGTGGCACTGGCTAACAAATCCCTTGATTTGGGGCAGATTATCTACAGTCTCCAAATCTTCTTTTAAGTTGTGAGTGGTTTAGAGCAGTATTTCTCAGGCCTAGATGCACATATGGATCACCTGGAGAAGATTTAAAATTGTGGATGCCCAAACCCCATCTCCAGCGATCTGATCTTATTGGTTTGAAATGGGACCAGAGACCAACGATTGTAGACACTTTAGATGATCCTAATGTAGGGCCATCTCTGGGAACCACCAGTCTATACAAAAGACCTGCTCAATTTGCGACCTTGAAAGAATTATTAGGAAAAGAAAAGTTTATATACCTTGAAAAAATATCTCTCATTCTCTTTTTTAGGTTCTAAATGCATGTTTGTGTTTTGCAACATGAAAACTGGACTATTCACTTACTAAGATCCTTTACAGCCATAAAATTTTATGCTTCTGTGACCTGCTAATCCACCGTATGTTTAACAGAACCTCTTTTCCATGTCCCAAAGCCCTTGCTTGATGGGTGGAAAAGTAATTTGCAGTTGGTATATAGCAATGAACTAGCTGCAGCACATGGAGTTTTGGTGACTGCAGATTTACAATTCAATCTCAGCTCTGCTGCTCCCTAACTGTAGACAAGCTACTTGACACATCTTAGCCTCAGATTTTGCCTCTGTAAAGTGGGGGAAGCAGATTCCCGATGTGTGTTTTTTTGTGTGTGAGAGAACAAATGAAATAACATTTAAGTGATTAGATACTGTGTTCAATTAGAATCATTTATTATAACAAAATATCACTGTGAGGAATTCAAAACTATTTCCACAATTTCAGTTCTAAAACTGAAAATGGGGCGCCTGGGTGGCTCAGTTGGTTAAGCCACTGCCTTCGGCTCAGGTCATGATCCTGGAGTCCCGGGATCGAGTCCCGCATCGGGCTCCCTGCTCGGCAGGGAGTCTGCTTCTCCCTCTGACCCTCCTCCCTTCATGCTCTCTGTCTCTCATTCTCTCTGTCTCAAATAAATAAATAAAATCTTTAAAAAAAAATAAATAAAAATAAATAAATAAATAAAACTGAAAATGTTAAGCAGACAGCTTATAAGAATCATTGCAAATTTAAGGGGCACCTGGGTGGCTCAGTCGGTTAGGCATCTGCCTTCGGCTCAGGTCATGATCTCAGGGTCCTGGGATCGAGTCCCTCATCGGGCTCCCTGCTCAGTGGGGAGTCTGCTTCTCCCTCTGCCTCTCCCCCTGCTTGTGCTCGCTCTCTTTCTCTTTCAAATATATAAATAAATGAAATCTTAAAAAAAAAAAATCATTGCAAATTTAAATAAGCCAAAGGAATAATGTTCAGGAGAAGAGCAACAAATATCTATAGTGTGGAAGCATGCATTCGCATCTTCTTTAATTACTCAGTAATGGAAGGGGTGTGGGGCTGGCAGTGGGAGCATATAGGCATTATTTGCATTACTAAACACATACACCATTTCTTAAAATAATTGGAACCCAAGCAGGCCTAATTTCCCCTCACTGTTATGAGCAATCAGTAAATTAGCAGTCAATTTAGCTTATTATTAGTTGGCATAGCTTATGTCACAGGATGGAATAGCAGGAAGATTCTCAGAGGTGATTTTTCTGGTAAGGACAGGGGCCCCGAAATATTCAACAATCTGACTTCACCCAGCACGTCAGCTCAGCCACAGAGGAAGTTAATGACCTAAGTTAAGAAACAGAATCAAGCCTTCGTCCACTTCTCCTAAAGTTAAAAAAATTCTGAAGTCCCTTTAAAATGTTAGAGTATAAATTCAATAACCAAGAATGTATTGGCTTACTGGTGCAGAAATAAAATAATTCCTAGCCAGACTGTAATTAAGACTGCTCTAATTGCTAATTGCATAATAAATAAAATTTTGACACGAATAATCTCAACTGTTCACTTGCACAATTTCTAAATTGTACTTTAAGCAAAAAAAGTAAACTTAAAAAAATTTTCTACATTTATGTGTCAAAAATGAATAATATTCAAAATAGTAGTTTTAAGCAGTTCCCAATTGTCTCACTTTAAAGAACATTAGAAATGTTTATTTCAGATACAACATTAGAAAACTTCAAAAATTAAATTATTTTTATGAATTATCTGGCAACCAAATTATTGAATTAGCTGTATACATAAAGTGTATTAAATTAAATCTTGCTGGAATCTCGCTATGAAAAACAAATATAAATTTTGTCTGAAAATTTCTAAGAGTGATTTTTTTCAGAGGTATGTTAACTCTGGTGACTCTTACTGCAGATTTTGCTTTCCATTTTGATTAATGAAGGTGCAGGAGTTAGAAAAGCAGGCTCACAGACATGGTACCCAGACTAAATTAACAACACGGTACTATTAATTATGCAAGAAATATGTGCCAGAGTTACAAGAGTGCATTTCCCATCTCAGATTGGACCTTCAGTCCCTCAGATGAGACAATCCTGAAGATGCCATCCTTGTCCAAGGCCAGATTGCCAAAAGAGAGCTCACAGTCATCTAGGACAGGATATGTGTCTCCAGGGACTACAATGAGATCCAGGCCTGCCACACACTGGTTTTCTTCTTTAAGAGCCTTGAACTAACGAAGAATGTCTGTTTCTATGTAAAAGTAGGAGGAGCAGTCCCCTTTTTACATGATAGATGGCCTATCTCAAATATTTTACATATTATTTAAAAATAATGAATCGAAGGACAAAGACTATTGTACTTGAGACCAGGAGTTTACTGACAAGAAAAAAAAAATCATTTAGCTTGTAGGTGCTTTACATTCGAATCAATGAGGGCTCTTGGACTGGAGGATGTAACATTGGAAATGGAGATAGAAAAACATAGTGAAAATAATGATATCTTTTTTTACTCTTAAATAAAAAATTTAAATCTCTAGAGCTATCAGCATGATGGCAGCCTTCAAAAGCAAAGTATTTATTCATGTGCACTTTTCCCCTCTTTTCTCCTTTTTTCTTTTTTTTTTTTAATTTAAGGTTGGATTTGGTAGGAGTCAGGGTTAGTGGAGTAATTGTGACAATATAAAAATACCATTTTCATAAATCATACATAAGATGAAGGTAAAAAAGGAATGTTTGCTGTAGGAAATGCAACTGGTCATTATTATCTGAGTGAAATTATTGAGATTAATCATCTTCATTGGAATAATGTAGTTTATTCTGAATCTGAATAACCTGTGTATAAGGAGGTTTTTAAAGGGAAAAAGTAAAGAGCTAACAAGTCTCAATGTAGATTCCAGCTCACAAAGCTGCAGGAAGGAGGAAAAGAGTAGCAAACTAAGGATTAGAATTGCTAATCCAGGTGGTGCAATCTACTGCATGATTCAATAGCTTTTTTGGTTCACTGACTTCTCATCAATCAACAGTGTGGTGGACTTTACATTAGAGTCACCTGAGAAGTTCTTATTAAATCTTGATTTCTTGATTAGACATTCTGGTTTAATTAGCCTGGCACAGAGCACAGGCTGCCATATACTCTTCTAGAATTTTCCTTCTTTCCTTTTTGCTCTCTTCCATGTGGCCATGTCACTGCTCTGGGAGCCATAAGAAAGAAGAGAAAATAGTTACCAGGCAATTTCTTTAGGAGTTCTAATTAAACAGTTACTAAAGAAGAAAGCTGCAGTGGAGTTTACATGTTTTCTCTCGTCTCATTTCCTCAAGAACACACATACAGACACACATAAGCCTACACTTTTTCTATGTAGTTCAAGTGTAACTTTGAATAAAACAATGTACACTCAAGTAAAGAAGGTCAAAACTATCATGGTGAAACAAAATGTGCCAATTCTAGCCAATATGTGAATTGTAAGGGTCAGTAATCCATAAACTATTTGGGTGATAATTGTATGTTTTATTAATGTAATGTGATTTTGCACTATTGTACTGTCATATTTAAGCAGACTCTTAAAAATACTCTGAAGCCTAAATGCCAAATGTACAGTTTATAGTTCATGTTATTTCTGATAAGGATTTAATTGCATTGTGCTAATAGTTGTTTAATGCTATTAACTTTCTGTATGTGTATAATTGCAATGCAGACCCCATAGGGTTGTTGTAAGCACACTAATTACTCATCTGGATTTTTATAGATAAAATCACACATTGATCAGAAACCACTTTTCTACTTATTTTTTTGTAGAGTATTTTTCCACACTTGAAAAGACATGATTATTTTATATCAAACATCAGCTTTTCTTTAAAATCTTATTTTAGTAGCCAGTGCATGTTTGAAATAAAATGTGTTAGAAATTATATGAAGATATTAAGGTTGTGTTATATTAGGTGAAAAAAATGCATGCCATTGGTGAATCATGCAACTTTAGGGGGGCATTTACACTGCCAACTCATACATAGTCTTTGTCTCAGTCCTTGTGCATGATTCGTGTCCTTTCAGAAATTCTTTTTAAACTTGAGTAAAGTGAAAGTGTTATTCTTAGTGCTAATGAGCCAATAGAAAATGTTGCTTTGCTTTTTTCTAACTTGGCAGCATAATGTGGTAAAATTCCCTCCCACCCCCAATTTTCTTCTTGGAGTCTCTTGTTGGCAATAAAATACAAAAAATAAAATCATTTGTTGGCAACTGATACAATTTACTGCATAGCAATTTATTATTATGAAAGCATGAAGATGTGAAAAACATCATCTTAATCAGTTCCATACTACGAACATAATATTCTGGCAGCTTTTTCTACAATCGAGAAGAGTATGTCTTTTTTTTTTTTTTTTTTACACTACCAAAATCAATACTACTGCCCGGGGTAGGGGGGAGATGTGTGTGGGAGTGGAAAACACTTGAGGCCCGGTCTGCACAACACTAAATTGGGCAATAATAGAACATCCAGGCAGTGTGAACAGCCAATCAGTGTACTTGGTAGAGGAAGGGGGGAAAAAAATTTTCTTGGTAACTTGGGTGATTAGGAAAAAAATTATTATATAGAAAATATGACTTTTGGCTGCAAAGACCAAGCCTCTACATGCTGATAATTTGTAGTAGTCTTTGGGAAGAGAAATTACTCCATTCAGTGAAGTTTTGTTTATGTTTTTTTGTTTTGTGTTCTTTTTCAGAAAATACACTTGTGCTTTTGAAAGGGCTTAATTCCAAACAGATAATATATGTGGACTAATGACCACTTCCCAAATGAAATTAGTCATTCATCATAATATAGTAAGGCTAGAACATAGCACTTGGTGACTTAAAACATCAATATAAGCATTTATAAGCATTTATACTGTTGGAAGGTAATTTTATTTCTATGTTATTAAAACAGTAGAGATCCTATTTATACATTTATTTATTTATTTATTTACAGAAGTTTGGCTCATTCAAGTTCAATTTTAACTGCTTCAGTGAAGTTAGTAAAGAAAACAGTAAGAAAAGTTGAGTCTAGCTACTATTCCAAGTGAAAATCATGCAACTGAGTCTTGCTACATCCTGGAGTGAAGCATTAATCCAAATGTTGAGTAGCCGGTCCTGGCAGTGTGGAGGCCAACTTCACTGACCAGGACGTTGTATATGTATGGCATTCAACAAACAATTGATCTGGGCTCTTAGTTTGCTACCATATTGTTCCCTGCATCAATTCATCTTGTAAATAACATGTTATGGCAGCTAAGCAAATATTTTAATAAGCCATGCAAGGCAAAATGCCATAGGAAATCTGTATATTCAGCTATTTGAAGAACTTGTGGTTTCCACAAATTAAACTGGAGATGTCATTTGAAATTTCCTTCCCTTAAAAATGCCATTGTAATGTGGATTTCTGGCCCATTGGTGTCTTTCTGGGTTTATAAATATATGGTGTGTTTGCTATAGTTACACTTTTTTGAAATTTTGTTCAGCAATTGATAGTGACTTCAGCAGTTTGTGCTAAGATCCCAAGGCAAAAATAAATGTATAAAGGGTTTGAGCCTGTATGTGTAAGAAGAAACCTCTTTCTTCAATCATATTTCCTATATTCAATGTAAGTACTTCACGGATTTACCACTGGAGTTATTCCATGGATGTGTAAATAATGATGTTCCATTCGGGCTTAGTGAATTCCTGTACTGTGAATATTTAAAATAAAAGAATTCAATTAAATGTGCAATAGTTAGTGCTGGTTATTTATAATACTTACATTCAAAATCATTCACTTGAGAAGATTCATTTTGACTTACAGCAAATCAGGATTCCCTGTATATATTGAGTTAAAATTTAAAAACAAATATATTTTACAGATTATACATTTACAAATACTAAATCAAAAAATGTCAGTGGGTGTACATATGTAAACTCTTCTACACTAGTTTGTTTCCTTAATTTTGCATTGTTAATGGACTTGGGGCTGAAATTAGATCCATTAATGATTTGGGTTTTTGTGTGGAGAATAGGAGAATCTATCCAACCCTTGATTTTGCCTTGATCCTAGCTTGAAAGATGCTTCACCATGCATTCTCAGTTCTCTATGACTCTGGATACTCTCCTGATTGTTTTTACTCAAGTATATGGAATCAGTTACCAGTAGCCTAACGTCCCAAGTGTATATATCCATTTGGAATTTCTCTTTTCAGCCATATGCCTCTAACTTCCAATTGTCTGTTGTCACCTCACTTCCTAGAGACCCATTGCCTTGGATAGCGCACTAGGAAAGGATTTTAACACCCACTTCCCCTCTAATCTTTCATGCACTTAATGGCATTATTACAAATTATGTTGCCCAAGACAAAAATTTAGAAATCATTCGTGATTCTTTTTCTTTCCTTTCCCCCACATTTACTTGACCGTGAACTATCTCTTATGTATGTCTCCTTTCTTCTAAACCACTGTTCTTGCCCCATGCAGTTATTGGGGTCCTCAACATTTTCTACATGGACTAAAGCGATAATTTCTTTTTATTTTCTTTTTTTTTTTTAAATATTTTATTCATTTATTTGACAGAGAGAGACACAGCGAGAGAAGGAGCACAAGTAGGGGGAACGGGAGAGGGAGAAGCAGGCTTCGTGCCTAGCAGGGAACCCAATGTGGGACTCGATCCCAGGACCCTGGGATCATGACCTGAGCCAAAGGCAGACAGTTAATGACTGAGCCACCCAGGCGCCCCAAAGTGATAATTTCTTAAAGGCTTGAAAATCACCTCTCTACACTACCACCAGTGAGAAAAACAAAGAAAAGGTAATAGGAAGAGAGAATTCAGCTATAGTGTTGATTAGCCAATAATTTTTTCAAAAAGTCATGCACATGTTAGGATCATTCCTTGGTTAAGCATTGTTTTCAAGATATATTCCTCAATTGGTAGCAATTTGCATACACTTCTTTGATATTTGGCTTCTATCAATTTTTCTAAGCTTTTCCATTGTGATGCTCTAGTCATGTTTGCTCTCTGTGATAGTTTTCACCCAATCCAGAGCCCAGGCCTTTTTTCTGCCCAGCAAACCCTCAGCATCCTGAAGATTACACTCAAAGGTCACATCCACTATGATGTAAAATATATTCCATATTTAAAATCTATTTCAGAAGTTTCAAAGTCAAGACAGCAGGTAAGGACATCAGCATTTTCATGAAAGAAGCGAGTTGTGAAATAGTCCTTGAAGAAAGAATTCAATTAGACAATCTGAAAGGATGTGTGGATAGACCTTACAATGGAAATATGAACAGTCTTGGAGGCAGGATAAATCGAATAAATATGGCTGATTTTAGTGGTACATCTATAAAGAATAATATTAGATAAAGCATTAGAATGTTAAAAAAAAAAAGGTCAGAAAAAAAAAAGAATATGAAGTGCTTGACACTTAAACTGACAAATACAGACCAGGCTGGTTGGTTTGAAATGATTTATACTGCAGTGTGATATAAAGTCATTGAAAATTTACAAGCAGATATACAGTGTGAGCAAAGCCACAATGCACCTTTCCAAAACTCTAAATCATGAAAAAATGAAAACAAGCATCATAATATCTTACCCACCCTCATGGTCAACTGCAATGTGTTGTAATGAATAGGATCTCTCTTTAACTGAAACGAGACCGTGTCATGTGGTGGCTTGAAGCATCTGGGTTCTGGAGCAAGACGCCCACATTCAACTCTGCTCTCTCACTACCAACTGTGTGGCTTTGGGAAGGTCATTTATTTCTCTTCACCTCTGTTTTCTCTCATGGAAGACAAGCATAATAACACTTTACTTATAGATCTCTTTGACGATTAAATGAGTTAATATATATAAAAGATGTATAACAGTATCTGACAAAGTAAGTACTCAGTAACTCTTAGCTATCATTTACAAGCAACACAAACTTTTTACTAAACATCTTTTCTTCAGTTCCTCCAGTCTCTATTAAACTGTATTGTCCTAAAAATATATTGTTTTTGTTAAAGTCTTCTATCTCCAAATTAATGCTCTGTTGTTGGGTAGGTAGAGAAAGTGGTTTTCATCACAGAGAAAAGTCAGAAAACATGACTGGATGTATGCTAGAGACAGGAATAAAACTGAATGTTGATAACCTACTCTCAGTAGCCAGGTACTCTGAAACACAAAAGTTCCTTGTAGAGCAGACTCTGCTTTGGGAATTACCATATCTAAAGTAAACTGGTGATAGCTTTAATTCAGAATGTATCACATAAGCAGTCTGACAAGCATCCCTGAGCATAGAACCAGCTTGAGGGAAACTGAAAATTTCTTTCTGGATAGGAAATTCAGTTTTGTTCTTCTAGTCTTTTCTTTCCCCTTCATCTTACACTTAAAGAGGACTTCTAAATTTTTTTTTAAATACCTTTAACAATGGGTATGTTGCCATAAGTCAACAAGGAGATAAGCCCAATTCCCAGAAACTGGCAGGGTCATGAATCCCTACAAAACACAGTTCAGTGAAAAAAGAGCAAATACATTATTTTTCAAGGTTAAGCATCCCTCTAGTGTTGCCAGATTCTGTCAGAATATAAAATATTAAGCCCCAAATCAATAGCTAGGCCTAAAACTCGGGTTTTAATTAGGCAAATTGTAATTACTTCAAGTAGAAAATACTGTTTTTAGAGTTTATGAGCTTAGAAGCACAAGAAAACATTTGCATGACCATTTGGCCACTCATTAAATTTGTCAACATATGTTATTTATTTTAGTAAATGATATGTTTGCCAATGATCATTCTGCATCTGAACACTGCATCAAATAGGTTCCCTAAATCTATGTCCCAAATTAGACTAGTGTCAAATATTCTTTCTTTGAGGTTTTTATTGAATAAAATTTGGATAAATGATCAAAAACATTTGAAAAAATGCTTCACAAAATATTCATCTTTTGAAGAGTCACAAAGCACTTTCATATATTAAAGTGACCAGGATGTCCTTCAAAAAAGGACTTTGTTTACTCTTAAAATTTAACTCAGCAGTTCTTAACTATATTTCATCATAGAAATGCTGTTTTTCCATAATGCTAATTTATATCACATAAAAGTAGTGGTTGAAGTAATACTTTGAAAAATGTTGCTCTAGGGTCAGCTACTTTTTGTTCTAATGCAACCTAGGATCAATATCACCAGACACTTGAGTCTGTGGGTCCTTCTCAATACCTGCCTTTGCTGTGGGATTGTGATGCACCTTTGTCTGGCCTGCATCCAAGCTACTGGGTAACTCCAGATTCACATTCCATGCCCATCTTGGAAATCAAAAGTCCTCTCTAGGGTATATCCAGTCAGCCGCACAGTCAGAATTTCTGATTTCCTTCAGGATTTTTAGTCTAGATGCTCTAATTAGAACTAACTAAAACTCTTAACAGTTTCATTAGTTATTTGCCAAAACACCTCTGTCCATTGAATTCCCTTATTAGATTACCTAATAAAACTATTTCCCCTGTAAGTTATATGCAATGACCAAGAAAACTGAAAGATCACCTTATATCTTCAGATTTGTGGATGATGAAAAAGAAAAACACTAATCCTGACTTTGGTACAAAGCACATTGACAACAGTGAGTTCAGTTAAGAAAAATTCTTGATCCTGTTCCTTTTCTGCCCCTCACCCTAATAATCTGCAGCCTCAAATGCCTTTCAGATATGATCTTACTAACTATAGTGAGACAGAGCAAACAATAGAAACTGAGACCTCGAAACAGTTCTGCCAACTGTGGCAGGGCAGGTAATAGAGAGGCAGATACAAGTTTTAGATGATAAAAGAAAGTTCATTCTAGTACCTAAAGCATTATGTGATTTCCACAGGTTGGGGCAATAGACAACAAATGATAGTTGAGGACCAGGGAAAGGATTAAAAGAGGGCAGAGGAAGGAGTAAATACATCTCTATATGTCAAGGGGAGCCCAAACAGGGAGGCAGAACATGGCACAGAAGGCAGGAGCAGATGTCTGGAAGAAGAGAGTGAAGGAGGGGTGGCTAGGGTCCCCTTCATTTGAGAGAAGGTTTGTAAAGATCAGACTTGTATTCTATGGAGACCAGGAGCGACATGATGTCAGGGACTCAGGAGAAGACTGGACCAAAGGAAGAACTCAGAAGCTCAGTGAGCAGAATGGATACCAGAGGTGAGACCACCTTTGTGGTCTTTAGCAGCTCCTTAAGAAACCTGATCAATTTTGATAAGTCTCTGAGCTTATCTAAATGATGCTCTAGATGCTCCTATACAAGAAAAGAAAGCCAGGAACTCTAAATTTCCAAAAATCTCCTAGTTTAGCAATCTGGTCAAGTAACTGAAATTTTTTTGGCTTATAAAGACACTCCTAGGGCAAACATTTATTCCAGCAAAGCTATAGACAAATACTGGTGTGATTTTGAGAACTACATTGTCATCAACTCTCTTCAGATGAGCCCTTTCTAAAGAAACAGCTTTTAACTGTTTATTCCTAGAGAAGAATTAACTCTGTTGGAGTTACATTTTTACCCAAACAGCCATGTAAGAGATATACAGAAAAGTGTTTATCAAAAGCAAAATAATCTACAATATTTATCTAATTTTTCTATTATAAAATTGACATATAATTTTTATTCTCTGCATTACAATATACTCTAGGAGATCTATTTTTTTTTAATCTTTGTCTTCAAACTAAGCAAGGAAATAATACAAAAAATAATTGTTTTCCTCACTTCAGGAGCAGGAAAAAGTAAACAGCATCAATATAATATTCATTATTTTAATGTAAAATCACTCAACTGTCTTTTCTATCTGTATGTCTACATGTATATGTGTACAGGATAGTGTTAATTTCTTAATGCAGCCTTTAAGAATTGCATTTCCATTTTTAAATCCTAAAAATCTTTACAGTTTATAAAGCGGCTATCCAAATCTATTTTCTAAAATGGTCAATCATCAGATTATATCTTCAATCAGATCTAGAAATAAAAATGCTAATATACCTCTTAACCAGTGTTTTGAAAACTGTAGAATCAATGTTTAGAATTTCCAGTGAATGAAACCACAATAATATAATTTTCAATAAGTCTGAAGTTTAAAATTCCCCAGTTTTAGTACCTTAAACCCTCAATAGTAACTTAATAATGTGAAATATGCAGACAGAAACCTTTATTCTATCTAAAATGTAACAGCAGCCACCGATTTTATGTTACAGCATTTATTTCGCCTGGATTCTTCAGAAAACTTTTTGCAATTAATCAGCTGTAGATTCCTATATACTAGATGATTTCATAATGGATACTCTCCTTATAGCCACTATAAATTGATGGCAAAATTATTTCCAGTTTGGAAATAATTCACAATAATTAATTATTATATTAATTATTATGTTGAGTCACAATAATTTATTATTATATTAATTAATAATTTACTTCCTTAATTCACAAAATTGGCCTTAGAGTCCTAATATTTCATTTGTTTCAGTTAAAATTTTCTAACCAGTTCCTTATGAGCCAACCATATTATTACCTATTTATTAAATAAATTTAAATGCAAAATACAAAATTCACCATTTCATTAAAGTAGATTAAGCTAGCACATTAATAATCTCTGTTGACCCTATCCTGAGTTTTATTATTAAAGCTATTTTCTGACTTCCAACTTTTAAACACGATGCAAATGTGTATCATGTTTCTTAGGCTCTAAATAAAGGGTACATTTTTTTAAGCTAATAGCTATTTGTCAAATAGAGTTAAAATAAATCCCAAGTTTGTATTGATTTATTGATCGATACTTTTGAAATATGAGAACTTGAGATTTTACCAAGTTTTTTTTGTTGTTGCAATAAAATCTGAGGTATTTTAACTAAAATTGAGGTATTTCTGGAGAAAATGCTAATAAGATAAATCAACAGGAGCTAAAGTAAGCCAAAAGAAAACTTAATGAAAGTTTTCTGAAGTGTGGTTTAGAGAACGCACAGTGCCAAGCGTCTTGAGAGCGGGACCAGGACAGGGAAAGCCCGAGAGAACTTCCAAAGGTGCCCCGCGGATGTGAGTATGTCTTTGGTGAGTATGGCCGCCTGCATATGTATCATGATGGGGCGTCTGTGTTTCTGTATGCTCGTCTGTATGTGTGTATATCTGGGTTGAATATGCGGGGGAGGGGAAGTCCTTTTCTTTCTCTTGGCTTCATGCTTCATTCATTCTTCTCTCTGGGCAGATAGGATTGTAGAGCACCTCAGTATACCTATTTTCCCTCCAAGGTTTACAATTTGGATCCAATCGTACACAGGCATTCACTGGCTGTTTCCTACTTAGATTAGCTAGCCCCTCTACAGGTGAGGGCTCAGAGATGAAAACTAATTCATCCGGGCAGACTTCCCTAGAAAGGCTACCACATCAAAAATCTCTGCAGCAGTACGCCCAAATCTCTAACAAATTTCATAGTGATCCCAGTAGTTTTTACTCCAAAATAAGTCCTGTGGTCAGGATTTACATGATAATAATATTAATAATAAATAATTGTTGATAACTTATTATTAAATATATTAACCATATCAATTAGACTGATATATATTTCCTAATAATTATAATAATATAATTATTAGTTATAATTAGTAATAAATTATAATGATGATTATAATTAATTAAATGAAAATAATAGTAAATATATATTGAGAGTTTTCAATCATCCAGGCAATATTTTAAGTCACAGTTGACTCTTGAACAATGTGGGGGTTAGGAGCACTTACTCCCACCCCCACCCCAACCCATGCAATCAAAAATCCATATAACTTCTGACTCCCCAAAAACTTACCTGCTGTTGACTGGAAGCCTTACCAATAACATAAAATAATTGATTAACACTTATTTTGTATATGTACTATGTACTGTATTCTTACAATAAAGTATGCTAGAGAAAAGAAAATGTCATTAAGAAAATCATAAGGAAGAGACATTACATTCACAGGACCGTACTGTAAAAAAAACCCATGTATAAGTGGACCCCTGTAGTTCAAGCCCTTGTCATTCAAGAGTTACATGTACTTCACAGGTATTTAATCCTTACAACACTCTACAGTTCCATCATTACCTCCTTTATTCCCAGCACAGAATTGGGACACTCATCCAAGTTTGCACAGTTAGAAAGTGGTAGAGTTGGCATCTGAGGCTGGGCCATCTAGCACCAGGGCCTCAGTGCTTAACCACTAAGGTCTACTGTTCAGAAACAATAGGTTAAATGAGGTTGAACCAATGACTGATTGATTCTTGTTGTAGGACTTCTTACTACTTTTAATTTGTTACTGTGAATTATGGATTTCCCAGAGCAGGATACACCATAAAGTTTCCACTGCTTATAGAACCATCCACTTTTTATTTTCATGGGTCACCTGAAAACATTGGTAGACCATTCTTTGGGAAATGTTGCTATAACCTGCTTTTACTCTGGGTTAATAAAATTATACATAAGGAACAACTGAACCATAAGGAAAGCTAAACAAAAATTAAGTTTATTTCTTTTCAGTTTAATTTCAATTAATTATAGAATTCTCTTCTTATGGATTCTAAAATTAATGAAAGTGTTGACATGAATAGACAAAATCAAATTGTTTGCATACAGTCAAAGCCCTTAAGTTATTTTTTTAAAAATCAACAGTAAAGAAAGAAAGCAGCTTATTAGCAGACAAATAAATGGAAGCAAAATGCTACCTAGTATGTAGTCCATGCATGGGACATAACGTTCCAAGAATTCATATGTTCAACGAAGCAGGAACTCAGGAAGGGTATCATTTAGTTAAATCTTTTGGTGATAAATTTATGATGATTTCAAACAGAAGCTAAAGAAGTAGTTTCTTTCTAGAATTAGTGTATGAAAGACAGTCACTACCCCTCTTACAAAACAGTGAGCTACTCGTTCAACGAACATTTACTTAGCGCCTACCAGGGGCTGAGAAGTGTCCTTTGTTTCCAGAAGACAATAGATGGATAAGACACACATTCTTTCCTCATATTTTTCATGATGTATCCTCCGATGGCTCCTACCTGCAAGGGAGAAACCACATTCAGAGCGGGGAGAAATGCACAGAAGATAAAGAAAGGCTCCAGAAAAGGAATGGCATTTAAACTGGACAGGACAGGTATTCGGAAGAGAAAGGAGTACACGCTGAAAAAAAGGAATAGAAGGTCTTCCCCATGAAAAGGGGAGGTACAGAGGAGAAAAAAACGATTTTGTGTAATTGGAGTCTTGTGTCTGTGAGGGAGGAACAAGCAGTGAGACATTCAGGGTTTGTAGAAACCAGGGTGGGGTCCTAGGCTGGGGCAGAGCGCACCCCACCCACCGCGCGGGGTGATGGTGACACACGGACAGGTGGGGCGTGCAAGCTCCCATCCCGGGTTTGGTAAACAGTGGCTCTCCACCCACAGCAGATTTGCTCCCCAGGGGACATTTGGTCATAGCTGGAGATACTTTTAATTGTTGTATTTCGTGTTATGAGAATTTAAAAGATCTAAAGTAATACTGCATTTAACATTTAGGCCATTGACTGTACAGCAGCAACACACTGCTTATTAACATTTAAAGGGAAATGTATTGTCAGTGGACTAAATATTTCAGAAAAACTCTTCTGATAAACATAACTAAAAAAAGACAGATGAAATATAAAAATCATCTTCCCAAATGTATCAAGTAGGTGGGCAGTAAGGAATTAAAATGCCACGGGAAAGGATGGGACCCAGAGATTTTTAACAGGGCAATGTGGAGCATTTTCCCCGGGGGAATTATCCAATCATAAACTGGTCATCACCAAAAGCTGAACTATTTTTTATTTTACACATTTTCAACATCATCACAGGTCTTGGGTGACAGACATCTGCCTCCAGGACCTGTGAAGTATGTAATCCTGCTAAACATCACGGACTGTTTTGGGTTGGGATCCAAAGAACCACATTCCAGGATTAAGAGGAAAAAAGGAACCCAGGAAAGAAGTTTTTGCCCAGATTACAGTCAGGTCCTCTGTGCAGACCAGAAAACTTCAAACCCAAATCTCAGTGTCAAATTATGCAGATTAATAGCGAACCCAGAGGCCAGCAGAAGCAATAAAATCTTCTTTAAAGGAAGGTAGTCATCCTGAGCTGTCAGTTATTTCTACAGATAATTTTCCTGATACAATATCCATTACACAAAAATAAACAGACAAATAAGGAGATTAATCATAGATGAAAAGCAAGCAAAACTACTTCTGAAAAGTCAGCAAGAATGGATACAAAAACCCCTGAGTTGAGGACACAGAGAGAACAGAGTACCAAACAGGAGAGAGCTGGGGAAGGAGACACAGAGAAAGAGAGAGACAGAGAGACCAAGAGATCCAAAGATCTACAGAAGAACCCCTATAAATATTCAGCTGAGTGTGGATCAAAACATTTATGCGAGGAAATTACCTGAGAAAAACCACCTGAAAGGATTAGAGGGAACAGTCCTTGAAAATAATACAATGCTGGGGCTAGTTTACATTCCTGGGCCTGCCTGCTCAAAAGAACAGAAAAACTGAAATTCACAGGATTTGGGGTAGAGTACTCAGAATGTAGTGCCTCAGTAGGGGGAAATTAGTCCTCCACTAAAGGCTTCTCTGATTCTAACACAGCTCAAAAGTGAGGCTTGACAGAATCAAACTGTTTCTAAGCAACCCGTGTCCAAAACAAAGCTCAAGAGCATCGTTAAGAGTTAAAAAATGTCTATTATCCAACAAGATAAAGTATACAATATCTGACATTAAACCAAAAGTTAAATCTAAATTAAACAGAAGAGGGGCACCTGGGTGGCTAAGTCGTTAAGCGTCTGCCTTCGGCTCAGGTCATGGTCCCAGGGTCCTGGGATCGAGCCCCGCATCGGGCGGGCTCCCGGCTCAGCGGGAAGCCTGCTTCCCCCTCTCCCACTCCCCCTGCTTGTGTTCCCTCTCTGTGTGTCTCTCTCTCAAATAAATAAATACAATCTTTAAAAAGAAATTAAACAGAAGAAAGTTGATAATAAAGCTAAGAACAGGAATTAAAGAAATAGAAAATTAATAGAGAAAATCAAAGAAATCAAAAACTGATCCTTGGAGATGATTAATAAAATGGAAAAATTTCTGGCTCGACTTAGCATGGAAAAAAAGACATAAATTACCAATATCATAAATGAGAGGAGTCTCATGACTACATATTCTGCAGGCACTAAGAGGTTAATGAGAGAATACTGGCAACAACCATACCATGTGCCAAGAAATTTGACAACTTGTATGAAATGTACAAATTTTTTTAAAAGACACAAACACAATTCATTCAAAAAAAAAAAAAGAAAAAGAAAGAACCTGAATAACCTAATAACAGTTTTCAAAAATTGATTTTGTAGTTAAAAGCCTTTCCACAAAGTAATCTCCAGACTTAGATGGCTCATTGGTAAATTCTGCCAAATATTTAAGGAAAAAATAATGCTGATTCTACGCAAATTCTTTCAGAAGTTGAAGAGGAGATGTTCTTTTTCTTGATTGCAGTGATGGCTATAAGTCAAAACTTATAAAATTTTACACTGTAAATGTATGCATTTATTGTATGTCAGTTATATCTCAAGAGCCTATTTTTAAAAGGTTTAAAAGACCATGTCCCCAGTTTCCACAGGAAAATGTCCAGCATTTAGAAAGAGATGCAAACAAAAGCAATATTGAAATGTTGCTTTGTGCCTCTCACCAATTTTGAAAATAAAAAGATCAAATAAATGCTGACAAACTTGTGATGAGACAATATGGTAGTATATATCAAATGTCATAGTTTTATTTATCCAATAATCTTTGCTGTTATTGTGTGTTCTAAGAAAATGATTTCACAGAGAAAGAACTATCTTGACCAAAATGTTTTCTTTATTACATATAATAGGAGAAAATGGAAACAATTCAAACACCAAACAGTAGGAGAGGTTTCATAATCATGTTGCTGTACATGATGAAACAAATGCCTCATAAGTTAAAAAAAAAAAAAGTGACAAGTGAAAACACAGATGACAATATTATGCATATGTTATAATTGCAACTATTTTTAAATGTATATTTATTAATGAGAGAGACAAGAAAGTCTGGATGTAATATGTCAAAAATAGTTTTGTTATGATGGGGACAATATTGGTGATTTAAAAAATTTAATATCTCTGTTACATTTGTTTAAATAGAAATAAAAAGCACTCTACTTGATCTAAATGTAGGTTCATTCTCCATACAATTATTAATTCTTTGACAAAGTTTTATGTTAAGATGACTAATTTGCACTAATTCATCTATATTTTTCTTTTTTTTTTTCTTCTAATCTCATCAGGGATCTGAAGTACAGACTCTAGCCACAGCACAGTGTGAAGCCCTGAATAGAGGATGATCTCATCACCATGACATTTATCAGCTGAGCTAAGTGGCCATGAATATGAATGCAACAAAGAGATTGTGACTGAAGAAGTTTCTGCTGTGCTGGCTGCATTCTGTTTTGTGCACAAAAAATAATAAGGCTTATGAAAAAGTAATAAAAGCAATAACAGTAAAACTCTTTGCACAGTTAAATATCCCAGAAATTTGCAAATTTGCATCCAGCGTCTTGGTCAATTGATCCTTCTTGGAAACAGAGATCTTCGAATGTAGTGGTTTCCAACAGAATATTGTTTGACCAAAAATGAGTCCGAAGATGAAGCTTTGTTCTCATTTCTCTAGCATCTCTCTCTTTCATCTCTCTTCCTGTCTCCCTGTCTCTGTCTCCCTCTCCAACTCTGTCTCTCTCTCTCTCTCTCTACATCTCTCTCTTTCTCTCTCTCTGTCAAAATGAGGGAAATATCTTCCCAGCTTCTTCATCTGTCCTCATAGCAGCAGCACCAAATAGCTTAACTTTGGAGAAAACAGTGTTTCTGGAAACCATAACTTCTGCATATTGCTGAAATTTTCTCTTTAACTACATGAATGCTTGTTTCTGACTGCTTCAAACATGTTTGCACATTAGGCAAAAATCACTCAGAAACAGGCTCTACTTGCCTATTTTTATATTTACCAATCACCTGAAACCAAATTTGCAACACAGAAACACATATTCACATCATTTTAGCTTTCCTACTAGGTTATCCATCTCAACATGCTGCTACCCCATAATGCATTAGAAGTCCATGGATCCTTTTGCAGATGTCATGCAAGTTTCTTAAATCTTCCCATTTGTAAATTTAGAAATGTTCAGTACTTACCTAACAGGATAGCTTGAGAACACATGTTTACTATTGTTATCATTAACTTTTATAGACAAAAGATGGATTTCTAGGTAAATCAAACCTATTAGAGCTAACTAGCTATTTTTAACACTACCATATCAGATATGGATTGTTTTTTCATTACATCATGAAATTTAAGTTTTGGTTATCAACATTAATAAATTCGCCTTTGTTAGAAATGCAATGTTAAATGAAAACAGTTGTTTCCAGTACTTGGGAGAAGTTGACCTTTGAGGGGAATGTATAGACTCTAAACTAATGTTAACATCAGTGTTTATCTACTAGTGTGTGACACAAAGCTACCATTCACAAATCACTGTTAAAATGAACTGAAAACCTAACTTGAGAATACAGTTAACTTAGAAAACATTCATCAACCCAATTTAGAGTCAAGAATAGAATCTATACTACAAATAAAATTTAAGGAGAATCTTGATCATTTATGGAATACTTTGATGCCAAATATATTTCACAAAGTAACCTTCAAAAGTGATCATGGAACATTTGAGTAAAGAGAAAAATTAATAAGTAACATAAAATACCAAATGGCCACATTAAAACAGAAATAGATACTCACTGCTCCATTAAGCCAAGGAATCATCTCAACCACCCTGTCAAGTTCCTTCATTTTACAAATAAGAGTTCAGAGAAATCAAGAGGGTTTCTCAAGGTTACATAGCCCATGGTTGGCATAATCCGTACTAAGTCTCTTAATTTCTAGTATTATGTTCATTCATCTTCTATATCAAGCTTTTATATCATGTCAGGTAAGAGGAGGCACAAAATGGGGCATGCTGTAAACATATAGACTATGGTCGAGGCCAAATGTTAGCTGTAAGCCAAAGCACAGAAGATATTCCAAAATGGACTTTTTTTTCCTATTAAGAAATATTCATAGTAGCCAAGAGCAAATTAAAATATCTCATATATTACATGTTATCCTTCTTGTCTTTCAAGCCAAGTTCAGCCAAAATTTCCATATAACTGTGATGAAAGCATAACACCTTAAATGAGTATTTTAAATAATTTGCCATTTTGATCCAAAAAAAAATTAATTCATTTATCCATTCATTTTCCATGCATTGGTCATTAATTAGCATTAGGTCTTATCTTTGTATTATATATGAAAAGTAGGGTAAAACTACAATCTTATTTAATTAGGAGATATTCATTTAGTTCTTTACTAAAAAAATCTTCCATAGAAACTGAAAAGTAAGTAATAAACTCAAAACATTAATCCAATTATCTCCTCTCTGAGAGCTAGAAGAGATGTTAGAGATTATTGAGTTCCAGTATTTAATTTATTAATGAAGAAACTATGACCCAGAGGTGATTCACAGCTGTGAGCCCAGAAAAATCAGTTCTTATGGCTTGCTTCAAGCCCCAGGATTGGGTTCTCAAGTGACTAACTGCATAACCCTGCACCCTGCATAATTTTACTGATAATGTTTTCAAAAGGAAAACATCGTAATCTAACTTTAGAAAGTGTAATAAACAAAATAGGATCTTATACACCGACAGTGCTGCTGCTTACCTAGGCTTCCACCTTAAGCTACATTTCGTGAATGTGTTAATATGCGTCCCAAAGCAGGTCCACCATAGAGGAAAGAATAAACCTGACCATTGAAACAAAACAAAAAAATGTGAGGGTACATGGAAATAATTCTTTTAAGGAGAAACTTGATGTGTAAAAAGTAGAAATGCCAGTTTTTGAGAAGGAAATATATTATGAGGCAGGTGCTTACCACGGATTACAGAGCAACTCAAGGAGCATAATTTACTAGAGACAAAAAAAAAAGAAATTAATCACAGACAGAGGGAGAATCTTCTTTCATGCATATAATTAGCCTGAAGGTTCTGGTGGGAAAGAGAAATGAGGATAAAAAGACATCTTTAATAAAAGATAAGGAAAGTCCCTTTTTCTTCAAATACCAGATGGCAAAATCAGTAAGCATGGGGTTTTCCATACACCCAGGGTTCCCAGGACCACAGGTAGGGCAAGATGAGAAAATAAAATCCTCTATAAACACCTCAGGTTACACAGATACACACACACACACACTTTCCTAAGGATAGAAGGCAGTTCCCTAGAATGATCTTATTAGAACTTAAAACAAATTCACCACCCACCTTCTAATCCAGTTCCCTCCATTCCATTTCACCCTCTCAGGAACTAATACAAGATCCTAAAAATTTGTCTATGCACCAGGAGATTAATTCAAACCTATCGATGTCACAACATAAAAAAAAAGCAATAAATTCATTAATGAATCAGAATGAAGGAGCAAATCATCAACACCGACAGATACTTCTGTCCATCATAGTCTTTTTAACCTCAAAAAAACAAAACAAAATGTAATATCATAATTCAAAGATCACTGGATTTGGAATAACTGGAATATAATTTATGTTTTCCCATATATCCATAGTGGGTTATTTTAAAACTAAGTTTAATTTCATCATTAGCCTAGAATTAATAAATATGTTTTTTGGCCAGATGTTCATTGGTATTATGACAAATGATAATGCATGTACTTATAGGCTGTCTCCAATAGCATAAACAACACAGATGCACACACATTCTGGAGTTCTGGACTGTTCTAGGGTATGGAAACCAAATCTTCCTGGCTCAGGATGGCCTAGGGGACACAACTTCATCAGAAGAAATACCTTCGGGCACCTGCGTGGCTCAATCGGTTAAGCATCTGCCTTTGGCTCAGGTCATGATCCCAGGGTCCTGGGATGGAGCCCCGCATCGCATCGGGCTCCCTGCTCAGTGGGGAGCCTACTTTTCCCTCTTCCTCTGCCTGCAGCTCCCCCTGCTTGTGTGCTCCCTCTATCTGCCTCTCTCTCTCAAATAAATAAATAAAATCTTAAAAAAGAAGAAGAAATACCTTCATTTTCTGTCATTATGCATCACTGAAAAATGCAGAGCACTTACCTTATTTGCTTCATAAGACAACCCTGGAGAGTAAATCCAAACAACTCGTTTTCAGATGAAGAAACTGAGGCCTCTAACCGGAGGATGTGTGTGGACCCCACAAGTCAGCAACGACAACTACAAAAGATTAAAAACAGTCTCTTAACTATCCTACATTGTTTATGTTCTAATACACAATACCTCATTCAATGGCTCACATTATTCGGTATGTGGTTGAGTTTCTCCATTCATTTTTGATCTAGTAACCTTGAGATTTTACACCACTTGAGTTTTATTACCTAGAAATTACATCTAATTTATCTCCACAAATACATTGGAATCGAATGAACGTAGTGTAAATCAGTAATCAGGTGGCTTTAAGACTGCCTTTTAATTAGACCTGTGGTAATTTGTCTAACAAATATATCACTGTGCAATCAAATTAATGTATACAATAAATTCTAAAGTGTCTCCTCTAACATTGGAGGCCGTAAGGTATGATGCATACCAAACAGTATCAAAGTGTTCTCTGGTCTGCATATTTTCTGCAGTGAGTATTTTTTCTCATTAGGGAGTTAGTAACTAACTTAAGCTACATGCATGTTCTCCCTATTATATGGGTAACTCAAAGCCATTGCATGACCAAGGATTTCCCACATAGACTTTGAGTTATGCCTTCTGCTAGTAATATCTTGCCTAGCCCATGAGGCTTTCTGTTATTAAAAATTCTCATGGGCTTATTCATGAGCTGTGTCAAAGGGCTTCTTTGTCAGCTACATCAGTCCACCTGACAGAGATGATGATAGAAGTTGGCAGAAGGAGAAAATTGATCAATAACTCCTTCTTGTCCAAGAGATTTCAAGAGAGACAAAAGCATCCAGTAGATTAATCCTGTCGAAGCCCACAAGGCCTCATGAACCTGCAAGAAGCAGGGCCACTTAGGGAATGAGCAGGTCTGTCTTCAGCTCTCAAATATGTGTGCAATTTGCTTTTCCATTTCTCAGAGGCATCTTTAGCAAAATGGAGTTAATGCTGTGTCTTTCATCATAACCTAATAACTTAGTTCTCTTCTTTAAATAGTCTTTACACCACTCTGTTTAAGACATCATATTCTGTCAGCTACTGAAGCCTTTTGATGGTTGGTTTCTTCAAAGCAAATTTCTTGGGCTGCATTTTCTTGAATTAGTCAGATAAAAATATCATTCTCCTATATTGAATTTAGTGATTATTAGCAGGTCTCATTAACTTAATATAGAATGATGTTTTTGTACTCAATCTAGAATATTATTTCAATTATGGTATTATTATTACCATTACTATTATTATTGTTGTCTGTATCTAAAACTAACCCTCTAGGGTGTATACCATGTGGTACACTATGCCAACGCTTCCCTTTACATCATCCAACTTAGCAATAAAAAAAAAGAAAAGAAAAATCTTATGGTGAATATTTTAGCCATTTTCCAGATGTAGAAACTGAGCTTCAAAAAGTTAAGCTTTTTTAAAGATAACTTGGTTAATTTACTGTCAGAGCAGAACTCAGGTTTGTCTGACTCCAGTATCCTAATCTATTCAGCAATACTGATGTTCTCCACAACGGTTTTGAAGTGTCTTATATTAGGATTTGAGGGCTCTGTTTTTCCACTTCATTCAATTACAAATCCAATGACTATTTTCTGATACTCCTAAGTGCCAGCCAGGCAAGACGTAGAGATTTGGAACACGATGGAGAGGAAGACAGACTTGATTCTCACCCTCACAGTTTGCAAACCCATAATCACACCAATAAATAGAAATTGCCAACCAAGACTAGTGCTGTGAAGAAAGAGTAGTTTCAGGAAGATGGGTATTTGCAACGTCTGCTGGGGTTTGGAGGGGGGGCAGGGGTAAAAGGCATTTTCAAGGAACATGAAAAGGCTCAGTGACCAAGGCTACACTGGGGCAAGATGCAACTGAGCATCTGTGGGAACAGGTATGAGGAGGACAGTGCCATAGGGAGTCAATGGCATCCTGCTATGAATCAGGAACCCTGTTCCATTGCTCACATTAACCTGCACAATCAACTCTCACAACTGTGTGTAGCAGGATGAATTGTTAGCCTCCTTTTACCCATATGCAAATGGAAATTATATGACTACCCAGGAACAGAGCCAGGAAGCCTAAGGGCTGAGAGTTGAATTTGGGGGCACATTTTCACCACATTACACTGCCCGGGGATTGCCTACCAGGGGGGTTGCTTCGGAAAAACACAAGCAATGACCATGAGCTAAAACTGCAAGAGTGATTAAGAACTGCTTTGTGACAGAGTTCCATTGACAAACCCCTTAGAAGGACAGGAGCCAAAGGATGAGAGAGGAATCTATCGAAAGCGACAATCATTTTTAAAATTATCAGTGACATGAAATAAGGCTTAGATGCAAATTACAACAAAAAGTATCAATCCTTGCCTCTTCCCCTTTTCTCATGCTAAACTCCAATTCAATGCACACCTTTGAAAGGATTCATTCTAATCACCTGTCTCAGGGAATGCTGACATTTTCACGGTGGTTTTCCCAAATTGCTGCAGACGAGAAACCTAAACACATACAAAGCAGTTGTGTCACTAAGGATGACGATAGCTGCAAGTGTCTCCAAATGAGGTCGTGCAGCTGCGTAGCTGCTGAAATAAATTCATTACTCCTTACAATATAAAGAAGTTTGATTTAAGAAATGTGGTTCACTTTTACAGAGATGTTCAATATATCCTAAAACTAAAATCAAAATGTTTATACAAGACCCATAGCCTAAACTCATATAAGATTCCTTGTCAGAGATCCCGTGCTTGCTTATGAAAAGGTCTTCTAGAGCACAGCAGAGGAGTGTGGAGATTAGGACCTAAGCTGCTTCAAACTCATGGGTTTAGCTCCTCTGGAGACTCTCCCAAGAGGCCGCCCAGCCTCAAGTACAGCACTGTTGCTGAAACAATCTTCCTCCCTTCCTGTAGTTATTTCTAAAACCCTTCCTCATTCCTCAAGGTCCAGTATAAATAATGGATATTTTAGAAAGTTTCCCAGATGTCCGACTCAGAATTATTTTTCCTCCCTATACTCCCATAGGACTTTTTTCTACCTCTACTATTATACCTATTCCAATATGACATATTAGAAATATGTCCTCTCTCCCCTCCTCACTCTACGGTAAGTTCCTGAAAGTTATGGATGATAAATTTCTTCTCCCCTCCCCCTGCCCAGCACAGAACAGTGTACAAAGACTGTAGTAGTTGACTTGTAGACTCTCCTTATCTTAAGGGTCTCATTCTATACAGACACATACTTGCTTTCTTACTGACAACTATTTACCGTATCTGCATGACTTTTGGAGATATGAATATAATTAAAATGATACTATAATCAACTTAGGGATAGCCTATTCTTTTATTTCTTCACACAGTGCCTATCATACATAGTGCATTTAGTGCGCTCCACACTCTGAATGACAACATACAAATAGCATGCAAAACACTAGTTTAGTCCAACTAGACTATTCCCTAGATTATGGTCACTTCCATGTGTTCCTACTTCTGTTCCTGTCTCTGGACAGTGAACTGACTAATATTGCTTGATTAATTATGGAATGGAGATCAGGATTCAAACAATTCTCCAGAAGTATTTGGAGTACAAAACAATATAATTTCTAACAGAATTGTCTCTAAATATTGCAGAGCCAACAGGAACTTTGGAAACTGAGACAACCCTATTGTCTTATAGATCATACCACTGAAGCCAAAGGAACAAGGAGAACTGCTGAACATGCTTTCAATGATGAAATCAGGACTCCTGACTCCCATCCTGCTGATCTCCAAGATCTGATAGCTATAAAATATAAAATGTTGCCTTTAATAACTCAAAAAGATGTTTCCACCATTTTAGAATATTTGGTCTAAGTATTTCTTTTTATTTTTAAATCAACTTTATTGAGGTATAACTTGTGTGTCACATCTCATCTCTGTTTTAATTATATATTTCTATGAGTTTTGAAAATGTGGACAGCTGGGTGACCATCATAAGAAGATGGAGAGCATTTCACTCTCATCAAAGCATATCCTCAGGCCTATTTTCAGTCCATCTCCATTCCACCCGCTAAGCTCAGGCAACCATGGATGTGCTTCCTGCTGCTGTAGAACAGTTTTGCTTGTTTTAGAATTCCATGCAAATGGAAACATTTGTTATGCAGTCTTTTTTGTCTGTCTTTTTTCACTTAGCATAGTTTGAGATTCATCAATGTCATTGCCTCTATCAGTAGCTGTTTTTTTGTGTGTGGGAAATTAACACAATTCCAGATTTCATTTGGATTTCACCAGATTTTTCATTTGTATGAATTGATCACTAAATGTAGGGGTATGATAAATTGCACTGGTTTGATAAAGAGTGTAGTTTGGGGTGAGACAAATATAATTGAGACTGGTACTGATTCTTATTTTAACTCATATTGCCTGTGCATGACCCAGGGACTTTATTCATTCCCCTGCACTTTAGATTCCTCACCTGTGAAAAAAGGATAGTAATCCGCATTTCAGAGTTGTTTTTCAGATTAAATGAAATTGTACATGTGCATATTTAACTTACAGTAAAAACTCAATAAATGGTAAATAAAATTAGAATATAAATAGGAGACAATACAGAACACTATATAAATTTGATACAAGACGCAAAGAATCCACAAAAGACGCAAAGAATCCACAAAAGATAAAACTAGCAGGACGGAAGGCATCAGCTTATTATTCAACAAATACTTACTGAATGATGATTTTGTGCCAGCAACAGATACTAGGAATTCAGTGTTCCCGCCACAAAACTTATACTCTAAGAGGAAACAGAAAATTCATTAAGAAATATATATGTA
>NC_138376.1:72230504-72267537 GCF_054177405.1 Leptonychotes weddellii
AAGAAATATATATGTAAATGTCAGGTGGGGAGAAGTACAATGAAAAAAATTAAAGCAGATTAAGTGAAGAGGATGCTATATTATATTAGATAGATAAGGAAAACCTCTATGAGGTGATATTTGCACACAGAATATATGTCTGAATCAACTGAGGAACCAAGTCATGATTTGGATGGGAAGCATTCAAACTCAAGAGAAAAGCAGATTAAAATGCCACAAGGCCAGTATGAACTTAGCATGCTAGAGGAAAATCAGAGTCCCATGGGACTGAAGTAGTAAACAGGGGTGAAAGTTGTAGGAAATGGGATGGAGAAGTAGCCAGAGGCCCACCCTTATCAATGTGTACAGGCCATGGGACTGTTTTAAATTTAATTCGAAATGTGATAGGCCACAATGGAGTGTTTTCAGCAGGAGAAGGACATGATCTGATTTATGTTTCAAGGACATCTGTATCTTCCATTTCTAACAATAATGGCAGAAAAGATATAAAGAAAAATACATCCAGGTACAACATATTTATTTAAAAAATTAAAAAGCTGGAGGCAATGTAAAGGAAATCCACTAAGGTTAGAAACAATCAGAATCTATACTTTGAGCCTTGAAACTGCATTTAGCCTGGAATTATCTGCCCATGTCTGGCAGAGGAAAGCTGGGATTGAACAAACAGAGTGCACTGAGGAAAACAGAGAAAGCCTGGCACTTCTGATTGGAGAACACTGACGACACTGGAGTCCCCGGAGGAGAGCAGAAAATAGACACCCAAAGGGGGATACAGTGGAGACAAGACCAAAATGTGAGTTTGACTCTGGGTTTTGTGGTAACAAAGAAAAAATAATTTACCCACTGAGATTGCAAATCCATATTCACACAGGTTTGACTCTGATTTCATAGGAGCCAAAGGACCCCAAAATAATCCAAGTTGAAAATTTACCACTCCTGTTTCTAGTATTTCCATGTACCAGGCAGAAGCAAAGGGATGAAGATACATAGAACTCAGAACTCAAAGAATTGCCACAAGTTTCCAGAGATGCGGACTCACAATAAAAACTTACTAATGATATAAGGAGGCAGGCTGATATTAAAATCACCAACAAAAGGAGTGCCTTGGTTGCTCAGTAGGTTAAATGTCTGACTTCTGCTCAAGTCATGGTCCCAGGGTCCCAGGATCAAGTCCCACATTGGGCTCCCTGCTCAATGGGAATTTGCCTCTCCCTCTACCCCTCCCCCAACTTGTGCTCTCTCTCTGACTCCACTTTCTCTTTCTCAAGTAAATAAATAAAATCTTTAAAAAAGAATTTTAAATGAATAAATAAAATCATTAACAACAACAACAAAAAACTATGCTATCTGCCCAAATAGAAAGAAGATATTAGAATTATCCAGTACTAAATACAAAAAAAAAAAAAAATTGTTTTGATGTGTACAAACACATAAGGGACAGGATTAAATGTATGATGAAAGAGGAAGAATCTATCAAAATTGACAGATAGGTTTGAAAACAAACAAAAAAATAGAACTATGAGACACAAGCATACAAACAAAAGCAATGTTATAGGTTAACACAGACTACAAAGAGCTGGGAATAAACTGCAAAATGATTCTAACAAAATTACAAAGCAGGCAACAAAAAGCTAAACAGATAGGAAATGTGAAGGAAGAATGAGGATGTCTACTGTAAGACTTATCGGAGTGCCAGAAGGAGAGAAGAGAAAGAAATAGTTGTTGAGAATTTACCAAAACTGAAGGAAGAGTGGTGTAATTTGCAAATTCAGGAAACTGAATGAAACCTAAGCAGGGGAAATTTCAAAGAGATCCACCCCAAGTTATATCATAGTGAAAACACAAAACAAAAAAGACAAAGTATTAAAAACCTTGTACATAACAAAGTTAACATAAAGCAAATGTAATTAGATTGATTGCTAATTTCTCAATAGCTATAATGAAATTTAGAAAATTCTATATCAAGATAGAAAAGAAACTAATTGTCAAACTAGAATTTTGTATTTGGTAAACAATCTTTCAATAGGAAGTTTGAAATATAAATATTTTCAGAACCCTCCCAAAAGAGATAGATTATTGTAACTGGTTCACAAAAGGGAGTTCTAAGACACCTACTTAAGAAAGAAGGAAAATGGTCAAGAAAAAAATGTCCAAGATTAAAAAAAAAATGATGAGGAAAATGGCAAGTTTGGTAATAAAGCTATTCAAGCATTGATTATATTATAAAAATTATAATACCATTGGTATATAGGATATAAACATAAAATATAAGGACAAGTAAAATGAAAGAACAAGAAAATATATATAGATCTGTTTAAAATATTAACCTCAGAAACTAGTATAGCCATATTACTATCAGACAAAATTGACTTTAGGGCAAAAGTTTTATTAAACATTAGAGTTATATATATTATAAAGTTTCAATTCACAGGAAGATAAAATTCTAAAATCTTCGTGCACTTAATAATAAAAACTGAAAGTGCATAAAGCAAAAACTTGTAGACTTCAAGGATAAATCAATAAACTTAACAAATAGATTAAGCAGACAAATGAAATTGAAAAGACTGGGGAAGATTTTTAAAAATCACAATCAACTTTCTTGACTTAATTGGCATGTAGAAGCACCACAGCCAACAAATGGAGAACAATTTTTTTTTTCTCTAAGTACATGGAACATTTTTAAAAATTGAGAATTTACCAGACCAAAAAAAAAAAAAAAAAAAAAGAATCTCAGCACACTTAATAGAGACTGTATCACAAAGCACATATGTTATGGACTACAATGCAACTCAGTTAGAAATCAATAACAATGTTCAAAACAATATACTTAAAATTTTAAAATAAAGCTCTCAATAATATGTGGGTGAAAGAAGAAATAATAAAAGAAGCTAGAAAATAATTAGAACTGTATTTATAATAGTGAAAATATTTCTTTTAATCTATTGGATATAGCCAAATCAGTACTTAAGAAAATTTTATCCTTAAAGATTAATTTTGGAAAAGAAATAAAGCTAAAGATTAATGAGGCACATAAGATATTTGAAAATAAAAAGAATGTAGAAATAATACATATTAGAAGAAATCAATTAAGTAAAAACATTTTAAATTACATTAGAGAGCATAATCAAGTCAAATTTGGCTTTTGGTAAAACTAATAAATTCGCCAAACTTTTGCAATATTGATCAAAACTTAAAGAGGAAAAATACCAATTAGTCATTCATTTAGGACAGAAAAAGGGAACATGATTCCAAATTCAAGAGAGATTAAAACATAACAAAAGAGTATTATGAATAATTTTAAGTCAATGCATTTGAAAATGTAGGTGAAAAGAAGAAATTCACCTTAAATATAATTTACAATATTGTCCTAAAACAAAAATAGGAACCTCAAATTGTCTTAAAAAAAAAAAAAAACCTGGGAAGAATAAAACAAGATGAAACCAGAAAGGGAGACAAACCATAAGAGACTTCTTAAGCATAGGAAAGAAACTGAGGGTTGCTGGAGGGGAGGGGGGAGATGGGGTAACTGAGTGGTGGGCATGAAGGAGGTCACTTGATGGAATGAGCCCTGGGTGTTGTATGCAACTGATGAATCACTGAACTCTACCTCTGAAACTAATAATACACTATATTGTTAATTGAACTTAAAATTAAAAAAAAAGGAAACCCCCCCAAAATATAAATAAATAAATAAATAAATAAATAAGAAAATGAATCAGTTAAAAATCTCTCCACAAAGAAAACACCAGACTAAATAATTTTATAGTCAAATTCTACCAATTTTTTGAGAAATAGATTATTCCAAATTACATAAAATCTAATGAAGTTGGAAGAGGAAATACTCCCTGATGCATTTGAGGGAATACTCCTTAACTCATTTCAAGCAGCTCATATCATCTTGATTCCAAAAGCAAATAAGGACAATATGAGAAAAAGCTCCTACAGGTCAATATTTCCCATGTCTGTAGATATAAAAAATGAAAACAAATCTTAAATTCAAAGATATATTTACCAAATAATTAACAAGTTTGTTTCATTCCAATAATAAATCAACATTGAGAAGTCAAATAGTTTATTTCACCAAATTAATAAAGGGAGAAAATAAATGATCATCTGAATAAATGCAGAAAAAAATCATTAAAGTTCAAATACATTTATGATTTAATAAAATGAAGTTTTAGAAAATAAGAACATAAGAAACTTCCTTATTCTGATGTTACCTAGAAAAATAGCATATTTGCCACATTCCAAAATTAAAAATTGAAAGCATTTCCTTTAAAATTAGGTCTCCCACCATTACAAACTATGGTCTCCCACTACAGTTTCATATTACAACTATGAACAAAAGATACAAGGATTGGAAAGAAAGAAAGATCTGTCATTATTTGCAGGTAACATGATTTTCTGTGTAGAAAACCCTCAAAATATTTAAAGGCAAATTATTGGATTTAATAAGAGAGCAATAAAGTTTGCTGAGTATAAGATTACTTAAAAGGACAGTTAAATTTTATTAACTAGGCAGAATTAGAAAGTGCAGTTTGCTAGGAATAAAAATCTACAAAAGATATATAAAATTTTGTGAAGAAAATTATAAAATTTATTAAAATAAAAAAAGACCTAAAGGGAGAAATACACCATTTCATGGATAGTCAACATTTAATGCCATTTCACCAAAAAAACAAATGGGATTTTTCATGGTACATGACAAGCTGATTCTAAAATTTGTGTGGAAGAAAAAAATAAATAAAATTTATGTGGAAGAATGAAGAGCCAACATTAGCCAAGACCCTAGAAAGAATAACCAGAATAGGAGACATAACTATCATATATACAAGTTTTCAAAACGTATTACAAAGCTATAATAATTAAGATACATTGTTACTGGCACAGAAAAAGACAACTGAAACAATAAAACAAATTGGAGAACCCAGACATGTTTGCCAAAGAATGTAGATGACATTGAAAATTAGTGGGGAATGGGGCACCTGGGCGGCTCGGTCGGTTAAGTGTCTGCCTTTGGCTCAGGTCATGATCCTGGGGCCCTGGAATTGAGCCCCACATCAGGCTTCCTGTTCAGTGAGGAGTCAGCTTCTCCCTCTCCCTCTGCCTGCCTCTCTGCCTGATTGTGCTCACATGCTCTCTCTCTCTCTGTCAAATAAATAAACAAATAAAATCTTTAAAAAAAGCAAATTAGTGGAGAAAGGATGGCATACTCAAGAAATGATGGAAGCTGAAGATGTATATATCGATAACTCAGCCTTTCCAGCCATACCTATCTTAGAGAAACTCGTATTATGTACATTGAGAGGTATGTACAATTATATTCATGGAATCACTGTTTCTAACAGAAGATAAAGATGGGTGGATGAATGAATGAATGGCTACAAAAACAAAAGGCCCATCAGCATAGAATGTATAAATGGATCGTGACATGTTCTTACAAGGGAATAATAGATGGCAGTTAAAGAATAATTTATAGCTATAAATACCAATATTAAAGAACCTCACGGTATGTTTTCAAATAAACAAGTATACTATCAGACAAAATAAGAAATATATTATTTAGCACTGCATATATATGTGGCAAAATCTTTAAGAAAATTAAGGAAATTATTGACCCAAAATTCTGAATAGCAGTTGCCTCTGGAGGAAAAAGAGTGATGGCAGTCAAAAGGGAGACACAGAAGCCTTTAAATGTGTTGCTAATATTCTGTTTCTTAGGCTGGTTGGTGGACATATGTGTGTTTGATTTATTATTGTTATATCAAATATACATATAGTACATATAAAATATGAATTCTATAATATTTTATTTCCTGTTTAAAATTAAAAAATAGAAAAAAGAATAGTGTTGCTTTGGCTGAGCTGTGGAAAATGGATTGCAGGAGGGGAAGAGCATACCAGGAGTCAAGGCAGAAGAGGTTGATGTCTCAGGAAAGGATGGTAGAGATGATGGTAGTGAGAAAGGATTCATTTGGGAAAAGATATAAAGGTCAAGCCAACCAGAGTTGCTGGTGTGAGACCGAATATCAAAAGAGGAATCAACAATGGTATTGAGGTTTTTGGCTTCAGCAACTGGGTGAAAATTCGTGTTATTGAAATGGAAAATATTAGGTGACAGTTTATTTAAAATTTCAGTGATAAACAACAGTATAAAAAGGTTAAAAGATAAGTATATGAAAAAAATTGTAGCTTATAGAGTAAACAAAAGATTGTTGTCCATAATTTATAAAGACTTTAAAAGTCCCAAAGAAAAAGAATAAAGACACAAAAAAGAAAAAGATGGGCAAAAGATATGAGCAGACAAGTCACAGAAAAAATGACAAATATGTGAATAGATATTGTCCTTAGTAGTAAGCAAAAAAATGCAAATTAAAACAGCAGCAAGATGCTATTTTTCACAAATGTGTTTGGGAGAAAAATTAAGTGACAATCCAGTGTTGTCAAAGGAGAATCTATTAAAAATATGCTGTCACATTTTTTATATTGATTTAAATGGATATAAACCTCTTTGGAGGGTAATTTGTATATGCTTTGATTCAATAATTTCACCTTTAGGAATCTCTTTTACAGAACTACCATCTTGTGTATAAAAAAGCACTTGTGGGGCACCTGGGTGGCTCAGTTGTTAAGCGTCTGCCTTCGACTCGGGTCATGATCCCAGGGTCCTGGGATCGAGCCCCACATCGGGCTCCCTGCTCTGCGGGGAGCCTGCTTCTCCCTCTCCCCCTGCTTGTGTTCCCTTTCTTGCTGTGTCTTTCTCTGTCAAATAAAAAAAAAAAAAAGCACTTGTAAAATTATATTTATTGCAGAATTATTTTAATAGTGAGAAATAGTAAATAAGCAAATTTTTCAATGGTAGGATGATGGATGAATACATTATTATTATAAGGTCATCAGAAAACTCTCCCCTTAGGGTCTGAAATTCCTTTCATATAATTTCCTACCACCATATAATAATTTTTCCTTTTTATGGGAAGAGCATTTTATCTTACTTCATTGTTCTACGTGAATTTGGCACAGTCATTATACATTTTTTCCTTTTTTTTCCTGTAAGAGGTTTATATATTTGCACTGAGGAGGAATGAATTACATGTGCAAATTCTCAAGGTTTATGTTAGTAGGGACTCTGCTGACTGACCTTATTGAATATATATTTTCCTAATCTATTTATAAAACATCAATACAGTTACTTAAGGTCTAATGGAATTCCCTGGGACTTGACATTGGAAAATTTTCATGCTGTAGAAATTCACTGCTTCCTCAGATTTACCTCCAACATCCTTTGCTCTCCAGAATGACCTCTATGGTTCTTTTTCAAGCCTATGATTTTTCTTTAAGGTATTTTAACATAGAAATTGGCTCTATGCATTTTTCAAGCTAGCCATTCATGTCAGTTTATGTTATATATTGACACATAAAATCACTGTCTTTTCATTTGTTTCATTCACTACACCTACCAAGTCAGCTGGTATAATAAGCAGAACAATGGATATGGGAGCTTTGTCAGTTGGGTGGCTAAGCAAGTTCTAACTGAGGTAATAATTGAGTAGAGACCTGCATAAAGTATGGTATTGAGACTGTGCAATGTGGAAAAAAAGCATTTCAAATACAGAAACCAGCAAGTGCAAAGGACTTGAGATGAGAATTTTTAGCAAGATGAGCGATAAACACCAACAAAATATTGTAGCTAGAACAAAGTAAGGTAATAGTGGTCAGACATAGCGTCAGAGACATAAAGAGAGGCAGATAATGTAGGGCTTTACAGGCCATGATGAAGACTTCAAATATAAAGCAAGGGGAGGTTTTTGATGATTTGATTCGCATATTTAAAGGTTCGTGCCAGCCCAGCTTCTAAGTGGAGAACTGACATTAGGGAGGTAAGAATGCAAGCAGTGAGGTTACCATCAGCTTAGTCCAGGTTGGAGGAAACTGTGGCTTAGACTAGAGTGTTGAGCAGCACTGGTGAGTAGTGGTTGAATAAAAGCATATATTGAAGATAGAGCCAATAGGTCTTGTTAATAGATGGATGTGTCATCCTGACACAAAGGATGTATCAAATCTTATGTATTAACCTCCTGGAAGAACTGAATTTCTGGTAGTGACTGAAGTAAACAGGGATGCCAGGTATGATGGAATTATTTCTGAGGATCTTTTAAAGATGAGTGAACACCCACTTCTAGTTACAGCCTCTTCTTTGAGCAATGGCTTTGCTTAAGCAATTCTGTAATAGTCATTTCAGACAATGTTGTAGTAGAGACAGAGCAGGGTATGGGGACACAAACTATCACCCAGAGTACGAGGCTCCCAGACGTCAGTTAAACTCTGCTCTGGGGTGTCTTGAGCCCAGAGGAAAGGGAGTACTGCAAGGTACTCAAGGAGCCCTTTTTTATCCAAATAAGGTATTCCACTAATTCATCTCTACATAGAGTCGATTCAGTTGTCCACCAACCTGTGAAACTTTTGTTTGCATGCTAATTTTTAATACTCGAACAACAAAAAAAAATTGCAGATGTCTTCATCAAAAAAGCTGTCTTTTCTTTCCCAGTGGCACATACCAAGCCATCCTTTAGAGAAAATAATACTCAGTCTCTACAATATAACAAACATCTGTCCTCTCTGAGGTTTTCCTTATCCTAATAAAAGTATAAAGAGCAACAGAATAACAACACTTTATTCCCCTGTGGAGTTAAACCTATTCTGTGATGAATGTATGCTGTTTGACAATCCAGTACCCCTTTCTTTGGGGAATGGCCCCATCTGTATTTACTATGATTCCAGTGGGACTGTCCATAAAAGAGGTATCTTTTCCTCAGTGGTGGTGGATCTGACCCAGGATGTAGAACCGGCCAATCAAAGCACCCATCTCTCTGCCCAAAGTGATTGGTAGCTTGTGTCCCAAATAGCACTTATTCACAGTTCACTGTTCACTGTATAAAATATTTATCAAAGGGGTAGGAAAGAAAGACTATGACTTTTCTTCTAAAATTAAAAGCTATAAATGTAATCTGAGCCAGTGGTCATCATTTCTACCACATTGGGGAGAGTCTGAAAATAGGAGAAACGTAGAGAAATGGAGAGCCAGGAGATGAAGTGAACTAGAGACCACAGCTTTGAACAGATGAATCCATATGTGTCTAAACAAGTTTCATCGTTGGATTTGTCATTTGTTTTATTAAGAATCTATTTCTCCATAATAAATTAGCCACAGACACTGTAGCTTAAATGACAGACATTTATGATGTTACACAGTTGCTGAGAGTCAAGAATCCAGGAGGGGACTAGATGGGTGGTCTGACTTTGGATCTCTCACATGTTCCAGACAAGATGTCAGCTGAGTAGAACATTATCCAAAGGTGTGACTAGGGCTGGAAGATCCTTTCCAAGGTCTTCATTCTCTCATATGGTGTTGGCCAGAGTTCCTCACCAACTTTTGTGAGGAGACCCCAGTTCCTCATCACAGGGATTTCTCCTAAGAGCTGCGAGCGTGTCCTCACAGCATGACAGTTTCCCCGGGCATGAGCAAATCCAAGAGAGAGAGCAAGGTAGAAGCTACAATGTCTTTATGATTTATCTTCAGGAGTCATATACCATCACTCCTGCTGTCACCTATTTGTCACAAAGACCAACAGAGCGGCAGTATAGGAGGGGATTATACAATGGCTTAAATGCCAGGAGGTGGGGACTGCTGGAGCCTTCTGCAAGGCTGAACATCCGATTATACAAACAAATGCATTCCCTTTTATTTTTAAACCTAAACCACTTTGTTTGGGGTTTCTGTCACTGGCAGCCAAAATAGAGTTCTACCTGATACATCTCATCAACCAATCCCATTCCTCAGAAAACTCTGCTCTGGGGGTGCCTGGATGGCTCAGTAGTCGAGCCCCAGGTTGAGCCCCAGGTCAGGCTCTGTGCTCAGCTCGGAGTCTGCTGGGGTTTCTTTCTCCCTCTCCCTATGCCCCTCCCACCACCCCCACCCCTACTCTCGCTCTCTCTAAAATAAATAAATAAATCTTAAAAAAAAAAAACCTCTGCTCTGTTTTTAAACATCTTTAAAACAGAGGCCAAAGGAAATAGCCTAGAATGAGACCCCAAGTACATTAGTAGTGTTACCATCTGTGACATTTGACAAGTCATAGACTTTCTGAGCTTCATTTCCATCCAAAAACTATCTGGACCATACTTCCTGCCACTGTGAAAAATGAATGACCACAAACAATATTGTTATTATTTTTTAAAGGAATAGAACATTTAAAAGTTCACAAATCGTTCACCTCTATTTTTCTATTCAGTGATTATAATAATCTCATGAAGTAGATAGGTCAGGTATAGCTTTCAGCATTTTTCAGATGAGGAAATGGAAGGAAAAGGTTATTATTAACCCAAGGTCAATGTACCCCAGCTGGTAGACTGGCATAGCTGTAGAGCCAAGGCATTTGCATAACCTCATCTCTATCAATCTAGTTTGTACCATATTGTCCCTCTGCATTCTTGCTCAGGCCTGCTGGCCCAGGCAAAGCATTTCAACCACAATAAATGTTCCCTTCCTACTTCAGCATCAACTCCCTCCTGAGAATGTGACTAAGCCCCATTGCCTACTTCTGTGCAAGCTTAACAAACACAGATTGTACTCCAGTCTCAATATTCATTCATTTTAAGGCCTCCATTTATGAGAAGTTGATACATGAGCTGTATTTTCAAGTGTACACTTTCCCAAGACCACATTCTAAGTTTATTTACAAAGAAAGAGAAACTTGCCAGGATGCCACAGAACCAAGAACAGGAAAAACATTCTTCTTGCTTTTCATTATAAGGTGTTAGAATTTAACAGAAGGGCTGCTGTAATAGGAAGATACCACAAGTGGGTGGAGAAGGAAGGCTGGTGTTTCTCCTGAGAATCATCAGAATGTTTTCTTGTTCATTTCCTTAGAATGAGTTGTGAATATCTGCAGAAGTGAAGCCTGTACGGTATAAGAGGACAGTGGTGCAGATGCATAGAATAAGGTGTGACAGCCTTTCACTCCCTTACACAAGCTTTGGCTTGTGCTTTCTTTCTTTTCTTTTTTTTTTTAATTAATTAATTTATTTACTTATTTATTTATTTTAAAGATTTTATTTATTTTTTTGACAGAGAGAGACACAGCGAGAGCAGGAACACAAGCAGGGGGAGTGGGAGAGGGAGAAGCAGGCTTCCTGCAGAGCAGGGAGCCCGATGTGGGACTCGATCCCAGAACCCTGGGATCATGACCTGAGCCGAAGGCAGACGCTTAACGACTGAGCCACCCAGGCGCCCTGGCTTGTGCTTTCTAATATAAGCAGGATACAAATGTTAATTAAAATTACTCCATGTGCAATGCAAGGCAGTTTTCATTTAAGTTTCATTGCATTTTTTTCTGACATGTATAATGCAATAAATCAACCAATAAGGAAAAAACACAAATTCCAATAAGGCCTTCAGATACAAGCCATGCTCTCTCTCCTAGGAGGTTAATTACACCCCCAGTTTTTTTGGCTAATATTTCAGTCCCTTTTCTAATCTCCCATATAAATTTCCTTCAGTTTCCTCCCAAGACAGCACTTCATCTCCCTGATTCACAGTAAGCTTTTACACATTTTGTAAAGCATTATCATCCTAGGGGAATTAACTCCCTTCTTACAATATCACTGAAAATACAGAAGGAAAAGTCCCACCGATTGTCCTTCTCTTTGAGTGGCAACAGCGACTTTTCCCCATTAAATAGAAGTGATACAAAGAACAAAACTCAGGTACTCCCAGCCAGGCAAATCAACCCACAGAAAATTATATAGGAAATTACATGGTAATATCCAAATTTTGTGTGTTTATCTACAGAAAGGGCGTCAGACTAAGTGAATTGAAATGGCTGGCTTATCACTGAGGCATTTCATTATTTAAAAAATACTGTGTGGTGAACCTGGAAAAGCAGAACATTTTGATAAAGATGAAATTTCACTCTTTTAAAAGTTATTATTATCAACAGATTGCCCAGAAAGTATCCTGACCAGCATACTTTCCTTTAGCCTCAATCTTCTTATACATCATGGCTTGCAGCAGCGCGTGGTGAGGTGAGTAAAGCACATGCCTGGAACGGAAAGATGCTCAGCACAGAAGGGAGGCCAGGAGGATGTTCTATTAGAGAGAGAAATTAAATGACAATTTTAAAATGCTCAAAATTCAGTGACTTAGTGTCTGTGGATATGAAATAAATGAAAAATTTTTTAAAAGTCCTTATTATGAAAGTGGACACAAAAAAGAAACTAACTTGTCAAAATGCCATGAATCCATCGACAGTAGAATCTGCAAATAAATTCTGCCAGTGGAATCTGCAAATGGAATCTGATACTGCAGAGAAAATGAACAAATTGCAGCTAAATACAATCACATGGCTAAACCTTAGGAAAATAATTTTGAATGGCAAAAGCAATCGTAGAATAATACATACAGTATGATGCAACTGAATCACATAAACTTCAAAAATGTGTTAATCTAAACAATATATTGTTTGAGATATATGCATAAAATTAAGCTATATAGGAAAACAAGGGAATAATAAATCTCAGATTCAAGATGGTCATTACATCTGAGGGGTGAAGGAAGTGGGATGAGGGGAGTACCTGTGACCTTAAGGGAATGGGCTTTTTTGGTAAATTGGGTAGTAGAGACACAAGTGTTCACTGTAACTTTGTAAAATCTTTGCATGTTTTCAGGGCACCTGGGTGGCTCAGTCGGTTAAGCTAAGTGTCTGCCTTTGACTCAGGTCATGATCCCCAGGTCCTGGGATCAAGCTCCACATCAGGCTCCCTGCTTTTCCCTCTGCCTCTGCAGCTCCCACTGCTTGTGCTCTCCCTCTCTCTCTCTGTCAAATAAAATCTTTAAAAAACTAAAATAAATAAAATATTTGCATGTTTTAAAAATTTCCTTTGGATTTCATTTACATTTAATTTTTACAAAACAACTTTAACTAATGTCGTGTACCTTAATAGTGATTAGCACTTGAACAAACCCTGATCTTCTAAAGAAGAAATAGATCTTGAAACTAATACTCAAACCGAGAAGACAGGGTTTTGGGCCTCAAGTTTTTGGATTTGGATGTTGAGGGAGGATGTCTAGAATATGCTTCTGAAGGTTATTTGTTGAAGTGGTGCCTGGTACAAAGAGGAAAGCCAGAAATGCGAATTGCTAATTTCTGGGAAAGCTAGAAAGTCTGGAATTCTCAGGGAGAAAGTCAAGTCTTTAGCTTACACAGTTATTTTTAGTAGTCTGTTTCTAATAGAAACTATTAGCTTTTTTTAAATGAACATATTCTATAAATCCATATTTTCTAGCACCATATAAATAAGTAGCCCCTTATCTTAATCTATGTAAAGTCAGGAGTGGACCAGAAAATCTCTAGACCCATGCACTAATCACAGATTTATGGGAAACAACTGTTGTATAACTTATTCTCAAACAGAGAACATAGAAGTGACAAGTGATAATGTACGTTTCCATTCTGGAAATCAATCTTTAGATAAAGTTCTTATTTTTGTTTTAGCTGCACATTCTGAGTGGTTTCTGATGGAAGGTGATTTAAATTTATGTCTGAAATTTCAGCTTACTTCTGAGACCACTGTCAAATTTCCCTTCAACAATATTCAACAATATTCCAGAAGAATTTGATCTTTTGGATATGGGGAGAGAAAAACTTACCAATAACATAGTTAACACATAATTTCGTATCATATAATAATGTCTGTCCTAGGTTAGAATTTTCATGAATTCCCAGGGCAATTTTTTAAACATTAAAAAGGAAGATGAAATCCAATTTTATGTTGGTCAGTGTACTGTATATAATTGTAGTTGATCAGAAGCAATGAACATGAGAAAATGATCCTATCAATTTCCAAGTGATTAAAGGGAAATTTCTGGAGATAACTATAAATATATGTAAATATATATATATTTAGTATATGTTCAATATATACATTCAAATCTATATATAGATTATATATATGCACAATTTATACATGTATATAAACAGTAAAGGTGGAAAACCAAAGAAAAAAAGCACAGAATAATAATCTAATGAACTAAATTAAAAATATCCAAAACATTATCACTATATTCTATTTATAATGAATGAGTGGGGAGGTTGATTAGAATGGAAGAGTCCTGCTATATATATATGTAATATAGGTACATATTTATATATAATGTATACATTCAACACTCATATATATGTAATATATAATATATATATATATATGCATTACTCTTCCCAGTCATTACTGCTGGTGTGTAGGGTGCCACTCTGTTCTTCATACCTGCGTGCCTTCTAAGGGTCTTTTAAACTCATGGGCCAGCTCCTGTGTATCAAACACAAAAGCTGTGTCATTCAGACGGGTAATTTTTATAGGAGAATAGTGACCAGTCGGGAGAAGAAACAAACAGATGTGTTCTTTCCACCAACATTGCATTTTCACATACTTTGTTAAGAAGGGTACCTCCAAAAGTCTGCAGGGAGAGAATCCTGACCTAAAAATCTTAATATGCTTCCTAGTATCAGTCCAAATCTTGGGTGAATGGTATGGTCAACCCAGATGTCTGGGACTGTATAAGAAAAGGTCTAGGACAAAATTAAGATTCTGAACCTGAAGGAATATAGAACGGGATCTTAATCCTGCTAACATTCATACCTCCTAAACTTCTGGTTGTTCTTTAAACGCTGAAATCCTTGCCGATAATGAGGTCTGGACTGAGGCCAGTTTCGAGGCCCTCCAGGCATATCCGCTTGTTGCTTTCAGAGCTGATTCATTAAATAGTTGGTCCTAAAAAAGGTAAGGATTGTTACAACTGAGAATACCAATGAGGCCTAGCCAGGCTTTATTGCAAACACAACATCGCTCTCTTCTTTGTATTGCTTTCATTGTTTGCATGAAAGTAATGCAGAAATATTTTTCTTTCAACAAAAGACATGTAATATTTTTTAAAAAAAATCATTGCAAAGAATATCTGATTTCTCACTTAATAAAACGTTAATTATGTCCATCAGCATTTTGAGCAACCTCTTTTTGTTAACATAATATTTGACCATAGGATTATGCATCCGTACATTTATTTCACTCAAAACCAAAGCAGATATTTCCAGAATTTCCAAGGAATTGTTGTAACATATAAATATCCCTTCCCTTTAGACAAAGACTATTTAACATTAACTAACATGAAAACACAAAACAGGGATGAAAATGAAATTCATGATTTTAATTTCAACCTTAGTCACCATGTGAGCCCCCCCCAGTTTCTCTAAAAGAACATTTTAGGCAGAGAAAAAGTAGAACTACCTACTAACAAAAATCTGTCTGGGTGTGTGGAAAGGGTAGAACTCACTCCACAACCTTCCTCCCAGGGATACAGCCTCTATAACGCCCAGCCATACATTTGGTCTAACGGTTCTGCCAACTGCAAGTGGGTTGCTAAAGGTATAATAATGTTGTCTTTAAAGCATTGTACTTGACTATCCTCAGACCTCGTGTTCCATAAAATTAGAATCCTTTTTCCACCAACAGCTAGCAGGATCCCCAAATACACACTGAGAGCAAGTGAAAGTGCTTGGTAAACACAGGTGTTCAATGAGTGTATGAGAATGAATGAACCACTGACCTACGTCTAATGGTGTGGCTGGGAATGTGTGGATAACACGAGGAGACCGAGGCACACCTCTGACACTCGGTTACTCTCATGGTCTCTTCTGGGTAGAATTAAAACAGAATCAGAAAATGATGAGCTGGCTCACCTGCCTCTATCCACAACCTAAAAAGGCACATGCCCAGATGTATCTTTTTTAGAAGTAACAGTACAACAGCTGTGAAGTAGGTCAAATGCCTTTGAAAATAATTTTCATAGAGGAACAGTTTGAAAATAAAGTGGAAAGGATAAAATTGCTGATGGTATTATAAGAACACTTGTTCCAAAAGCGTCTATATCACAAAATCTAGGAAAAGGATCTGGAACAAAAATTCCACAGAGTTAACCTATAGTAATTTGAAACTTAACCTGTGAAATGATTCTGATGTATGTAGCAAGTTTGCCTAGGAGAGAAAATGTATTTTGTTTCATATTTTTAAAAAATCACCTCTTAAATGTTTGGTTTACCCCACTACAAAAAGTAGTCACTGGGAATACATAAGTTACCATTTAATGGGTACATACTTTTACAATAAGTCTCAACCATCTGCCTCCTCCTTTAATTATGAATTCAAGAAAGACATAATTCACTGCACATGGTACAGAAGGTTGATGGAAAGGATTTAAGTATTATGTATAGATTCTTTCTAAAATGTTCCTTCTCAAGTTAACAGTTTTCAGACTTAAAACACAAATTAGGGGAATAAGTAACTTACCTTTGAAAAATAGCAAATGCCCATAAAAGAAAATAGAAATTGACAAGAGAAGAAGCTTTTTGATTAAATCCATGTTTTCAGTCTCCAACTCAGAAAACTTTCTTTGATATCAAAAGTTGCAACTATAAGCTTGATTTAAGCGCTATTTCAGTTGGGATTCCTCTTTTTTTTTTTCTTTTTTTCTTTTTTTAAGGGAGAGAGGATGCCAAAAACTCTTCTCCATTTGTTTCGCACTGTTTCCCTAGTGTGAAATTGACAAGAAATAGGACAAAGCTAATGACAGGGAAGATGGAAATTAACAACACAAAAAGAGTACTTCTGAGCTTTTATTTCGACTGAGATAAATATTTACTGCTATTGTCATACCTATCATTTGTCACAGAGACAATACAGCTCATACTATAAACTCTCACATGAAGGATTCATTGTCATTAATACAGTGAGATGGCAATTCATACATATATATCTTCAAGATTCTCTTCTGCTTATAGAGAGAATGGCTGATAAATGGCAGTAAAGCTTCATGGAACAAACTAAAGAGAATGGCCTTACTTTTTTATGGGCAACATTAGAAATAGGTTTACTGAGCTAATTCCCAAAACAGGACAGCATTATATACCTTTAACTGTCACCCTTTGAAGAATTTCACACTTCAGTTCTCAAAATTAAGAAAAGTACCACAGAACTTTATAGTGCTGTATTTTCTTACATTTCAATCCACCAGGATCACATTCATCAAATGGGGAGGGGGGAGTGAGGGAAGCTCAACATAGCTTTTAAAAAAAACTACACAAAGAGGGGCGCCTGGGTGGCTCAGTCTGTCTTCGGCTCAGGTCATGATCCCAGGGTCCTGGGATCAAGCCCCTCATCAGGCTCCCTGCTCTGCGGGGAAGCCTGCCTCTCCCTCTCCTACTCCCCCTGCTTGTGTTCCCTCTCTAGCTGTGTCTTTCTGTCAAATGAATAAAATCTTAAAAAAAAAAAAAAATACACAAAGAAATTTAAACTTTTCTGTTCCTCTGCATGTTCCTCTGAACGAAAGAAGGTCAGCGGAGGGTTTTGCTAGCATCCCACACTGTGAGCCAAATTCCTTCTTTGTCAGACGTGGCCTCCAAGTGCACCCTCTAACCATACCAGACCCCATTAGTTTCCTGAGTACTGCTGTACCAGTGTTCAGGAAGATTCCCAGCTACTTTATACAGCACTGGTGTTTGGTTCTTCTCTCAGACACTCACTCTCTTTCTCAGAGGTAAGTACAAACTTCCTGACTTCTCGTTAGTGAAGTAAACAGATAAAACAATTCCATAGAATATAAGTTTGAGAGGCAACAAGGAAAGGTAAGACGTCCTCTGTTATGTTCCGACTGGGAGACAGGATAAAGATTGTAGTTTCTTCAAAATCTTTCCTGTTCTTCATGATGAATCAAAGAAAAACACCATTAAAACAATAACAAAATTTGGGCTTCACACACAGAGGAATTTTTGTTATTGCTTCAAGTTTTTATTTATATTCCAGTTAGTTAACATACAGTACTCTATTGGTTTCAGGAGTAGAATTTAGTGATTCATCACTTACATGTAACACTGCTCATCGCAGTGAGGAATTTTTTAAATATAAGAATATTCATCATAAAAAGGGTGTGACAAGAGAGGGGCATCGGAACATGTGCACAAAGATGTTACTGGTACAGGAGTGTATTGGTTCATTTTGTCAAGACAGCAACTTGGCCATATGTATCAAGAGTCTTTTAATACATTTAATTGCCTTTGAGTCAGTAATTCCACTCTGAAGATTCTGTCCTAAAGGGGAAAAAAATCTGATGTGTAATAAACATATATGCTATAGGAAAAGCTGGAAGCAATATAAGCATTCAACAATGTGAGTGACAAAATGCATTATGGAGCATTCTTGCCTGCAATATTGTGTAACCAATAAAGTGGTATTTCCCTGAAGTATTAAGAACTTAGTTATATGCTCATAAAAATGTTAAGTTAAAAAGATGGGATACAAAACTATGTACTGCATATCTATACATATAGTTATATGTATACATATACATATCTATACATGTTTTATCTATATACATTTATGAATATATTGTTACGTATATGCATATATCTATATACATTTATGAATATATTGTGTTTTTGTATATGCATTAATGTTTTTTAAAGATACATGAAACATTATATAAACTTTTGCCTACATATGTGTATTAAATGATATGTCTATTACAATATATTAGGTAGGTCTACATATATTTGAGGTAATTACAAATGCCCCAAATATTACTAATTTTTGTTTCTAGGTATTAGCATTATACATATAAGTGGATTTTATCTCCTTTTTAGTCTTTTTTATATCATCCAAATTTTTATAATGGAGTTACATTTTTTTTTTTTAATTAGAATAGTAAATGTTAAAGCTTTCTGGCTTAGTAAACTAGAGTTTCACCATCTCTCATAGTACAGATCACAGTGACTCCATAATTTTGAATAACCCAGTTAACTCCTCCAATTGGGAAGGACTAACACCCAGGATTAAATTAGCTTGCAGGAATGGGGCAGGCACTAGGGAGTACAGATGGGCCCAGAAGTGGAGAAAAAAATCTAGTAAGGGAACACTGTATCTGGAGACTAACAGTAGCCACAAGGGGGCGCCCAGACAGGCCCTAGTCTGCATTGTGAAAGTCCCACTCAGAAAATGTCCTAAAAGATGGGCTTAGGAGGAAGGACAGCTGGGGCTTCAAGAACAAGGGATCTTTAGAGACCAAGCAGGCTAGAGAGACATCAGCTGCTCAGAAGACTGTCAATGGGTCATCACATTCCAGCCACTAGGACAGAACTTAAATCCCCAGGGATATGGTTAATAGGAAAAGCAAAATGAAATGGGCATTGGAAACAAAATAAGGCAATAAATTTCCAGAAGTGTAATTTAAAGTAACAGTGAGTCTCAGGATTAAGATAGAAGTGGAATATGGTCCTGGAATTAGAGTCGTGGAACTAGGATCCAGGTCAGAGAAAATTACAAAGCAAGCATGGTATTGCTTGAAATGTAGAGCATTTCAGGGACAGGTTTAGAAAAAGGAGATGGTATTTGATTTTAGACATACTGTGTTTGAAGGGATAGCAGGAAAATCATGTAGAAATAGCTAATAGACAGTTGACCTGGAAATTAGGTTTAGATGAGAGCTCTAACTAAAAAAAAAAAACATTTGTATTCACTGGCCCAGAGCTGACGTACTAGCTGTTATCTTTCTCCTCCCCAGATCAGTAGGCCTCTGCTTTTCTCTGCCCACTGGGCACCTCGGGAGGCTGATCTCTGTACACTGTTTATCTCACCTCGCTTGCCAGCCAGTTTCAAATTGGGTTTGGCATATAGAGGGCAAGGACAGGAAATTACAGGGGTGGTAGGAGCAGAGAGTGGTCAGGGTCTTTCTTCCCTGCTTCCTCCCTGCTTTGAAGTCTGGTTTCTGACAGTAGCTGTGTCTCCCCATGAGTACAGTTTGCCTGTAGCAGTTACCTCCTGCTGGGTTTTAGGCCTCCCTGCATTCTTGGAAGGAAGTTTGCCCTTTTCCTTCAGGCCTTGAGGTGAAGATAATTTCCTAAAACCATTACTGTCTGGGTACCACGCCATCTCTTTTTTGAGCACTTAGCACTACCCACATCTCTCTGTTAAGTCTCTTCGTATGGGTAATCTGGGCGTAAATTTAGTTTCCTGATAGTTTCATGACTGAATCAGACGATGAGATGAATTCTTTAGGGGAAATTTTTAAGAAGTGTCTATATAAAGAAAAGATCCCTCTTTGATCCAGAGAGTCAGGGACTATATAGGGCTGAATATTGACACTTGGAACCTTGGGGATATGGATAAAAAATGCTAAGGGATTGTAGGGAAGCAAGATGTTATAATGTCATGGAACTGATGGAAAAAGGGGGTGAGGAAGGTTTTAGTCAATGTTGTGGAATGCTGCAGACAGGCTACAGATAATTTGAATAAGAAAACTGGATATTTGAATAAGAAAACTTTATCAATTAGTCACTAGTGACTTTTAAGAGAAGAGAATATCTTAGCATATAAACAATGGAAGGTGTATTTTCAAGGGGTGTGAAAAAGGAGTAAGTGAAGATAAATCTTGAACAGAAAATAGATTCCATATTTTTGGATGCTGGGGAAATAAGAGACTATAAAGTAAATTATCCTATAGTACAAGATAGGTGAACATCTGTTTGTTTCTTTGTTTTCAAAATGTGAAAGAACCAAGAGTGTTTGAAGGCAGAGAGAAGGAGAAAGGAAGAAAATGAAAAGGGGACAGGGATGTGATGAGGACAGTAGAGTCAGGGTCAGTGCAAAGGTAGAGGGTTTTGCTAAAAGCAGGATAATGTCTTCTAGACTAAAGGTAAAAGTAAAGATTGATATCACATAGAAATAGATGACATTCTGTCTTGAAATGAGCCACTGTTGAAGCTGGTGTGGAAGGTAGAAGGACCTTCCACTAGCATGAAGTCTCATCCATCATGGTAGCTCAATTCTGGGGCATGTGAGGCAGGAGGCATGCATAGGTCAGTAGCACTCAGATATCTTCACCCTGGAATCCAATGATCAAAAAGAAAAATGTGCACATATACCTCATTGCATAATATTTAGAAATTCGTTGTATTAATATTTGCATAAAATTACTGTGATATACTAATTCTGAGGTCTGGTTTATAAATTCAGTCATTTCCATACTCGGTTAAGTGATATATATACCTGGAAAAGACACTACAAAAATATATAGATTCAAATAGAAAAAGAGTTTCACTGGCTGCTTCTATTAAAGTATGATACCTTTTTTCTATCTTATCCATCACAATAGATAATTATGAAATTGAGCCGGCAAATTTTTACCTTTCATCAATCAAAGCTTATAAAACAACAAACATAATGTTCCATTTAAAACAGATATAAAACCTTCAAAACCTCTTCATTTGGGTAAATTTTAAAGGGATTAGAAAACTCTGTTTCCAGATAAGTGGAGGTTAGCGTTTATAGGTTATATTCTTACAATTGTTTTTGTCAACAAAGCTATATAGCGATGGGAACATCTCCAAGTATCTATTTTCAAAATTCTTTTGTAACACAAGTTCATTTTCTTGCTTATTGTTAAAATATCACCTCTAACTTGAAAAGACAGATTATGTGCTTTTTTTAAAAGAAGAAACATCTTAAAAAAAAAAGAAAGAAAGAAAGAAACATCTTCCAGGTAGTGATATACCTCTTCATCTCTGAAAAGGTCAGCAAATTTGGAATATTTGTCTTTTTTAAAAGAAAAATCGTATCCTTTTTTTAAGTTGTCAATTCCTTTAAGTACTTGCCTTGAGACAACTAAAAAATTGTGGTTAAGAAAGATTTTCATGGTCACTCCTATTGTGTTAAAAAAAAAAAATAAGGAGTCCTGCTTATACAAATTTTTATTTTTACAAAACTACACTTAAAACATTGAAAATGGCACAATTTCATTTCCAAAGTCTTCTGTTCCAGTAAGAGAATGAATGAATTTCACTTATAAAGGTATCTCTATAACCATAACCAGGAACCTTAATTACAATTCCAAATAAATCAGCTGTTTTACCAGTGGTTGTATCTATATATTTTGTCCATAAAACAAAATAGTTGTAGTTAGTTCTTTTAATCAAGTTATTTATACTGAGATTATATCTGTTATGGGACATCTTCCTTTGATCGTTCACAAAAGGAAATATAATCTAGCAAGTACCATAACTTTAATGTTAGCAAAAGCCGTATGTTTCTCCATCTGTATAGCAAACTTCCCCAACTACATGAAATATATTTTAACAACTTCTTTATCAGTGTTTCCCAGACATTTTCCAATAGAATTTTCTGACAAGGAATGGGTTATAATTTGTCCCCATATGAATTCTCCTATATAGTTCAACTATATTTTAAATCAGGAAAAAGACAAATGTTTCCCTAATTGTACATGGCATTTTGCCCCTCACTCTTAGGAAACCTCAAAACTGTCATCTAAGTATTTATTATAGTTGATTAAATATTACAAAGTACTGAATTATCATATGACCCTAAACATTACTGAAAAAATGATCATCTTCCAAATGCTTAGTTTTTCAATGTCCTGTTACTCATGATGGCTTTAGACTATGATTAGCTAATATCTAAGGACTAAATAAACATTAAGAACAAGATCCATCCTTAATGGCAATGCATGTAATTAAATTTCAAGTAGTGTCCTGAAAATTCCAATTATTTTTTATCAACATCTCAAATACTATTATTATGTTACTGGTTTTAGCTCCTAATGTGGCTAAAGAAGAGCCAGTGTTTTAGAAGTGTGAGCTCTGATGTTTTCTTATTGTTTATTTGCACTTGTGTTATTAGTAATATGCTCAAGCTATGATTTCTTTGCAGCAATCATTTTTAAACCATTTGTTCGATTCGAGAGGTTTCGTTTCATTAAAACTGATTAACATAACCTGCAAATCCAACTAATCAGGCACAGATAAGTTGCAGTAATCACAATTGGCTGAAATCAAATGAATGCACAAAGAACTTGTGTCAACACCTTTGTTTTAGGACACCTGCACTTCCCTCGGAATCACTCACGGTGGATGGCCTATGACACATGCTTGCTGAGAGTGCCAGGGTCAATCTTTAAGTTAATTATTAGCAAGTCCTAACAGATAAACTCAGCCACCCTGCTTTGAGGACCACTGGTATAGATGACCCCTTGAATTCCATCTTGTCATAATGACTGCATTTGTAAAAACGTTAAGATGGCTCACCTAGAGCTGACATTTCATTTTGACCCTGTGCCTTTAAAAAACTCCTCTGATCACAAGTACTTTTAAATTGGTCACGAAATGATTTGCAGTCTGCTAAGTTAGAATTCATATGTACATATACATAAATCTTTAAACAGAGCATACAAATTATATTTTCATTGTTAATAAGAGATATTTTGCATACAAGAGAAAACAGCTTCAGGTTTGGGGGAAGCAATATCAGAATCACATATATTAGTCAGAAAATTATTTCCACAAGGAACACTTATTTTTATTATACTTTTCCTCCCATTTTCTTTAACATTAGGAAACACCTTCAGTAATTGAATGAGGTAGCTGGCAATTTCCTTTGTTCTTTATTCAAAGCAACAGACTCTAATTCAAACCAAAGTACTCAGTTATAATGGGAATCCACTTTAAATGTGATTTTTTACCTTCATGTAACTATATCATGGTAGTTGACCAAAGAGTTCATTGTCATTTTTACACCTAAAGGGTTAAGAAAATCTAAGGGAAATTATAGTTCATTTGCTATTTCTAACGTGTTAAAATTCACATCCATCTCCTAGTCAATTGATGTGTATAAAACAGAAAATGCAGTATTACAAAAGACTTTTATGTGACTGCTACAGAGAAGTCTATCATCTCGAGGAAACCTGGAAGTGTAATTGGTCTAACTGTGCCTAAAATAAAGCTTCACGCTCGGGTACAGCGCTGGCTTCCAGATTTGCACAGGTGTTCCTACTATCTTAGGTTCAGGCAGCTAGGCACCCTTTCCCTTTTCAATGTCATTTATTGAAAACCAAAAGCCTAATTAGTCATTCAGTCAGTCACACTATCATATTGCTCACCTCATGTAAGCATCATAAATAAAACAATTTACATATTTAGATTTACACTTTCGCAAAGATATCTACGCTCCTTACAACATCAAAGTTATACTCAATTAGACTGAATTCATAGGGATCAAGAAATCGGGCAGGCTTGCTCTTGTGCCCCTGTAGCCAAATAGCCTCTAAAAAGGCTAAAGACAGACAGGCATAAAATCAATCAAATTTTTGGAAAGCCTGGGGTGGTTGGCACCTTAGATGTTAGACAGTTGGAAGCCAGACAGTGCCCTTTCTAAGATCCTTTCCCTCAATGCTAGACAAGGGGAAATTTCTGAGCAACTTCTTCATGTGATCTCTGAAAAAGAAAAATTAAGTTACAGCATGAGAGGCTGTGCTGCCTTTGATAAAAAAAAAAACTAATAAAAAATTAACAATCTATAACCCAGAATTTTGACAGCTAAAAGTCAGATTATTTCCAGTAAAGCATGCATTTCTAGCTTTCAGTCGAGAAGTTTTTGGAAAAAGAATAATTCATAAAATAGTCTTTTCTCAATATTATTTTGATCAGGAACCTCTAATGAACCATAAAAGTCTCTACATGGTCATTTAGCTTTATTTGTAAAATTGCACGTGCCATTTTGAAGTGAATTTTCACAGAAGCTTTTTGAAAGAATGTTCACCTAAAAGCATTGCCTTTAAAAAAAAAAGTGCAGCTAAGGACATGGCTGCAACAAATTCTTTTTGGCTGCAGCAGGTGACATCAGTAAGCAAAGCAAGCAGGTTGAGGACATTAGAACGAGACTGGGAATGATCCTGGAGAGAGCCCCATTTACAGAGCAATCCAACACTACTCAGCTTCATCCAACAGCTGGCCCAGGCTTCTCAAATCTTCTGATTGTTCAAAAGAAACCAAAAATCTAGAACCAGAAGTGAAATCTCCCAATTTTAAATGCTAGCAAATAATTTGATTATTTTTAAAAAAATTTAGGTATGCCAAATGAAATATATCTCCTGCCTGGATTTGGCTCAAAGGCCACCCGTATTCAACTTCTGGCGTAGAATTCTATATTGAAATAAGTGATAAGAAAATAAAATCAATGGAAGTAGTAGGTTGTTATTACTCACCGTCATCATCAAGAGATGAACCACACCTCAATCAGAGATCAAGAGAGAGCATTGGCTCAAGCCAGGAAACAAGGAAAGGAGGAGGGATTTGATGTTATCCTGATGATACATTCTTTGAGACACCATCATGGGGAGAGAAGACTTTTGAGAGGTCAGAAATTCCTGAAAGGAATTTAAACCTTGCACTGACCTCAAAAGAATGATTTAAAATGATGGAGTTTAAATTAATTTGAATAAGCATGTTTAAGCTCTTTTTCTACACTTGGCAGAAATAGAGCTTGAAAGAAGAAATCTGCCAAAAAGATAAGGAAAGCTACATTTCAGCACCAATATCATTTTTGACTGGTCAAATTATACACACTACAGTTAACTTTTTATTTTTCCATCTTTTCTGAGGTTTAATTAACAAATAAAGTTGTATATATTTGAGATGTATGACTTGCTATTTTTGTATATGTACATGTTGTGAAATAATCACCTACAGTTAGCTTTTTAAATCTTTCATAATATATGCTTCTCTCGGGGCGCCTGGGTGGCTCAGTCGTTAAGCGGCTGCCTTCGGCTTGGGTCATGTTCCCAGGGTCCTGGGATCGAGCCCCACATCGGGCTCCCTGCTCAGCAGGGAGCCTCCTTCTCCCTCTCCCACTCCCCCTGCTTGTGTTCCCACTCTCGCTGTGTCTCTCTCTGTCAAATAAATAAAAAATCTTTAAAAAAAATATATATGCTTCTCTATTCAGCTACTAAAATTACTAAAAAGATGAAAAAATAAACAGACACTATACCAAATGCCATCAGCATTTGGGGGATAATTAGTACTCTCCTTCTGTTGGTGAGAGCATAAACTGATAAAATTACTGGAAAAAGTGCTTGTCAGTATCTTGTAAAGCTTAACATTTATAATCCTTACAACTCAGCAATTCTACTTCCTTGTATATATCCAACAGAAGTGTTTACCAAATATCACATGCAAGAATGTCCACAGCTATAGTATTTGCAGTTGCCAAAAAGAAGGAAAAACCTAAATACCCATCTACAATAAAATGGATAGATGGTGATATATATTTACACAAGAGAATCCTACAGAGTAATGACAATGAACCAACTACAACTACTCAGAGCAGCATGGATGAATTTCACAACAGAAGGCTAATCAAAAGAAGGCACACACAGAAGAGTACATACTATAAGAATCTATTTCTTAACCAACTGAGCCACCCAGGCGCCCAAGAATCTATTTCTAAAATACTTATAAACAGGCCATGGGGCGCCTGGGTGGCTCAGTCGTTAAGCGTCTGCCTTCGGCTTAGGTCATGATCCCAGGGTGCTGGGATGGAGCCCTGCATCGGGCTCCCTGCTCAGCGGGAAGCCTGCTTCTCCTTCTCCCACTCCCCCTGCTTGTGTTCCCTCTCTAGCTGTGTCTCTCTCTCTGTCAAACAAATAAATAAAATCTTTAATAAATAAATAAATAAATAGATAAATAAAATACTTATAAACAGGCCAAATTATCATGGCAGAAGTCAAGATAGTGGTTAACTTTGGGACAGGTAATGACTAGGAGGGGGCCAAGGGAGCTTCTGAGATCCTAGTAATAATCTTTTTCTTGGTACAGAGTCAGGGTCTTATTCACAGGTGTGTTCATTTTCTAAAAATTCACTGAGGGTATACTCATAGTTTTGCTCTTTTCTATATATATATATACATATATATATGTATATATATATGTTACACTTCAATACAACTTACAAAAAGCAAAAGATGGGGAGTACGGAATTTACATTTTATTCTTAGTATTACATTTCCTAACAAAATCCCTAAATTGAATGCTATAAGTTACAGTAAAGTGCATAAAAGAGATTAAAATTTTTTTAAAGATCTATTTATTTTATTCACGAGAGATAGAGAGAGCTCACAAGAGAGAGTGCATGTGCATGAGTGGGGGGAAGGGGCAAGGGAGAGGGAGAGAATCTCAAGCAGACTCCCCACTAAGGGCTCAATCTAACGATTCATAAGATCATGACCAGAGCCGAAACCACCAGTCCGATACTCAACCAACTGAGCCCCCCAGGCACCCCAAGAAATATCCATTTTTATGATGGATCTGTTTGGGGGATCCATGACTACCCTCAAGATAGGTGATTTGCCAGGACTCACAGGACTCAAAAGAAGGTTATACTCATGGCTAAGGTTTAATACAGCAAAGGATATAGAGTAAAAGCAGCAGGAAAAGATATGTATTCAGCATGGTCCAGAGAGGTCAGGCACAGGCTTTCAAGTTCTTCCCCATTCAGAGCTACACCAGACATGCTTTCTTTCTAGCATCAAACCATAGAGACATGTACAGAGTGTCTCTATTCAAGGAAGCTGTGTTTAAATGTCAGGGTCCAAAACTTTAATGAAGAATTGGTCACATAGACACATTCTGCTATGTAACCAGCCGTGACAACTGAAACTCAAAACCCCAACAATGAAATCAGGTGCATATCATCAATCTTGATGTTTGTGCAAAGCAACCTGGACGGACTGGTATGTCACAGTCCATTGCTCCCTTGTGTACATAGCAAAAACATCATTCGTTAACATAAAGAACTTCCGTGTAGTCACATTCCCAGTGGTTGGCTAAGGGTTTAGTCATGGTCCTAGGTTTCCTAGGAGACCTGAAAGGACTGAGCAACTGGCCCTAACTCCTTCCTCACAGGATCCTAACAATTTTAGATCATCCCCTCAATTGTAACTCCTTTTCTGTCACATTGCTGGCAATGAGACTATTAAGCCCTATTTGTGGGCTTGCATGGTCAGTAGTCAGTCTCCTCCTTATTTCCAAATTTAGGCACAATTTTACTTTTTATGGAAAAAAGAAACCCTCTTCTGTGTGAATCAAGAGTATTATATTTGAAACAAACGTATGTATTAACTATCAAAAAATTACAACGGTTTATACAGAAAACAGCCAAGTAATAGGTGAGTTTCATTTGGCTGGGGTCCTTTTTCCTTTTCCAAATATAAGTGACCTGGGTTTGGATTAAAGTAGATAATGTGTATTGAGATTAAAGTCATTTTCTGAACTGAATACTAAATATCATTCAACTTCCAGTGTAACTGTGACACCACACTTCACAGTTGTTTTCTGTCTTCTCACTAATCCTAGCCATTGTTTTTGTTCTTCTTCCAAAACAAAAAAATACAGAGCATTTAAGATATCTGCATTAGCTCTCTTTTCATTGCTCTTCGTATGCATTCTCATTGCAACACAGACATATATACCTTTTTTTTGTTAGACTGCTTTCACATTAGTCTCCTTGCTACACTGTCTTCCGCACTGAGGCAAAGGACATCTTTTCTTTTGAAACTTCAACATCTAGTATAGTATGTGGCATACAGTATGTAAACAACAATATATGTTGAGTGAATTATAATTTTTTAAAATACATGTCATCATAAATTTGTCCAAACCCATAGATAAATAATGCCAAGAGTGAACCCTAATATAAATTCTGGACTCTGCATGATAATAATGGGTCAATGTAGATTCATCAGTTATAACCAGTGTACTTCTCTGGTGAGCGATGTGGATAAAGGGAAAGGCTCTGCATGGGTGGAGGCGGGGGCCATATGGAAAATCTCTGTACATTCTGCTCAATTTTGCTGTGAACCTAAAACTGCTCTAAAAACTAAAGTCTATTAAAAAATTAATCACAAAGCTTTTCACCATATTGGAAAAGTTCTGCTACCATGTAAACTTAAGTGACACTTGCTTTGAAACTCAGACTTTGATAAAAATGGATTTTAAAAGACTTTGTAAAGTTAATCTTCTCCACAATACCCCTTTTACCATTTCTCAAAATCATGTCCTTGTTTGAAACGAAATCCTCTTGGAAATCAACCATGTCATCAAGAAAACCTGTCCAAGCACTCAGGTTAAATTTGTGCTATCTCAGAAATAGCAGTCAGTCTTCATAAAAAGCATTGCCAACATATGTAATGGATGTAAGAAGCTGCAGATTGATGCCTTTGAGCTAAGAAATTAATTGAATGCACCTCTGTGTTCTCCCTGATTCACTGCATACAGCTAACAACCACCAAGACATGAAAACCTATGGCCAAGGGAAAAAAGTGAGCCACAGGTACCAGTGCTTCTGGGAAAGGTCTTGTTATGTACAGAGGAAATTTATGTGGCCCAATGAAGAATATGAAATGAGATTAGTCTCTTGAGAGTAAGTTTAAGAAATATTTAAAAGATTTACAAGTTTTCCTTCACAAAACTTACTCAAACTTCAACCTCAATTTGAATATCTCATGCTTTGGATCACAGCAGATCCTATCTGTCTGTAAACTATGCCCAGAGATCTTAGTGTTGTTTCTTAAAGTGATAGAATTGTAGGGGCGCCTGGGTGGCTCAGTTGTTGAGCATCTGCCTTCGGCTCAGGTCATTATCCCAGGGTCCTGGGATCGAGCCCCGCATCAGGCTCCCTGCTCAGCAGGAAGCCTGCTTTTCCCTCTCCCCCTCCACCTGCTTGTGTTCCCTCTCTCGCTGTCTCTCTCTCTCTGTCAAATAAATAAATAAAAATCTTTAAAAAAAAAAAAAGTGATAGAATTGTATGGAGCAATTCCAAACTACTTCAAATCAGATGCTTAGAGTGCAGGGTAAGAGGAGACCATATGTGTGACACATGCAGGGAAAGCGAGTATCTTGCCCCCAAATAAAATGATCACAGGGCAAAGAAGGTAAGACCACCTCTGACTCTGTGGCTATCGTATACTCTCCTCCATTGCCAGAAATTAGGCATTAGATCAGAATTTGAAGAGCTGTAATCCCTGAACTAAAAGATAAGCCATTTAGTATGTAAGGCAAACAAGGGATTTTTTTGTTGATATAACAGGTCCTCATTTCTCTCTTTGTTCATTTTCCTTAGATTTATGCCTTCTACATTCATTGTGTTTTGGTCCCCTCCGTGCCATGACTTGACCTCCACTTTTCAATGACCCATCCAACAAGAATTTATTGAGCATACACTATACTGCTCTACACCTTTGAGATGAGATGTGGAATACTTGAGAAAACAAGAAAAATATGTTTACGTTATCCGAAATCTCGTTATTCAAGGCACTCATACCAAACAATGTAGAAAATAATGAAACTCATATTAGTATTTGCTAATGAAAAATGAAAAAATATTTGATAACGAAAAAATATTTGAAGAATTGTGTAACCCAAACAAAACACTAGCTACTATAATTAAGAAAAAAAGAAAGAAGACAGAAAAACTCAAATTAAGAAAGGAGATTATCAGACAAAAGCTGAAAAGAATATTTTGGGCCCATGTTAATATATTACAAATGTTCAGCGGAATACATAATTTTCTGGAAAAGAAAATCAACTCAAAATAGATGAATTCCAATCCTAACAATAATATTGGGGAACTTTGGAAAAGTTGTTAGAAGTTGAATTCCCTGAACGCTGGCATCACCAAGCAGTTCAAATGGCCGATATTTTAAACTTCTTTGGAAGCAATCATTTCCCCACTAAGTGAAATGTTACGGAGAATAAACAGTGGGAATGATTCCCAGTCCACATAAAGAAGCATAGCCTTGATATGAAAAAGCTATAAATATAAGCAAAGACGAAAACTGGCAGCTGACCACAAGAAGTAGAATACCTCAAAAGCACCATTATAAAATTAATATGCAAAGTTTAAACTGGAGACAATATTTGATGGGTTGATGAGAGAAATATAGTGAATATGTAAAAAAAAAATTATACATCAGAATGAAAACAACTAGCAAATGACATGAGTTGGCAGTACCAAAAGTGTCTAAAAGAGGAAATATAAGTACTAGCCTTACTGATCAGCTATATTAAAATTTGGATAATAAGATTCAAATTTTGCCTATCATATTGGCAAAGATAGTTTTGAAATCTTGCTGTCCCATGAATACCATGGACAAGGGTGCTGGGAAACCAATACTCTCACTCTGCCCCTGGAATCATAAATTGTACATCCAGCTTTTTTAATGTTTACAACATGCATCAAAATTTGAGCATATACCATTTGACATGGCAATTTAACTTCTAGAAAATTGACTTAAAGTAATAATCATTAAAGTAATTATTAAAGTAAAGCACATCCACAAGTTGCAGCTAAAATGATGTTTCTTGCAATATTATTTATAATAAAAAACATTAAGTAATCTAAAGATCTAACAATAAAGGCACATTATGGGAGCTATTTAAATATCATATTTACTTTGTCTATAAAATGCTGTTTAGGGCGCCTGGGTGGCTCAGTCGGTTGAGCGGCTGCCTTCAGCTCAGGTCATGCTCCTGGAGTCCCAGGATCGAGTCCCGCATCAGGCTCCCTGCTCTGCAGGGGGTCTGCTTCTCCCTTTGACCCTCTTCCCTCTCGTGCTGTCTCTCATTCTCTCTCTCTCAAATAAATAAATAAAATCTTTAAAAAAAAAATGCTGTTTAGTGATTATAAGTTATGCCACCATAGTATATATCCAAATTTCAAAAAACTTAACATATGTGATATCTAAGTGCATGTATGCATAGAAATAAATATATATCAAAATTATTAGCAGAGTCCAACCTTTGGATGGGATTGCTTACTCTCCCTGTTTTTCTTTATTATTCACATTTTCTCCAAAGAAAATCTATTACTTTCATAATCAGGTATTATAATAATAATACCGTAATAATAATGAATTCAAGAAGTAAAATAGAAAATCCTGATTCTAAAATTTGAGAGAATTGTGGTACTTCCTCTGGGGATTTATAAGTGAAGTTTTGACTGCCAGCTTTCAGGAGTAATTGAGGAACAGAAGCCAAGGGAATTGATCAGATTCCTTGTACAAAAATATTCTTGCTCCACTGCTCTGAGTTCCGGACTTCTCCTTTGGGGGTGTTCATCTCTAAAGGAGTCTACAGACATCTATTATGAAATACTCAGCTCACTGTTGCTTGAAAATAAATTAATAGAGACACACAGAGCAGGACATTAAGGAAGGACACAACTCTACCCTTAATTTAAAGTTTCTCTAGTTTTTTAAAGACTAATCCAGAGAAAGAAAATTTTTGTTTCAACATTTGCCATCCAACACTGATATTTCAGACTAACATAAAAAAGAAAATACAAGGAAGAAAAATGAGTGAAATACACATGCTCTGCTGCAAACACAAAGAAAACTAAAAGTGGCTTGCCAGTGAATGAGATTTCCTAGAGTTAAGAACTTTATAAGCAAGTCTGTCATTAACAAATCTGGAAAGAGAGCTGATGTTAATCCTGTGGATCTGTCAAGTTCTCATTTTCTCTGTGTGCCTTTTTTCTTCCACTGGTAAGTCTCCTCTAATTCCAAAGGCATGAAGAAAGAAAACCAATTACTAAGAGAAAATGAGACTGGTGCTAAGAATGTTTTTTTCCTTTGATTTTGATTAGTGGCTTTATGTGACCAGTTATTTTTAGCTATTGGCTTAAAGACACTTCGCTGACATAATTCTCATTGAATATATTTCTTCCTTTTTATTTATAGTGCTTTTGAACATAGTATATAGTACATACCTTTATAATGTATGTTAGAAAATTCATATGATAGTGAATATTGATATAAAATAAGCAAATTCAAATCAGCCAAAAATTGCCTTATGGTAACTGAATTACATCTGGTGACTTAAACTACCAAAAAAAAAAAAAGGTGCTTTATTTCATGAATCAGTTAATTTTTAAAACCGCCTAGTTATTGGGCGCCTGGGTGGCTCAGTCGTTAGGCATTGGCCTTCGGCTCAGGTCGTGATCCCAGGGTCCCGGGATCGAGCCCCACATCGGGCTCCCTGCTCGGCGGGAAGCCTGCTTCTCCCTCTCCCACTTCCCCTGCTTGTGTTCCCTCTCTTGCTGTGTCTGTCTCTCTGTCAAATAAATAAATAAAATCTTTTTTTTTTTAAAGATTTTATTTATTTATTTGAGAGAGAGAATGAGATAGAGAGAGCATGAGGGGGGGAGGGTCAGAGGGAGAAGCAGACTCCCTGCTGAGCAGGGAGCCCGATGCGGGACTCGATCCCAGGACCCCGGGATCATGACCTGAGCCGAAGGCAGTCGTTTAACCAACTGAGCCACCCAGGCGTCCTTAAATAAAATCTTTTAAAAAAATAAAATAAATAAAATTGCCTAGTTATTGATCCAAATGAGGATTATTTTAATCAAACATGAATCCAAGTTTCCATATAACTAGCATGAACATCGTTTTAGAAGCTAATGAGTTTTATTGGCCCAGCTACTACATAAAATTTTTCTTGGCAGCTGTACCTACACATTTCTTGGTTACTGTTTGCTAGTACAAATACAAATAAGGGGGAATTTGCAAATGGTAACCTTAAAAATTTGTTTAAAACAATTTTCTCACCAAAAATAGTACAAATGCAATTTAATTTTAAGTAGAATAAGCACATGAAAAGAAAAATAAGGTCTATCTCTCTATTTCAGATAAAACCCATTACTAAATTTCCAGCTAGCAAAAACAAGAAATGCACTATAGCTGAAATGGAAGGTATTTTCCCAGAAACTTTGGTGATATTGTTATTAAATATTAGCAAATTCTTGAGATCAACCTATCGGGAAACAATCATTTTTCTCTATTTGTACCCTTGAGAATGAGAGACGCACAATGTTATTGTGTCTTGCACAGAATGGTTACAAATTATAAACTGCCAAAATCAAGACTGCAGATTGCAAATAAAAAACTGGACCATCTCGGGGCGCCTGGGTGGCTCCGTTGGTTAAGCGACTGCCTTCAGCTCAGGTCATGGTCCCGGAGTCCTGGGATCGAGTCCCACATCGGGCTCCAGGCTCAGCGGGGAGCCTGCTTCTCCCTCTGACCCTCTCTCCTCTCATGCTGTTTCTCTCTCTCTCTCTCAAATAAATAAATAAATAAAATCTTAAAAAAAAAAAAAAACTGGACCATCTCGGATTGGAGTCTGAGTTATGTTCCTCAGAAGAAAACCTGTGATTTTCTATTGGTTTGAATAGATTTTAAAATGACCTATTTTGGGCGAATGTCTTCTGTGGGGGGCTTAGAAAAACAAACAGTAAGATTTAGTTGAAGTCATTCAGAATTCTTTTTAGATGTTTATTTATTACAAAATGCTCAGACCAGGATTTCCCAGAAAATTTCCTTGTAAGGCTGTCAGCAAGTAGCTGAGCCATATTTGGCATTTATCAGAACATCACAAGTCTACTGAGAGAGACTTTTACATATGCATCAACATGTAAAACTGTGAAGAATATAATGAAATGGAAAATATGGTCCCTGGAACCTTGATGTACTCAGTAATATCTTCATCTGGTGCTAAAGCATGTGAGAGCAACATTTGATGAAAGTAGCTATAACCAGGGAACATGGAGGTGGTTTTCACTTGATTTTTCTTCTCTGTCACATGCTTCTCCAAACCTGGGAGTTACAAAGATAGATTCAAAGCAACAGGCATCCTGATGACTTTAACAATACAGATGTTTCAGGAACTTTTTAAAACACTCAGATATTGGGTTAAGATACCCAGTGATAACTAAGCTTGCTTTCTGTTTCCAACATGGATACAGAGTTTATATTGCCTATCTTTTACATAGCTATGCCTAGCAGACAAAAATAACATATCTCATATATATCTATAGGCAAGTTTGCTATACGATTTTTTAAGAAAAAAAAAAACTGTTAGGAAAGGGTGTTTTCTATAAAACGGAATCAGGTCAGCTGTTTTTAAAGGTCAAATTCGATTTTGATGACACCAGAGTATCCTCATCCATATAAAGAACTAATTGCAAGAGAATGGTTTATGCTGTTAGAATCACAGCGACTCTATATTTGGAAAAGAACACAAAATTGTTAGGTCCTTGCCAATGTTTTTCAAATTAGGGTTCATCTACATATTGCAGGTCTGCAATCCAATGATCATCTAAAAACAAAGATATTCTTAATCACCCAAATGAGCACCTTATAACTACCATGCAGTTGGAAAATCTTAAATTACAATTGTGTTTACAATCATATAAGCTGTAATTTTGAGCCTGTGATTTTAAGAGAACCCTGTCAGTCTATTTAATGGCCAAAAACATCAAGGTGCCTAGCAGTTTGAATAGGGAAAGGAAATGGGAGAAATGAGTAACTACACAGTACAGAAAAGATAAAATCAGAAGAATTCCTGTCTTCATCATCAGTACCTTATTAGTGTTGCTTATATCAATTTAATGTCAGCAAAAATACATCATTTATCATAACATGAAATTATTTAGTTAACCCTAGGTTGATAACTTGATAAGAGCTGACAAAAACCCAAGAAACCTTTAGAGGTTTTGTATCATACGTCTGAGAATTTACTGAGGAGAGAAGATTCTTTGAAGGAAATATGTGGGAATAGAGAATGCGTTGGTATTTCTTCTCCACTCTATGCCATTCCCCCAGTCCAAGGAATGCAAGACTGGCCTCTTACTTCCTTCTAGATGCTTGATGAGCTTCAAAAAGCCATATCCCCACTTAAGATTAGAGCAGAGTACTGGAGATTTCTCTGAAGCTTGGGAATGAATGGAGACAGTTGCTTGGCACCAGTGAGGATGAATCCAAAGGTTAGAGACTGGTCCGAGTGCTCCTAATCATTGAATGGGGATAGACAACACAACTGAGAAAAGCCTGAAAGTTCAGAGCTTGACAGAGTGAGGTGGCGAACTTTCCTAAGGACCAAGTGAACACTCAGAAGTTAGTATGGCCAGGATGATATTGAAAGAACCCTACTAAAACACCCAGGGCTGTTGTTCATGAGGATAGGAGTTGGGAGTTCTTTAGAGCATGTGTTATCAGCATCTGGAAATGATACAGTGTGTAGCACTTAGGTAGGGCTTTGTCCGTCCCTTATCACCACCATTTTCCATGTCCCAGACCCAGAGGAAATAGAAGTCATAGAGGTGAGGAACAGACCATGAAGCAGAGAAAGATAGAACAGAATACATTCCTTTCTCTATGGGGTCTACAATAGTGCAGGTCAGGACTAAATGGGAAGAGGAGACAAAATCAACAGACACATGAAAAAGTGCTCAACATCACTTGGCATCAGGGAAATCCAAATCCAAATCTCAATGAGATACCACCTCACACCAGTCAGAATGGCTAAAATTAACAAGTCAGGAAACGACAGATGTCGGCGGGGATGCGGAGAAAAGGGAACCCTCCTACACTGTTGGTAGGAATGCCACCTGGTGCGGCCACTCTGGAAAACAGTATGGAGGTTCCTCAAAAAGTTGAAAATAGAGCTACCCTATGACCCAGCAATTGCACTACCGGGTATTTAACCCAAAGATACAAATGTAGTGATCCGAAGGGGTATGTGCACCCCAATGTTCATAGCAGCAATGTCCACAATAGCCAAACTATGGAAAGAGCCAAGATGTCCATCAACAGATGAATGGATAAAGAAGATGTGGTATATATATGCAATGGAATATTATGCAGCCATCAGAAAAAAAAAATCTTGCCATTTGCAACAATGTGCATGGAACTAGAGGGTATTATGCTAAGTGAAATAAGTCAATCAGAGAAAGACATGTATCATGTGATCTCACTGATGAGGAATTCTTAATCTCAGGAAACAAACTGAGGGTTGCTGGAGTGGTGGTGGGGTGGCTGGGTGATAGATATTGGGGAGGGTATGTGCTATGGTTGGGGCTGTGAATTATGTAAGACTGATGAATCACAGACCTGTACCTCTGAAACAAATAATTCATTATATGTTAAAAAAAAGAGAGAAGATAGTAGGAAGGGAAAAATGAAGGGGGGGAATTCGGAAGGGGAGACGAACCATGAGAGACCATGGACTCTGAGAAACAAACTGAGGGTTCTAGAGGG
>NC_138376.1:72268037-72309235 GCF_054177405.1 Leptonychotes weddellii
AGCCACAAGTACAAATAACTTTTTTTCCTGAATCATTTGAAAGTAAGTTGTTAATGCAATCTCCCATCATTCTCAAAGATGTCAGCATGCAATTTCTATAAACAGGATTTTTTTCTTACATAATTATAATACAGCTATCAAATCAAGAAATCAATCTGAGACATGACCAGCATCAAATACTCAGACTCCACTCAATTTTTCCAGTTGTTCCAATAATTTCCTTCATAGCAAAAAGATCCAGTCCAGGAGCACAGATTGCACTTAGCTCTCCCATCTGTCTCTTTAAAGCCCTTCAATCTGGGAGAGTTTCTCTTTGTCTTTCATGACTACCTTGACTTTCATGATCTTGGTACTTAAGAAAATTATAAGCCAGTGTTCTATGGAATGCTCTACAATTTGGGTTTGTCTCATGTTTATTCATGATAAGATTTGGATTATATGTCTTCAGCAAGAATATCACAGAAGTGATGCTCTGTTTTCACTACACTCCACCAAGTGGTACATGGTTTCAGTTTGTCCCATTACTGTGATGTTACTTTTGGCCATTTGATTAAGGTTGTATTGGACTTTCTAGGACCTAAAAATGGAATCATTTTAACACCTGAAAGTGACCAGAGAAATTATGTCCAGTAAACCATCAAGGGCTAAGAAAGAAAATCTCATGTAGTCTGTTTAAAGGCGATCATGAAAGCTAAAATGAAGGCATTATCTACATGTACTCTGTAGAATCAAACAAACAAACAAACAAAAAAATGAAGGTATATCAAAACAATCTAAGCCCAAAACAGGAAATATCTGTTTTGGCTTTCATTTTGTAGTTTTATAGCTGTTAATGATTTATAATCTGGTTTATATTTTGTTTTACGATATACTTACTTAAATAATATTAGTAATGTTATTATAAGATTAATTTTAAATACTGAGATCTGGGAGAACATGTTTTTAAGGGTCCATACATGACCCAAATTTAGAAAAAAATAAATCTAACAAACCATTAAAATCCATTCATGTTACATCTAAAAATATGTTGAGTTCCAGAAAGGGGGAGGGAATTCAGTTTTCCAGTGACAGATCCAGAAGCCAAACAAAATCTCACAGCTCAAAGCCTTGTTCTCATTCACTCAACAGGCAATCGGCCAGTTGTGTGAAATTCCCTCTTCTCTCATAATCTTAGTAACACAATAACGTGAATTGATCACATACTATGTGCCAAGAATTAACCTAAGTATCGTATGTATATCATTTCATTTTCCTATCACAACAATCCCATGAAGGAAGTCTTGTCTGTATCTTCATTTAAAATGTAAAGTAACTGAGGCATGAGAAAATTTTTAAAAATGTACCCAAAGTTACATGATTTCAGAGTGGTGAGCAGGCAGTCGGACTGCTGAAGCAAGCATTATTAACAGCCAAGCCACACTCCCTCTCTGCTGGCCCTCTTGAATTCTGCTCAGGGAGTTCTTACCACTCTGTGTTGAAATTATCTGTGTGTGTGTGTATGTGTGTATGTGTGTGTATTCAATTCTCACTTGAGTATAACCCCCTCAAGGATAAGAATTGTCTTTTTCATCTTTTATCATGTGTCTAAAATGATGTTGGACACAGGAAGGAGTCAATAAATATTGTACCCGAATTAATTCAAATTATTGAATAAAAAGGAGAAGGAAAGATTGCTAAATGCAGAAATCAAGATGAAGCTGGAGGTTAGAAGCATGCAAATCTGACCATAAGAACAAAGGTTTTAATTCATGGAAGGATCAAGTGAAGGTTAAACTTCCTAAGTCCTCTGTAGGAGCCCTTTGTGGGGGCTTCCATCAGAAGATGGAAATATTGGGTGCCTGGGTGGCTCAGTTGGTTAAGCGACTGCCTTCGGCTCAGGTCATGATCCTGGAGTCCCTGGATCGAGTCCCGCATCGGGCTCCCTGCTCGGCAGGGAGTCTGCTTCTCCCTCTGACCCTCCCCCCCTCATGTGCTCTCTCTCATTCTCTCTCTCTCTCAAATAAATAAATAAAATCTTAAAAAAAAAAAAAAAGAAGATGGAAATATTAAACTCCATAAAACAGATGTAGAGACAATGGCACTAAGAAAGGAAGGATGTGGGTGAAGTAGGAGATGATGAAATGACCTGACAACACGATTAAGAATTAAGTATCATGATTGGTTTTTCCATTGTTCCGAATCAACTTGGAGGAAGGCTGAATATTTCTGAGGACTTCCGGCCATGAGTCAGATCTTGTGTAAAGCAATTACAGTGGTGGGGACCTAGCCACAAGATAGCCAATCATATCAGGTTGATAATTTTGCCTAAACTGACCTAATTGGTTGACTGATTAAATTGCCCTGAAAAGTTTTTGAGCAAACTTGGTTGCATACAGATGTAATCAGAATCGACCAATCAAAGATCTGGTGTTTATTGAATGTGTCTGTGGACTAGGACATCTACTAAAGAAATCAACATATTTGGGGGAATTTGTAGCTTTCAGCAGGTGTTTGGCCACTGGCAATAAATAATTGTATCACTTCTTAATATTCTGTACAGTTACTGCTTTACTTAACAGATAGTATAAAGAATGCAACAAGGATGAAAGAATAACTATTGCATTCTGGTAAAATGCTGGTTCAAAAGCAAATTTTAAAATAGCCAGTTGCAGAGCCTACTGGCAAACAGTTCAGAAGAGTGTTGAATCCTGCATCCTGCTAATGCAGTTGAAAGGAAGAAATGGGTTGAGTTATTAAAAGGTAGAGAGATGAAAATAAAAAAGAAAACAGGTCATATAACCTGGAACAGTCCATTGAGGGGCTTGTTGCGGGACACTGGAGGTCTGGCTGTGAAAATAAAAACCTTTGACAATCCTGATTAAATCTAAAAACAAAATAAATAACATAGGGAAACACAGCCTCCATCATTAGAAGGCGGAAAGCGGATTCTTTCAAAAGAGCAAAGGGTCACATTTTCTGCAGTTGAATTGCTCAGCCAGCGGTTTGCAGGTTTGGGATTAGGGCAAGGAAGAACTACCTTGGGATCTGACCACCCAGAGAGGCTCAAGCAGATGCAGGGGTGGATCTGAGGACCTTGTTCCAGTGGCTTACTCGTTGACAAAGACTGATTAGTGAAGACGGTCAGAGACAGGGATTTACTGTGAAGCTTGGTCAAGCCCGGGGTCATTTTTCCCCGAAGTGGAAAATTTTTCACATGGAAGTATAATTACAACATTCTTTGTTTGCCGGGATAGAAAACAGATCATTAACCATCTATACTAACACATTCAGTAGAACTATGAAGATTTGTGTTTGCATGAAAGATATAGGAGAATGTGTGTTGTTTATCCTTTGAAAGTACGTGCCTTTGATGACAAGGTCTGTGCCTTTCTTTAAGTCTGATTAGAACCTAGGCTTGGCATGGGCTGGTGGCTCCTATAAATATTTGAGTGATTCCCCTGGTCCTTGAATTTTTCCCACTGGATGAAAAGGAAATATTGATGCCTAGAGCTCTCCCCAGAAGTCCCTGAAAGGCAATGGCTCCTCCAGAGAAGTCTGGCTGGCTTTCACATAGAGCTTCTTGTCTCCATTTTTCAGCACTGAAAGCAGAATGGGAAAAGCTGAAAGGAGGACAGGAGCCATCATTCCCACACTGCCACACGCTATGGCTAAGGCACGTAAGCACAGCAGTGTACGAGACTAAAATTCCAACCTCTGACTCCACAAATCAACCAAGGCTCTTGTGCCTGGTGCTAGCTCTGAGTTGCTGGAAGACAGAAGCCGCCACTCACTTATTTTCGTTGTGATGGAACGGTAAGTAAAGTAAAGCCAAATGTGCTTTAGCATTTCCTCTCCTGATATCAGTGTTGAGAAGGGTTAAGCAAACAAAATCTACAAGTAGCTAATAATGATCTCAAGAATAGTCTTCTCAAAAATGCTCAAAATAACACAATATGCCACAATTTTTGCATGTGTTCTTTAATTTACATAATTTACGTAAATGATTCCCACTCCTCAATGATTCTGCAATATGCTTTTTGCATTCAATATTATGTTTTTGAGATCTGCCCAAGCTGATATTTAGCCTGACCTGCCTGTCTAGCCTGCTGACAATGGGACAGACCTTGACTTTACTAAAAGATAATTGGGTAGCATAATTCCAAATCAAGATACTCACCTACACAAGAAAGGTAGCCAGATGCCCAAATTCAGAAGCAAATATCAAAGTGAGATGTGCCATTGACACCTTCCCCAGTCACTGTAGATATTACCAGCTGATCAGCTGCACTCTGAGACTGCTTTCCTAATATGGGACTGAGATCATTTGTGATTTTTTTCAGCTTTAGGAGACATACCACATTTTTCTTCCCTCAAAGCCCATCATCAAGGTTTAGATGCGATGCTGGATCGGGCCCTGCCTAGCAATAAACATGACTTTCACCCAGCACTCAAGCTTTGGTCTTTGAATTTTTATTTTCTGGTCCTAGTTTATTCTATATGCTATATAATATTCCTTTGTGTGCATCTTTCAAGATTTATTTCTCTGTTCATCTACCGATGTCTATTTGGGGTTGTTTCTGCTTTCTCTCTTATTACTATTACAAACAATGCCACACTGAAAACCATCGTTTATGTCTTCCTGGATACCACACCACAATGATATGATGACAAAACCAGTCCCGACAATCGAAAGAAGTTCATGTCGGTTGTTCAGTTAAATATTCAGCTAACATTAATGTTTTACTCTCTTAAATGTTGTCCTCTCCTAACTCCTTTACAAGTCCTCGATATCATGGTCCCACAATATTTGTTCTGAATAAATATTGGGACTTACCTTGTTTATAAGTATATTGGTACATAGGGGGTTCCTTCAGGACCCATTTCTAAGGATCTGTTTCTGAGGTGCCCCCACCTACAGTTCCCTCCTATGGGTCATTCTGTCTCTGGCCAGCAAGGTATGACTCCTTCCCTCAGTTCTCGGCTTTTGGTGTGCACCACACAAATTCCATCACGGGGGCTCTTTCTTCTCTCCAGGTTTCCTCTTGGAATGAGGGAGCCTAGAGGAAGCACAGATTCACCCCAGTGCCCCTCAAACTCTATAAAGAACCATATGTAATGTTGGCTCTGCCACCACAGGTCTGTCCTCACCAGTCTCTCATCTTTAAAATACCTTTCCAGGACAAAGTGAAATCCTAGCTTTCCGTCCCCCAAATTCCAAGAGACACCAATCAAATTGGTGGTCTTAAAGAACCCATCATTTGTTTGGGAATGGAGAGAAACCTAGGATAACTCCAGCAGTTCTCAACTCAAAGAAACCCTTTCTCTCCAGTCTTCTACTTTTGCAGGACTCAATTCCGTGTGTAGTCTGGACCTGAGAATGAGTTAAACAAGGAGAGGAAGAGTGGTTTGACAAGCTCTCATCGTGTCCTACCCCAAAGGTCCAGCACCTATTGTTCTGTGTGTAGTCACTGCTGAAACTCCCAGAGGACAAGGTAAATACACTGCAATAGCTGCATGCATAGGTTTTCTAACTTATTTGTGTTTGTCCATGATGTCCTTTATTATATTAGTAGCTCTCATGATTATTCTCATTTCCATTTCTTTCGTTCTGAATTGTATTTGTTTCTTCTTTTGTAGATCAGACTTACCAGTGATTTTTCTCATTAGTTTTTCTTTTTAATTTTTGATTTTGTTGATCACTTTTTTGGTTTCTGTTCCCTACTTCAGAAATGTTTGTTCTTTTACTTGTTAATCACTATTAATTATTAAGTTCTAGTTTACTCTGTTGCTTTTTTCTTTATTTCTGAGTTTAGCTACTGTCTTTTTTCAATATTTTTTGTTGTTAAATGTTTAAATGTATTCAGAGATATAAATTTCTAAGTTCTCCTTTGGTTAAATCTCACAAATATTTATAGGTAGTATGTTTTTTGCATTCAGTAGTCTGTAATTTCCCATGAGAACCTCCTTAATAAAAGCAATACTTATTTTAGGCTCCAAATATAGAGGATTTTTTTTTAAAGCTGTCCTTTATGGATTCTAACTTTATTGAATTTCAGTCAAAGAACCTAGTCTTGGTATCATGCTGGTTCTTTAGAATGTACTTGGGCTTCTTTTGCAGCCTTGTATATGGAGACTCCCACGAACGAATTAAAGGAATCTGTGTTTCCTGTTGGGCATACATTTTTTACATAGAGCTAATATTTTCTTATTGTGTTACCCAAATTTACTGTATTAAGAATTTTTGTCAGCAAGGTTTCTCAATTTAAACCACAATTTCGGATATACCTATTCCTCCTTATTCTCACCATTGTTGGTTTATGTTCTGGGGCTGCACTGATACTCTGCAAATTATGTACGTAATTATTATAGCTAAGATTCCTTTTACCAATAAATAGCCTGCTTCTTTATTCTTACTAAACTTTCACCTTAATCCTTACTTGATGTATTATTAAAATAAAGATTTCACATTTCATTCCAACTTCTATCTTCTTCTCCTTCATATCTTGGTTCAAGTGTGACCTTTTCAGTAAGGCCTGTTCTAACAAATTACAATCCCCTGGCCTCTCTACCCCTCCTCCCTGCTTTACTTTTCCCATAACGTTTGTCACGTTCCAAGATCCTATAGAACATAACTACTCATTTTGTTTGTCGTCTGTCTTCCTGAGTTAAAAGGTCAAAAATATGCTGAGCAGATATTGGGTCTGTGTTGCTCCCTGCTGCATCACCACACCCGGAAGAGGAACAGACACTTGGAAGGCATTCCATAAAAATTTGTTGAACGAATGAATAAATAAACCATCCCAGGGCGCCTGGGTGGCTCAGATGGTTAAGCGCCTGCCTTCGGCTCAGGTCATGATCCCAGGGTCCTGGGATCGAGTCCCGCATCGGGCTCCCGGCTCGGCGGGGAGCCTGCTTCTCCCTCTGACCCTCTCCCCTCTCATGCTGTTTCTCTCTCGCTCACTCTCTAAAAAATAAATAAAATTTAAAAAAAAAAAAAATCCCAGATCCTTTGGTTTTAAATGCATGCCCTGTAGATGACGGTGTCAGTTATGTGCACCTTTGTCTGAGGCCCCTTCTGTATTCTCCTGTGTGCTGGAGGGGGCTGGGAGTCTGCAAACGACATTTCTGGGGATTCTTACCAACTGGCTTCCTGTCAAGTTCTGCTGAGGGGGTTCCTGAGAGGAATTTGTACGGTGGAAGAGGAGACAAGCACCTCTCATCCTGCTTCCCATTTCCGGCAGAGTCTCTAGCGGCAGCCCCAAGAGAAGCAGCGACGAGCAATAGTGACCACAGCAGAGCCGCAGACGACAGCATTGGTAGTAGCCACGGCGTGGCCTCTAGTCTCAGGCCTGGCCAAAAGGGCAACTCTGTGCTGGATCTTGAACAGGTTGTGACAACTAAGTGTCCAGCAGCTCATCAGCAGGTGTAGACTCTTGGGCTTGAGAGAGAAAGCGTCAGCAAACATCTGATCTTTGAGCATCACTCCTTCTATTTTGCTTTTGCTAATCATCTTCTGCATTTTGCTCACCCAACATCTATATAACCAATTTCCTGCTTTAAATCCCCTCTAAATACTCAGAATTTTTTTCATCAATGGAATCCTAACTGATGCAGCAATATACTGCTAACCCTTATTTGAAATCCAATCTGTGTGTCTCTATCTTTAGATTTTTGAGTTGAACTCACATTTACTCATAATGAGATCTTCTTCTATGTCATGCTTAGTGTTAGATATTACCATAGTTTCTTTCTTTTTTTTTTCTTCTTTCTCATTCCTTTTCTATATTAGGAAGGTAGAATTTTCTTAGCTGGTTGAAAGTTCTATTTTGTGACTGCCAAAATGCATATATTTTATAATGTAATATCTTGAAAATCAAGGTGGGTTTTGCAGTCTGTAGAGTTTTATGATCACTGTTGGCCAGGTAGTAAAGTTATGCCATGGTTGTCATTCCCTGAGCATGCAGGAATATCAAAAGTGCCAGCAGCATTACCCGCAGAATGGGTGTCAGCAGTTCTAAAGAAAATCCTAGAGATAAGTGGTGGAGAACAGAAAACTCTTTACCTCTAGGAATGAAATGATATGGGAAAAGAGGTTGACAGAAGAGGTGAATCAGACATACTTAGCCACATTCTCAGGCACGCCTGCTCCACCTGCAAAGCACACCAGTTTTACTCCTGTAAACACTTTCTTTTTATTATTATGTTATGTTAGTCACCATACAATACATCATTAGTTTTTGATGTGGTGACCCACGTTCCATTGTTTGTGCATAACACCCAGTGCTCCATGCAGAACGTGCCCTCTCTAATGCCCATCAGCGGGCTAACCCATCCCCCCTCCCCCCTCCTCTCTAGAACCCTCAGTTTGTTTCTCAGAGTCCATAGTCTCTCGTGGTTCGTCTCTCCACTCCTGTAAATTCTTTATAAAATATTGCATTGCCACTCTTTACAGCACAGAGGTTTATTTTGTGCAGAAAAGCACAAACATCAATGATGTTAAGAAGTTGTTTAGAAAAGTTATCTAAGACATACACATAAACCTACATAGAATCAGAATTATTGAAAATAAATAGGCAACATTTCTCAAATAAAAAAAGTAAATTTCAGTGGCAATATATTAATTTCAGAGAAATTGAGAATGAAAGGCAAAATTAAGTGACCTAAAAGCTATTATTCATATTTAAATAAAAATACAATATTCATGGGTTCTGTGCTAAGTGAAATAAGTCAGTCAGAGAAAGACAAATACCATACGATTTCACTCATATGTGGAATTTAAGAAACAAAACAGATGAACATAGAGGAAGGGTGGGAAGAAAGAGGGAGAGTGGGAAACAAACCATAAGGGGCTCTTAACCATAGAAAACAAACTGAGGATTGATGGAGGGTGGTGGGGGGGAGGAGCTAAACAGGTGATGGGTATTAAGGAGGGCACTGGTTATGAAGAGCACTGGGTGTTATATGTTACTGACGAATCACTACATTCTACTCCTGAAATTAATATTAAAATATATCTTAACTAACTAGAATTTAAATAAAAATTTGAAAAACAAATGTTTGAGCCTTTGAATAATACCTATTTTGTAAATCACCCTACGTGTCCTGGAATACTATTGAATTCTTCTGAAATAATTCCTTAAATGTTGGTTGCATTTCAATGAAAATCAATTGGAATATTTTAATAAATTATTTAATAGATGGAGCACTAAATAAATAAATAAGTGCTATTTCTACAAGGTCACCCCAATCCTATGATAATCTTCACAGTCCCCAGAGTCCTTTTTCATTTCCAAGTGGTTAGACCTACTTGTTCATACCTTACAGGATGGCATTAACACTTTGAATATTGCAGATATTACAGCCAAATACCATAAGTTTAGTTTGCTTCCCATCTGAGCTCTATAGACAACCAGATACACATGTAACATCCAGGACATGCAAACAACCCTCAGCTCACCATCAAGGCTCACACATTCCTCCAGTGCTCTTCAGGGTAATGTGGTCAAGGTAAAAACTCCTGCCCCAGTTTCAGATAAGCAGCTGCCTGTCTTAGACACTGCCATTCTTCAGGTTTCAAGGGAGGATGGTTCCCTAAGTGGCTTCCCTCCTTTGAATGACCATGCTCAGCCAGAGTACTGTTTTGGTCTCCCAAAGGTGTAACACTTTAGGTTTACTCATGTTTTATCTTCCTTTGGTATAAGAGGGCTAGATGAAGACTATGTTTGCTATCAGATGCATGCTTACTTCAGGACCACTGGCCATATGCAGAGGCCAGCCCACTGGTCCAATCCATTTTCTAACACCTATTAATGTGGGTATCAAGGGCTTCTTTGCTCTTCCATGTTTCCAAGCTTTGGTCCAGGCTGGCTCTTCCCATTCAACAGGTTTCAGCAACTTGCGTCTTAAGAAGAGTTTAAGATTTCTGTCCTTTTTCTCTCAGGAACAGCCAAGCTTCTTCTGCAAAGTTGCCAAATTCTTTCCCTGCAAATATCAACCTTCATATATCAAGTTTTAAAAGAATAACTAAAAATTAAATTTGATTCACTGGCAGACCTGCCATGTACATATATGCATTGTCAGAATGATCTTCAAAAGAGCTTACTTGACCACCCAAGTCTCACAGAGATTTTATGTGTAAATCATCCTCATGATTTTTGCTGGCCCGTCTTCTCTCACTAAGATACAGCACTGTGTCTACAGGGCTGAACAGAGAACTGGTCTACTAAGACAGATACACAGGCTTTGTGTCCTATTCCCCTCTATCTCTGTTTTAAATGCTCTATTGAATGTTCTTCTGTCAACCTCTCTCTGTTTCTAACTCTTTGTACCCCTCCTAGTGTTGGGTCATCAACCACCTGGCCATATCCTTGATTATCACTTTGAATTTTGTGTCATAAAACATCTTTAAGTGTTTACTGAACAGTATAGAGTTTATTGTAAAACACAGATAGTATGTTTTTAATCATTTATGATTATATATTTTGTTATACATAGGTACCTATTATATGTATACCGTTTTGTACATAGATATATATATCACATATAATCATAAAAGATTATATGAAAAATGCTAACAAAGCTATTTATAAATAGTGGGTTCTTATGTAATAGAATTTTTTTACTATATGCTTATCTTTATTGCTTTACAAAAATTCTTAAATGCTCAGAGTTACCTGTTCAGTTAATCAGCATTGACTCAACCATTTACTCATCCAGGTGTTGAGCACTTACTATATGCTGAGTAATATACCAATCGTTGAGTTAAAACAGTGACAAGTGAGACAGCTCTGCAACTGAGCCAGCATACTCTATGCATTACAGATGTAGGCAAAGCACACAGTTACAAAAGAAGCCACACAATTTAATCAGGAAGTACAGCTGTACATAAAACTGATGTTTTAACATCACATGGGAGATAAGTGATTTCACCTGTCTTTTCTGGGATCTTAAAAATAAAGATGGGCAAGATTTAGATTAATAATAGTTCATGATTACCTAATATTCTCAAAGGATACAAATTTTCTGTAAATGTTTTCTTCTGAATTATCTGTTCATTATTTAATGTTTATGATAAAGTATTTTAAAAGAAACATTTGTGTTTATCAAAGAAAATATGTGCTAAAATACCCATATTGGGCAAACTACAGCATGGTATATATCAACTTTTCAGAACAGTCCCTGTGGCTATGATGGAGCTTCCATGTTATACTTCTTCATGACCTTTTACCTCCACCTCAGTCAAAACACTATGAGGAACTTAAAAACTTCATGAGTGATGAAGTCACACACCAAAACGATGTCATGATTGGAAATGGAAACAGAGTTGATCCATTTGGGTCAAAGGCTAGGAAGGAGCTAGACATAAGAAGGGGAACTTTGTATGAATCAACACCTAAATTCAGAATGGAATGTTTAAAATACTAATAGGTAAAGCAATTAGCTATTAACTAATAACTAATCAGTTAATACTTATTAATCTGATAAGAGTTCTTAAAGCTCCTCCTGGTTTACAACAGGACTTGATGTTGAGTTCTGATGCTTCGTCTTACAAAAGAAGAAAAAATACAATAAATATACAATTTAAAATTCCTTTCAATAATGCAAATGAAATTTAATTTTTCTACCACATAGTAGCTCACTTATCCAATGTTTTTCAAGCTTAACAGATTCAGAAACATGAGTGAGAAAATGTAGGTTTTATTTGGTTATAAAGGTTCATTGACTAATTGGAACTTTATAAAGTATTTTTCCACTTGGAAATATGGCACCACAACATATTCTCAACTTCATATCACACAAAGCAAGATATCATCTTCTATTTTTCAAAGCAAGGAGACACATAGCAAAGGGAATGTGGGAATGATATGAGCATTAAAAATATAAGTGTATGCCTTACAATAGTATGCTTCTAAGGATGCTCCTGCTACACAGTATTTCTCTAATACCAGCTGGGTACTAACCATGGGCCATGCCATTTAATCCTCACAGTAACTGTATGAGACAGGTACTACTTCCGTCCCCATTCAGATATGAAGATAGTAAGGCACAGAGATACTAAGTAGCTTCCTCAAGGTCTGCCATCTGGTAAATGGTAGGCTTTTTAGCTGCTACTTTGGTATCACTTCTTTCCAAGAACTTACACCCTTGAGTAACTCTGTGGCTTTAGGCTATGACAAACCACAGACCCACGTGATGTCCCTGGGACTGACTGATCCCTGAGCCTTCTGACGCTCTGCTTTCATGGGTGCCAACAGGTGCAGCTTCTAGACTCTCTGAAAACCTGAAGCAATCCTTCCAGATTTAGGCTATTTTCTGGGACAATTATTGAAATAGCCGAACTTTATCGTGCTTATTAAAGCATCACTTGAGAAAACTTGGTGGAAAAAAGGACTCAGTTGGAAAAAGGACAATTTCTCGGTTTATGTGACTTACATAGACAAGGTCACTTTTTGATATTTAAAGTTCAATATTTAAGAACTGAACTGAGGGGCACCTGAATGGCTCAGGCTTTGAGCGTCTGCCTTCCGCTCAGGTCATGATCCCAGGGTCCTGGGATGGAGCCCCACATAGGGCTCCCTGCTCCGCGGGAAGCCTGCTTCTCCTTCTCCCACTCCCCCTGCTTGTGTTCCTGCTCTCGCTATCTCTCTCCCTCTATCAAATAAATAAATAAAATCTGTAAAAATAAAAAAAATAAAAACTGAACTGAGTTAATAATTTTACTTTGATAAGCCGCATACAAATTTATTTCAGGCAATGAATATGAGATACAGATTACCTCAATCGTTCATCCTCTATTTAAATGAATACCATTCCCAGTTTGCCAAATTTCTCACATAAATTCATTTTTCCTCTAAGTATAAGCATTAGTGATATAATTGATTCTTAAAAAGTATGAATTTTTTTCCAGATTATGGATAAAGTCTCACTGTCCTAATACATGTCCTAGTTAGCTTATAAGCTTTGACCAAACAACAGTACCTCATGATATTAAAATAAAATTTAATTATGCCTATTTCATATTCATAAATTCACAGTCAATATCTTACACATTTTGAGACTTTTTAGTTTATAGGTAAATTGATAAAATGCCCAGTTCCTTTTGTAAAACTCAGTTGAATATTTCACTGCTATTTTGCATTATTAATTGATAAAAATGAACTACCTCAAGAGAATAGAAAGGTAATTTTTCCTTTATTTTCCCTTTTCTCTTTCACCAAAAGAATGCCACATATTGTTCACATAGCACTAAATTATAAACATGAAGAGGCCTATTAAAGAAACATATACTAAACATTTCAATTTCAGAAATCATAAGGGCAAAACAATGAGGATGTGTCTCTGGTTCATCAAATGAGGTGTCAGACATCTCATGCAGCACAGTGAGCAAGTGATTATTTCTGAATTGTACATCAACCGAAGTCTCCAAAAAGCTCTTTTTTATACCAGCTGTTAAATGATTAATAACGTTGCACTGATAATTTTCATAAAAGACACTGCTGAATAAGAGAACACTGTGTCAGAGAAAATGAGTTTGAGGATCAGGGAAACAAAACACTTGTTCATAGTTTTACAAGAAACAGTGAGTATTGAGTTATAGAGACTCTATATCAGTCTCTCATAGTGAATGAGCATGTGCCAGTCCAATCTTCTTCATTATATGTGTTAGGAAGTTTATTTTCAATAGTTTGCATATATACATACACACAAATATAATCTTGACTACATAACTTAGACTGATGATTTTAGTGCAGATATTGAAATATGTATATATTTTTCATTTTGAAACTTTACTATTGACTTGCTTTATGGCTTTTAATGTATCAACCTTTTCATCTTCCCTACCATTAGCAAGGTTGTCTGTTATGGTGGGAAAACCATGGAATTTTAAGTCATTAGAAAATGGACTTAAAACAGAGCCCCACCACTTATCAGTTATGTGATCCTATGCAATTTACTTATATCCCTCCTCAGCTGTGAATGGTCAGCTTCCTAAACCAAGAAATAACAAAAATCACACTAACCCCATTAGATTGAAAGAAAATTAAATTGAATCTCTAGGTTTTGTCAGCCGGTGATATAAAATAAAATCACATTTATGGGGCACCTGGGTGGCTCAGTCATTAAGCGCCTGCCTTCGGCTCAGGTCATGATCCCAGTGTTCTGGGATCGAGCCCCGCATCGGGCTCCCCGCTCGGCAGAAAGCCTGCCTCTCCCCCCTCCACTCCCCCTGCCTGTGCTCCTCTCTCACTGTGTCTCTCTCTGTCAAATAAAAAAATAAAATCTTAAAAAAAATAAAAAATAAAAAATAAAATAAAATCACATTTTTTATAGTTCTGAAATTCTAGTGGCTCAAGCCAGCATCTTTCCACTTAAGGAAATTTGCATTCTCAAAAATGTCTTTGGTCCAGATAATACCAAAAATCTCACATTATATAGATTTATTCGTGCACTTGCCATTGTAATCCACAACAAAATATTAGCAAATTGAATCCAACAATGTATAAAAAGAATTTTATACTGCAACAAACTGGGATTTATTCCAGGTATGAAAGCCTGGCTCAACATTTTAAAAATCAGTCAATGTAATCCACCACATCAACAGGCTAAAGAAAACATAAATCATATGATCATAACTGAGAAAAAGCATTTGACAAAATCCAATACCCATTCATGATAAAAACTTTCAGTAAACTAGGACTAGAGGGAAACTTCCCCAACTTGATAAAGATTATCTAGAAAAAACTTACAGCTAACATCAAACTTAATGGTGAGAGAGTGGACACATCCCTTTAATATCACACACAAAAAAGGATGTTCTTTCTCACCACTTCTATTCAGCATCATACTATAAAACAAGAAAAAGCAATAAATTGTTTATAGATTGGAAAGAAAGAAATAAAACTGTCTTTTTTCACAAATGATATTACTGTCTATATAAAAAACCCCCAAAAATATGCAAAAAAAAAACAAAACCAAAACTCCTGAAACTAATAAGTAACAATAGTAAGTCACAATGTAACTATACAATGTAAACATGCAAATGTCAGCTGCTTTCCTATATATTTCCAATATGCTTTCCTATATCCATATATATATGAAATTAAATATATATAGTTTACAATAACACTCCCCAAAATGAAACACTTGGGCATAAATCTAACAAAATATGGACAGAATTTATATGTAAAAAATTGTAAAAAAAAAAAAAACACTGGTTAAAAAAATATAAAGAACTAAATAAATCGAGAGATATATCATGCTCGTGGATTAGAAGATCGAATATTGTTAATATGTCAATTATTCCCAAATTGATTTATAGATTTAACAGAATCCCAATCAAAAGTCCAGCAAGCCGGGCGCCTGGGTGGCTCAGTTGGTTAAGCGACTGCCTTCGGCTCAGGTCATGATCCTGGAGTCCTGGGATCAAGTCCCACATCGGGTTCCCTGCTCAGCAGGGAGTCTGCTTCTCCCTCTGACCCTCCCCCCTCTCATGCTCTCTCTATCTCATTCTCTCTCGCAAATAAATAAATAAAATTAAAAAAAAAAAAAAAGTCCAGCAAGCCATTTTGTAGAGATCAACAAGCTTATTCTAAAATGTATATGCAAGGACAAAGTCTCTAGAACAGCCAATACAATATTAAAGAAAAAGAACAAAATTGGAGGATTTGAATACTAGGTGACAGAATTTGCAAGAAGTCTATTATCTCAGAAAAAGAATCATTTTCAAGAGTTAATTATCACTTCCCAAAAAAAAATACCTATCTTAGCATAAATAGAAGGAACAGTATTCAGTAAAAGCCATGTTGTAAAAAATGTTTCACTATAACAAAAATTTAATTCCACTACTGGTGAAATTATTCTCTGTATCAGGCAATAAAGAGATTACTTGCAATCTAGGTGAGGGGTGAGAATTCAAACATATCAAGTTAGAAGATAAAAATTTGGGAAAGGGATTACTATGAGGTTATAATAAAAGTAAGTTGGGATCTTTAATACCTGGGTTAAAAAACTTACATGAAATCCTAGCTGAAAGGCTTGATTTGGGGGTTCTTGGTTGACACAACAGATAACAGACTGTAAGAATGGATCCAAGCAATAAATAAGTGTATTTAAGAATAATCTTCTGGGAAATTGTGTCAGAAATTCTGGACCTGTGACCAGAATCCATAACCTGAATTTGTAACATTAGAGAATTTGATGGGCTTCTATGGACATAATTGATTTGGTTTACTAGGCTACATGCTACCTTTTCATGTGCCTCCTGTTCTCAAAAGCCAAGAATTAAAAATCACATCACTCAGGCTCCCTGGCAGCTAGGAGTCCATATATGAAATAGTTTCTGCCAGTTAGACATAATCTCAGGAGACTTGGGAGGTAGAAGTGAAGCAGAGGACACCCTCTGCCACTGTATTCTCCTAACAGGCAGCATTGTAGAACAGAGAGCAGAGAAGAAGCTATGGCAGCCAAACTTGGCATTTCAGAGTCTAGACATCAGTTTCATAGATGTTGGAACAAAACTGGGTGGCACAAGTGTCTGCAGACATAAGAATTATCTGGTCCTGGGGGCACCTGGGTGGCTCAGTCGGTTAAGCGGCTGCCTTCGGCTCAGGTCATGATCCCGGCGTCCTGGGATCGAGCCCCACGTTGGGCTCCCTGCTCAGTGGAGAGCCTGCTTCTCCCTCTCCCTCTGCCTGCCACTCTGCCTACTTGTGCTCTCTCTCTATCTCTGTCAAATAAATAAATAAAATCTTAAAAAAAAAAAAATTATCTGGTCCTGAGACAGCAGTGGCTTGCGTTTACATTCTAATTCCAGTTGTGCCCAGCTTCTCAACCCTTTCAAAAATTTTCCTTATATTTCCTTATCTTCAATATGTTTCTGTATAAAAATCCAGAGTAGTTGCAGTTTCTAAACCAAATCTTGACTGTTATTAATATTAGACTTACTTTTTAAATTTTAAATATTTTAAGATCATTTGAGTTGCTTATATTTATAATGTTATATATGTAATTTTTCTTTAAAACAATATTTAAAGACAAAAAAATATAATTTACTAAATCCATATGTATAAACTTCTAGGTTCATAAGACACATTTAAGAATTTATGAAGTCCCTTTCATTTGAGTTTTGGCTCTGTCTTGTTCGGCATATAATTGTGCTTAAGATAATTAGATATATTAGATTTAAGATTTTAGCATGAAATAGCTGAAAGTAGTCATTAATCAACTATTTAAATTGTACTAAACTCTAGGGAATTTAGTCTGGTAAATCTATAAGCAAATTGAACATTAATAGAAGAGAAATAAAATGAGCACTTTAAGCAAAGAATTAATGGATTGGCTCTAAAAATAAGATTTGTAGGTTAAGCTTAAAGAGTTGGTTTTTAAATTCAATTTATTGAAGTTATAAATTTTAACACAAATCACTGTCAGTACCTTTTTTTATATACACTAAAGCTTTCCCCTCCCAATACTAGGCATTAAAAACCAAAGTGACAGCCCATAACTTTGGACTTCATCTTTTTCTTATTCCAACAATGTAATTCATTTCCACTGTGCAAATATCTGCTCTTTAAGTAGTCTACATGTACAGTAAATACTTGTCAGCAAATTCCTAGAGCTTTAATAGATTTTGATACTGTTCTCAAGTATATCTTAATTTTATTGTATTATTTTTTAGGAAATTTCATGACATCATGAGGTGCCAGTGAAAGAGGAATAAAAAGGAGACTCATGACAGCATATAATTAGTAATTACAATGAAGACACCTATTGTAAGTGTAGACATACTGTAGATATACAAAATAGGGACAGAGAAGGAATGGACTCAAGAAAGCAAAAGGTGAGGCTGAATAGTAATAGCTAGAGCATTTAGGAAACTGCATTCACCAATGCCCACAGGCCCAGCTCAATTTGTATGCTTGGCCTATCCTAACATCAGCCACTGAGACACACCAGCCATACCAAAAATGTAGCCCAATTCCCCAGACTTCTACAAAATCTGATGTTATAACAATGCTAAGAAAGAAACAACAGATAAATAATTCAGTATAGGGCATGTAAGGCATTCAATCCAAACTAAATGCAAGAGAGCATGGTAAAACCAAGTTTTGGAATGGGAAGAATACATAGAAAAATTGCCTCTGGCAGGTGTGCCAATGTAAAAGACTGAAGAAGACAGGAAGACTGAAATCAATACTGTGGGAGCCAACTGGAGATGGTATTGGCTCAGAAGAGATGGCCTTCTGATGATCAGATTTTGCACCTATAGAATATTTACAGAGAGAGTGGAAAGGAACTTAGCATGTGTTGGCCACTTCCCTTTTAATTTTCCAAAATCATACTATGAGGGAGAAAGTATTTCCATCCAAAAGAGATAAGAGATGGCACAAATTAGATGATCTAGAACTTGGGCCAGGCTGCCACTGATTTTATGACAATCACGTAGGAATTTACAAAAATATTGATGAAAACACTGTAATATTCAAAGGTAGATAAAGTAGATTTTGAGGATTAGGGAGGTACCTATAATAAGGTAGCTCACAGGATTTGGGGAAATCATTTATGAGTGGACAACCTTGAGGAGGACTTCAAATACCAGATTTAGTGTTATTTCTTAATTGTAAAACATAAGGTCACTTTTTATAGTTACAATTATTTCTCCCCACCCAACAAAATGTCATGTTGAGTTTCTTAACAATGTCTGTATATTGATATCACTTCTAAGCAGGATTCGGAATTGCCTACAGAATAAACAAATGAAGTGTGTTCCTTGTGTAGTCTATATCTCAAATTAAATGGTGAAGTGTTGCTATAGATAGAGATGTTGCTATAGAAATGTGTAGTTGAAAAATGTGCTTCTTGACTGTAATGAAATTGTCTGCTTTTTATTTAAATGCGCTCTGATATAAAAGTCATCAGGCAACTTTCAAATAATTCTTTTAAACATTTCATGCAGTCCCTTTCTGGCAATGGCACACCTTTGGAGTTATTAAAACTTTAACTTTACTTGTCAAACCCGGACGGGTACTGTATCCTCTTAAAAAAGAATCGAAGCACCATGTAAAGACAGTAATGGCATCAGAGATCTGGTATTTGAAGGTGAACCTGTCATGAATTCTAAGTGTGGCTCAAATAAAATCATTCTCTGCCTATGTCAAACCAGGGCTCAGATAGTAAGAATACCTGTGCTCAATGAGGCTTAATGTTTTGTCAGTCATTTACCTTCACATTGAAAATATACTGTCAACCATAAGTCAGCTTCTACTAAAATGAATTACAAACCTCCAGGGAAAAGTTCTCTCTTCCCCAACCATAAAGTATCCTCAGACACCAAAGAGATCGTTTTCCTTTCCTCTTTTAACTAATAAAAACTGCAGTACCCAGAAATTATCTTCAGTGTGAGTAAATACCAAATAGATTTGTTTTTCCAGGGTGTGTTTTTAAAGGGCGTGTTTATAACTTATGTGTAATATTTAATAACTAGAACAAGAAGTATAGTAAATTTCCATTTATTAGGAATGCAAATAACCAAAAAAAAAAAAAAAACCTCAGGTACCTGGTGTTTTAGGTAAGTTTTAATGGCCTGAGAAAGTTAACATGTCATTTCCAGAATTTTCAAGAAAAATTGATTATAAATAAGTTTCAAGACTGGGATTTGTCTGCGTATTTATTAGCAGAATGACAAAATATCATTAAAGACAACCGCTGTTGACACCACAGATGTCAAACAAGGGACACAGAGGCCACTATGGAATTGAAAACTATGTGACAAGGGTGAGGGAAAGGAGATGTAAATTTATTCTTTGGTATATTTTATTATGTGAGGCAGGGCAACTGGAACAGTAAGAGAAGAAAATAGCTCAGGGGAGGGACATAAACATAATAGTAAATCTAATCAGAGCTTTGAGTAAGGGCAAGTTCAGGAGTGTTGGTAATGGGATTACCCACATTCCATGGATCTCAGAAAGTTGTGTTGGGCATGTTGATCTCATACATGTAGAGTAGCTGGCACATAGTAGATGCTCCATACTTTGAGTTAAAGAATTCTGAACTTTATATGAAATGACATTGGATGTCTGCCATTGACCCATGCATATGGATGACAGAATAGGCTAATAGAGACTTGGGTCTCAGGCAGACTTTGGCTTAAACCCTAGTTCTGCATTTTTAACCATGGAAACTCTGCTTTTCCATCAGGTCACTTGACGTAACTGACTTTAGTTTCCTTAGGTGTAAAAGGAGGGTAATAATAGGATACTGCTATAAAGGGCTGCTGAGAAAATTAACTAGGGTGGGTAGTCTATCAAAAACATTTAGCAAAGTCTTTTGCAAACAATAGGCTCTCAAACAATGGTAGCTAAAAATGTGCTGATGTTTTAAATCAAATTACTTAAAAATTATGTTTTATATCAAAATTATTTTAGATTTACAGAAAACAGACAGAAGATAGTACACAGATGTTTCCATACACTGGGAGGGGGGTCTACAAACATTTTCTGTAAAGGGTCAGAGAGCAAATATTTTAGGCTTTGTGAATGAGACGCCCACTGTTTCAATTACTCGACTCTGCCATTGTAGGGTAGAAGCAGCTGTAGATAATACGTAACATGAATGAGTACAACTCTGTTCCGATAAAATGTTATAACGACTGGTGATGGACTAGATTTGGTCCACCCTCTAGACTTTGTTCAGATATCTCCAATTTTGGCAGTAATGTCTTTTCTGTTCTAGGATTCAATCCAGGAAACCACATCATCATACCTCCTTGGTCTCCTCCAATCTGAGATAGTTTCTTGATGTTTTCCTGTCTTCATGAATTTGACACTTCTGAAGAGTACTGGCCAGGCATTTTGTAGAATGACCCTTGATTTAGTTTTTCTTATGTTATCTGATGATTATATTGAAGTTATGAATTTTTTTGAAGAATATCAAAGAGGTGACATTCCCTTCTCATAGCATCACATTGGGTATACATGACTTATTATGGTGACATTAACTTTGATCATTGGTTAAGGTGGCATCTTCCAGATTTCTCCAATGTAAAAACTATTGGTTTCCTTTCCAAGCTCTATTTGTAAGAAGCAAATTACTAAGCCTGGCCCCCTCCCAGAGAGGGGAACTAAGTTCCACATCCTGGAGGGAAGACCGTTACTATAGACCGAATGTGTCCCCTAAAATTCATGTTGAAATCTAACACCCAGTGTGATGGTATTGAGAGGTGGGACCTCTGGGAGGTGCTTAGGTCATGAGGATGGAGCCCTTACAAAAGACACCCCAGAGAGCTCCCTTCTTTCATGCAAGGACACAGCAAGAAGACAGCCCTCTGTGAACCAGGAAGCAGGCCCTCACCAGACATGGGATCTGCCAGCACCTTGATCTTGGAATTCCCAGCCTCTACAACTATGAGAAATAATTTTTGTGTGTGTGTATAAGGCACCCAGTTTGTGCTATTCTGTTATGGTAGCCTGTACAAACGATGACAACTACTAAAGAATTTGTGGACATGTGCTAAAAACACCACAGTAATCAATAAATATTTTGGTGGAGGCTATGCAAATGTCCTATTAATCCTTAATATTTTGTCCACTAATTTCAGCATTTATCAATGTTTCATCTACAACAGTTACTACTGTGCTATACTAATAATCATCAATATACTAATAATATATTAATTCCTTCCACATTTATTAATTGGAATTCTATAAGGAATGTTTATTATTTCTCCCCTTTCCTTCATTCATTCACTTATACTAGTATGCACTCAAGAGCATTTATTTTATTCTTTGGCTTATAATTCAATACTATTGTTATTTATTTTACTGCTTAAATTGTGCAGTTTTGGCTATTGGGAGCTCTTTCACTAGATGGCTTCAGTGTCCTTGACATGACCCCATCTTAGTTTTCTTCTGTTTTGTTTTTTTGTGTGTATTTTCTAACTTTCTGATGCTACAACACCCCAGGTTCATCTGTTTCCCTGTCCCGAATCCAGAATCAGCCATTCCTTCAAGAAGCCTTTGTGCATTGTATTTAAAAAATTAATATTTAGAAACCAAAATCTGGGTGCTAGTTGTGCTTGTTGCTACTGGGATTTCATGCTCTAGAGCCTCTCAGAAAACAGAGCAGGACATTTAAGTATGTATCTTCATACTTGTACATACATATATCTATAATTTAGCATTGCCAAAAAAATATAAGATTTCCAGTTAAATTTAAATTAGCATAAGCATGTTCCAAATATTGCATGGGGTATACTTATATTAAAAAATTATTTATCTGAAATTTACATTTAACTGGATGTCCTGCATTTTTAGTTGCTAAAGCTAGCCACCTAGTTTTATTTCTGTATATATTTTTCTGAATAATATGAGAACAAACATGAGTTCATATTGATATGATCATACAGTTCATTCTAAACTCCCTCTGATTTTTAACTTCTTTTTCTAACAGTGAGATATCTGGCTCTTGGTGTATTTACTTATTTGTTCAATCCTAGTTTACATGTAAATTAGTTTGAGGATAGTGAAACCACACCCTTATGAGAAATAAATTTATTAAACTACAGTTTTTGTGGACAATTAACACTTTTAGCTATACAGTATCTAGATGAAACAAAACATTTTAGGTCAGTTCTTTTCTTCCCCCACTGCCTTTAGTGAGAATATGTCACGCATTTGTAATATGCTTAGGATGTATTTGTCCATGTCTTCATTCTCTTCTGGGATCCTCAAATCTTAGTTAATTCTTTTATTTGCATATAATAAAAGTTATGCTTTGCAGTTTACAGTTCTAAAGGTATTGACAACTGAATAGAATCATGTAACTACCACCATGGTATCACATAGAACAGTTAAATAACTCTACTAATTCTCTTATGCAACTTTTATAGCCAATCCTTATTTTCATTCCCAACCTCTGCAACCACTGACCTATTTTCTATGCCTGTGCTTTTACCAGAATGACATATAAATAAAAGGTTACTATGTAGCATTTTGAATCTGGGTTCTCTCATTTAGAAAAGTGCATTTAATATCTACTCATGCTGTTACATGAATCGGTGGTTCATTCCTTTTATTGTTGAGTAATATGTTATCATGTGGATATACTATAGTTTTCTTTATCCATTTACATGTTGAAAGCTACCTGGATTGTTTACAATTTTTAGACATTACAAATATTCACATACAGATTTTTGTGTAAACATAGGTATTCAGTTCTCTTAGGTAAATACTACTTTTGAGAACACTGGACCTTGTGCTAACTGTATTTGCAATTTTATAAGAAACTGATAGACCTTTTTCAGAATGGCGATATTATTGCCCCTTCAGAGTGGCATTCCTGCCAACAATGAATTAGAGTTCTTACTGCTCTGTGCTCTGGTCAGTGCTTGGTATTGTTAAGCTTTTCTTATTTTAGCCAATTAGTAGGTTTGAAGTGATACCATATTGTGGTTTTCATCAGCTTTTCCCCAACAAATCATGTTTGTTAAGCATCTTCCTATATGTTCATTTGTAATTTGTATACCTTCTTTGGTGAAGCATCTGTTCATATTCATTGCCCATTTTTAACTTATTTTTTAATTAGATTTTACATTCTTTTTGTATTCTGGAAAGAACTACTTTATTGGATATATGATTTGCAAATATTTTCTCTTATTCTGTGGCTTGTCTTTTCATTTTCTTAGCATTGTCTTTTATGGGATAAAATTTTAATTTTAATAAAGTACAACACATCAATTTTCCTATTATGGACCATGCTTCTGGTGTCATACCTAATAAAAACTCATTGTCAAATCCCAATTGACTCAGACTTACTCCTTTGTACTCTTCTAGTTTTATAGCCTTGCATTTTTTATTTAGGGCTATGATCTGTTTTTAGCTAATTTTGTACAAAGTTTGAAGTGTGTGTTGAGATTGTTTTTTGTTTTGTTTTGTTTTGCATATGATTGTACAAATCTACCAGCACCATTATTTGAAAAGACTATCCTTTCTCTGATGATTTTCCTTTGTACCTTTTTCAAAATGAGTTGACTAATACAGTGGTCTATATTTGTGTGGGTCTATTTCCATGCTCTCTATCAAGTTTCATTAATGTGTTTATCTCTCTTTTCACTAACATACTGAATTATTACTGTAGCTTTACAGTATATCTTGAAATCAGACAGTATGTCTTCTAAAGTTATCCTTCTTTTTCAAAATTGGTCCTAGTTCTTTTGATTTTCCATTAAGTTATAGAACCAGCATAATGACATCCGAAAAAATATTAGTTTTCTGGGGCTTTGGTGGGATTACACTAAATTTATAGACCAAATTGGAGATAATTGACATCTTAACAATATTGAGTCTTCTGATCACTATACCTGGTGTAGGTCTTCACTTACTTAAGTATTCTTTGATTTCTTTTATTAGAGCTTTGCAGTTTTTAGCATTTGTAACCTTCACATTTTCTTGTTTAATTTATCCCTGGTTCATTTTTTGAGCAATGGTAAGTGGTATTTTTTTATTTCAAATTCCAATTGTTCATTGCTGGTATATAGGAATGACTGGTTTTTGAATATTGACTATGTAGTCTACAGACTTGCTAAACTCATTTGGTCTATTTCATCTTAGTTGTTGAACATACAGGCATATGCCATACAGGCATAAAGATGTTTTTAGTAATCCCTTGCTATCTATTTAACTGGTAAAGTCCATGGGATTTTCTAGGCAGACAATCCTGTTGTCAGCAAATATAGATCATTTTATTTTCACCCCTCTAATCCATGTCTTTTATCTCTTATTCTTGTCTTACTGCATTGGCTAAGACTTCCAGTGCATTGTTAAAATATTAGTACAAATTCTTGCCTTGTTCACACCTTAAGAGAAAGCATTCAGACTGTCAACACTGAGTGTGAAGTTTTCTGTAGATGTCCTTTATTAGGTAAAGGAAGTTTCCTTTATTCCTAGTTTGCTGAGGATTTTTTTAATCATAAGTGGAAATTGAACTTTGTTGAATATCTTTTTGCATCTGCTGATAATGTCATATGGTTTTTTATTCAGTCAGTCTGTTAATATGGCATAATACAATGATTTTTCAAATTTGAATAAGTCACTCCTTGGATAAATCACACTGGAGTGTTATATACTATTCTTCTTTTATATATATTGCAGGACTTAATTTATATATATTTGTTGAACATATTTATGTATATGTTCATGAGGGATATTGGCTTCTAGTTTTGTTTTTGTGTAATGTCTTCTTCAGGTTTTGACATTAGCATAATGCTGGTCTCATAGAATGAACATAGAAGTGCTCCCTCTTCTTCTATTTCCTGAAAGAGATTGTGTAGAATTGGTATTATTTCTTCCTTAAATATTTGATAGAATTTGCCAGTGAAAACATCTGGGCCTGGAATTCTATTTTTTGGAAAGATTTTAACCACAGTTTAAATCTTTTGTATGGATAGAACCATTCAGATTTTCTATTTCTTCTTGAGTTTTAGTAGTTTGTGTCTTTCAAAAAATTGGTCTATTTCATCTTAGTTGTTGAACATACAGGCATAAAGATGTTTTTAGTAATCCCTTGCTATCTGTTTAATAACTGTGGATTTGTAATGATGTTCTATCTTTCATTCCTGGTATTATTGTATGTCTCCTCTCTTTTTTCTTAGTCTTGCTAGAGGTTAATCAATTTCACTGATATTTTCAAAGAAATTCTGCATTATAGCCTTTACCATATAAATAACTAAATTCTCTCTCTGGTAATTGACCCATCTGTATCATATCTGAGTCATGATTTTTTTTTTTTATTACTTTAGACTATTTTTTCTTGCTTGTCATTTACTGCATAATTATTGTTGAAGCTGTATATATGTGCAGGCCTGTTGATGCTGAGATAGTACATTTTATGCTTGAGGATAAACATAACTTCTCTTCTGCTAGCCCTTCAGTGAGGGGTTTTGTGAATCTGGTCAGGAGATGGGCTGTGTTTGAAATTTGTTGTTGCTACAGTTACCCACAATGCACCAGACTCCAAATTCCTCTTCTGATAATTTGTGTTTAGAGTGTGGGCTCATAAAAGGCTTTTACCAAGTTTTGCTCCCCATTTGGCTTTGGGTGTCCCCTTTTGGTGCCCCCCAGAGAGAATCTGTCTCAGATATATTCCACTGTTTTTGGTTTTTTATCTATGCTTATCGGCCTGGAGGGAGTGGTCTGGAAAAGAGGCCTTCTCTAATGTTCTGATTAAACCTGTTGTTAGGCAAGCACCATGAAGGTGCCCTGGGCTTTGTGGTTTTCCCCACTACTCCCGCTCTTCCTCCAGCTGTATGTAACCTGAGTCTAGCCTGTATTCCGGCCCTTTTCTCAGAGGTAAGATGTTTTCTCACCCTCCTCTTTCTTCTCCCCCGAGTGCCAAGGGTTGCCCCCAGTGCTCCAATGCAACAGATTTTGTTGCTCTTCACTGTGTGTATCAATGCTTTTATGCCATAAGGAAGCTAGAGAACATGGATCTAAAGAACGATTGCTGTTTCCCTGGCTCAGCCACAACCACAGGGAACCTTTCTCAGGATTCTCCCTAATCACCCCTGCAAGTATTTGGTGGCTTTCATGGAGGAAAAGCCAAAAGAGGGTACAAACCCTCATGTCTGTGGCCCCCAGAGTCTTCACACTATCACAATAGCCCATATTTGGCCTTTAGTGACTCCTTTTAAAAAACATTTAGCTACATTATCTTTTTTTTAATTTAATTTAATTTTATTATGTTATGTTAGTCACCATACATTACATCATTAGTTTTTGATGTAGTGATCCATGATTCATTGTTTTCATATAATACCCAGTGCTCCATGCAATACGTGCCCTCTTTAATACCCCTCACCTGGCTAACCCATCACCCTACTCCCCTCCCCTCTAAAACCGTCAGTTTGTTTCTCAGAGTTCATAGTCTCTCATGGTTCGTCTCCCCCTCAAACTTCCCCCCTTCATTTTTCCCTTCCTTCTCCTAATGTCCTCCATGCTATTCCTTATGTTCCACAAATACATGAAACCATATGATTGACTTTCTCTGCTTGACTTATTTCACTTAGCATAATTTCTTCCAGTCCCATCCATGTTGATGTAAAAGTTGGGTATTCATCCTTTCTGATGGCTGAGTAATATTCCATTGTATATATGGACCACATCTTCTTTATCCATTCATCTGCTGAAGGGCATCTCGGCTCTTTCCATAGTTTGACTATTGCAGACATTGCTGCTATGAACATTGGGGTGCAGATGGCCCTTCTTTTCACTACATCTGTGTCTTTGGGGTAAATACCCAGGAGTGCAATTGCTGGATCATAGGGTAGCTCTATTTTTAAATTTTTGAGGAACCTCCACATTGTTTTCCAAAGTGGCTGTACCAACTTACATTCCCACCAACAGTGTAAGAGGCTTCCCCTTTCTCCACAACCTCTCCAACATTTGTTGTTTCTTTCCCTGTCCATTTTTGCCATTCTAACTGGTGTAAGGTGGTATCTCAATGTGGTTTTGATTTGAATTTCCCTGATGGCTAATGATGATGAACATTTTTTCATGTGTCTGTTAGCCATTTGAATGTCTTCTTTTGAAAAGTGTCTGTCCATTTTTTGACTTGATTATTTGTTTTTTGGGTGTTGAGTTTAAAAAGTTCTTTATAGATCTTGGATATCAGTGCTTTATCTGTAGTGTCATTTGCAAATATCTTTTCCCATTCTGTGGGTTGCCTCTTTGTTTTGTTGACTGTTTCCTTTGCTGTGCAGAAGCTTTTTATCTTGATGAAGTCCCGAAAGTTCATTTTTACTTTTGTTTCACTAGCCTTTGGAGATGCATCTTGAAAGAAGTTGCTGTGACTGATGTCGAAGAGGTTACTGCCTATGTTCTCCTCTAGGATTTTGATGGATTCCTGTCTCAGATTGAAATCTTTCATCCATTTTGAGTTTATCTTTGTGTATGGTGTTAGAGAATGGTCGAGTTTCATTCTTCTGTATATAGCTACCTTTTCTTATTGGTTTATATAAACTTTGACAGCATCTGCCCAAGTAATCAAACTCCAGGGTCCTATTTTTCCCTGTCTTTCACCATTTTGGGGTTACTTGTTTGCTCCAAAAAACCTTTAATTTGTAGTTAGTCCAGCTTTTTTCTTGATATAAGGATGGGAGCGATATCCTTTCCAGCTTTCTATATCTTTGAGATCTCAGCTGACATTTTAAAAGATTCTTTAAATGTACTCAAGGATATTGCTAAGATTAGACTGTCTTTACTCAGCTCAAAGAGCATCATGATTTGTAGTGATACCACAGATATGGAAATAGGTAAGTCCTTATGTTACCAATATATAGGTTGGCAACGACTATGTATCAGTGCATAGGATGATAAAAAAAAAACAAAAACCATTCAAAATCTAATTACAAATGCTACAACAGATGTTTTTGCAAATGCTAATGGCTTAGCTGTTCCAATGTGACAATGTACTTTAAAAATAAAGGTCAACAACACAAGGAATGAATTTCATTAGACTTATATCAACAGTTCTATAAGAAAGAAAAACTATAGCATGGCATTTATTTACAAGTAGTGTCAGCATATAAGTTGACAAGAAGAAAACTTCAGAGTGTAGGCATGGCACTCAGAAAAAAATAAAATAAAATGCCTAAGAAATCCCAGGATAATGCAAAGGGAGAATTCAAATAGCAACTTCCAAATCACCCTCCAAGACACAGCCAGAGAAGCAGCTCAGTCTGATTACCACTTTCACAGGAAGTCTGGATGCATTTATGTTTACGAGGCGATCCCAATAGTAGTTTATATCTCAGCTTTATATAGCCAACGCATGATATTACAAAAATATTTACAGATAGAAAATGCTACGTAGACCTAACAGAAAAATAACTGTTATATATCAACACAAGTGCCTTCAAAGGAGCGGATATTGTTACATTGTACTCTGAGCATTTTTATGGGTGTATATTTGCAAGTTTGGGCCAGGAACTGGAGGTAAGCATTGCCCTATGTAACAGTGACAGGGGAGTGAGAAGAAGCAATTGAAAGGTCCAGAGAAGAGCAAGGAAGTTGGCAATCAGCCAAAGTTCCACCTGGGCAAGAATTACCCACTGTGGTTTCTAAGTAGGAAATAAATTTTGTGATTGTAAGTTATTGTGAGGTGATCAAGCTGACCCTTTAGTAAAGCTTTAGTGAAAAAGCTGCTTCATAACTTTCTTTTATCCATTGTGCTTTGGAGTGTTATGATCCCTTGGTAGAAGCCATTTCCACATTTGGATCAACCCCAGGGCAAAGATAAAGGACTTTGTTGGAAAGCAGGAATCAGTCAAAGGGACTTAAGAATGAAAGTCCCTTCAGCTCTTTGCATAGAAATCAGCAAAGACTCAAAAGGGCTTTTAGATTTTCAGTTGCTCAAATGAGGCAGTCTTCCTTTGCCAGCAGCCGTCTACTTGTGTGTTTAATGCTTTGCAACACCTGAGCCTCACCACCCACTTGTTCATAGACTGTATCACTCATTTGGACAATCAGGAGAAAATACGTGGTATTTGTGTTTATGATAATGCAAATAATAATAATAAAGAACTTGCTCCCTGTTTTATCCAGGGCCGCTCCAAGCACAAGAACCACAGAGCCTCCAAAGGAAACATGAGGACCCAGGACCTATGAAACAAAACATTTCATAAAAAGTCACTCATCACCATAATTCACTTGTGCTGGTTCCTGATGTTGTTTACAGCACATTTTTATTTGTGAGGATCTCATTTTTTTCTAAAGATAACCCAATATTTCTATGCAGTACTTGTCTCAGAGAACTCAGGTCTGACTCCAAACCCAAAGTGCTGCCCACTAACCCTGACTGTCTCCTGCTCACTTTATCATCTCTCCCAAGACTGCCCACCTACAGGCACACAGAATTATCAGGCATAGGTACTGATATATTTTCTTTTTTTTTTTTAAGATTTTTTTTTTATTTATTTATTTGAGAGTGAGAGAGAGAGTGCAAGAGGGGGTAGGGTTAGAGGGAAAAGCAGACTCCCCGCCGAGCAGGGAGCCTGATGTGGGACTCGATCCCAGGACTCCGGGATGACCTGAGCCGAAGGCAGTCGCTTAACCAACTGAGCCACCCAGGCGCCCTGTACTGATATATTTTCAACATTCTCATTAGTCACAAGGAAAAAAAGTTTTAAAGTTCCCTGAGAAAGAATACTTTTCCTTAAGCATGAAATGATTAGCTAATTGCATTTTTAAAAAATTGAAAATTAAGGACTTTGAACGATGTCATTCAATATTGAAAATTCTTGGGGTGCTTGGGTGGCTCAGTTGGTTAAGTGTCTGACTCTTGATCTCAGTTCAGGTCTTGATCTCAGGGTCATGAGTTCAAGCCCCGCATTGGGCTCCACGCTGGACCCAATTTATTATTTAGTAAAAATAATAAATTAATTAAAAAAATATATATATATGTGTGTAATTCTTATGGATACTGACAGACCATCAACTTTCTTTTAAGCATTCAACTTCACATTTACTGTAATTATAAACAAAGTAAAGGACTGTGTTAATAATACCATACAAAATATTTCAGAAAAGAACAGAAATTATTAAAACTGTACAACAGTATTTCAATAATACCTCTCTGTGGTGGGTTATCTGTAATTTTCACTTCATAAATTTTGCTTTGGAATTTTCCAGTTCTTTTCCAAGTTACGTGGATTTAACCTGTGAACTAAGAAAAGGTGGTTGTTCCACAATTAGGTTGTTTGTGGCAGATATCAATATTCTTTAGTTGAAAGGGCTTTTCCTGGGGTGCCTGGGTGGCTCAGTTGGTTGAGCGACTGCCTTCAGCTCAGGTCATGATCTTGGAGTCCCGGGATCGAGTCCCGCATCGGGCTCCCTGCTCGGCGGGGAGTCTGCTTCTCCCTCTGACCCTCCCCCCTCTCATGTGCTCTCTCTCTCTCATTCTCTCTCTCAAATAAATAAATAAAATCTTTTTAAAAAAATAAATAAAAAATAAAAAAATAAAAGGGCTTTTCCTCCCACACAGCCTAACTGTTCTATAATTTTTTAATTTCTTTCCTCCCACACAGCCTAACTGATCTATATTTTTTAAATGAAATATTATCTTAAAAGTAGCCAAGAAACTATTGACTGTGTAAAAAGGCATGCTATCAGGTAAACCAAAAGGACAAAAGCTTGGAAGCAAGAGTCTGTTTTAAAATAGGATCTTTTAAATAGGCCAAAATGATGACTTTACAAAGAGATCAACTAGTCAAACTGCTTAATTTTACAAACGAGAAAACTAACACTGGAGAGGCAAAACAACTTTCCCAAGGTCACAGAGAATGGGATGGCCAGAAATAGAGCCCAGGGCCTCTCTCCTTCAGTCCAGTCCATGACATTGACCTGACCACAGAAATATAGCCTATTGGATACGAAATAACTTGTGGCGTTTCATAAAGGTACCTCCTGCCATTACCTTCTCCATTTGCACATCTTAACAGGTGTCAGGTCTAGGGAATAAAAAATAAACTAATGAAGCTTAAATCCTGGCTCAACTCACACAATTAAATTCCTTCCATCTTTCATATGCAAATGGAAAAAAACAAAAGAACAGAGTATCATTCTATTTTGTCCAAACAGGGAGGTAGGTTGCTGTGTATTGAGGAGGAATAAATTTCTATTTTAACAGCTGGCTCCAGATTCCCAGAGAGAAGTGCCTTTGCCTAGGAAATACCTTCATAGAACTTTGATGAGGGAAACACCAAGGCCTGAGAGTATATGTTCTTTATGGAAACAGTGGAGTAAAATACACCTAGGCTGTTCAAAGTAGCCATTTAACAGAAATTTGGTACTGGGGGAAGAAACTATGGAAAGGAAGAAAGAAGTCCAAACAGCATGGCAGGATATTGGATAATATGGATAAAAGTAAGAATGTTGATGATAAACACTGCCATTTAATTTCATCAATTCTACTTGCTTACAAGACACATTTCCTTTATTTAGTGACAAAAAAATTCTAAAATCAGGGGGAAAACACCAAAATTTATTGCACACACAAAAGTTCTGGGCAAATGGGTATCATTAGAAAGAGAAGTTTCGTGGTTCATAAATGGCATGAATGTGCAAAAGATTCTAAAAAAGTGATACTGGTGCCAAAATATGTTGACCACAGAAGGAAAACCTATATGGCTTTGCAATTATGAAAAAAAAAAAATGGAATGGAATCTGACACATATGACAGGCAAGGACTAATCTCAACGTTATATGGATTCTATCAATCACACAACAAACATGACTTAAATACTTAAATGGTCAAAGAATGTAAGAGGTTATTCAAAAGAAGAGGAAATCTAATTGTTAAGTAAACATTTAAGAAAATATGTAACCACATTATTGACCAAAATAATTAAATTTCAAAAATAGTGTCTTTATTACTTGGTAAGTTGGTAAAAGTAACTTAATACTTCCTGCTGACCAGGATGTCGCATCTTCACTGGGATATGATTAAATTTGGTTATATTTACAATGTACACTGAAAAAAACCTTTACATTGGTACTTTTTTTAGAAAGCAAAATCGCTATACTTACCCAGAATCACAACCAAGTACATACACTTTGACCAATAATCCTAAGGAAATCAGAGTGTGAAAAAAAAAAACGTAAAACAACTCTAGGTTAGATGTGGTTCAAAAATAACAACAAAAACCCAACCCAAACATCCAGAAAATAAAGAGAAGTAAACTATGAAATAAATCAATGTACTGCCATGCAACAATTTTAAATACTGAATATAATGACAGCTTAGCATATAATTTTAGATAAAAATATAGAAGAGAAAATATAATTTAAGCCCAGAATATACATGCACATATATGTACATGTAAATGGATATATATTTAAGCAACAGAGGGAAACATGGTAAAGGTGAAAGCAGTTTCCGAGTTAGGGTGAAAGGCATAGCGAGAATAGTCTTCTAACTCCTTTATTGTTGTGAAAATATTCGTATGAAAAATACATGGTTTTTAGGAGAGAGGAGGTCATATTGAATAGAGCTCATATATAACTCCCACTTTTCTAAGCTATACCATTTCGTGTGTTGACATATCCCCTCTCTTCATTAATTAAAAAAAAAAAAGCTATATTCTGTACTCCAAATTTTCATTGTCTTTACCAAACACAGAAAAGCCATTCTAAGCAATACTTCTTAGAAGCAGGTCCTCTCTAAGCAATAATGAGAAATACGGCCCTGATTAGGCATCTAAACACCAAAGTTGACAACAATGAAATAATCTATTCTAATGTGAACTTAGACATGCCCTGATATTAGTAACTCACCTTTATGAATTACAAATGCTAACAATTTTCTAAATTTAATTTGTTAGTTTTTCATCTATTTATTGAGGTTCTATCATTTATAACGAGCAATGTGTGAGTGCTAGATGTACCACGTTCGTTCCAACAGTTAGTATTATTTGAATTTTTCATTTTAATCATTCTGATGGCTTTGTAGTGGTAGAACTTTGTGATTGATACCAGGTGCTATTTTAGATGCTTTCTTGGTAACATCTTTTAGTCCCTAATCAACCCATCTGGAAACTGAAGCATGAAAAATGTCAAGCTAACATGACAATATGAGCTGTCAGACTGTGAAGCCTGAGCTCTTGACCTCTGTGATGGACCTGACTGCAAATACCACATCAAGTCTCTTCTTGGTAACTCTGCAGATTACTGCACCAGGTTGGTGGTTCTAGTGAAGGAGACCAAAATCAATCATTCTTTTCCCATTAGCTCAAAATATTAATCAAACTAATGTTGCATTTTCTCCCTTTAACCTATGACGTTCATAAAGCTGTCTTTTAAGCACTGAGAAATTAGCATTCAAGTTAAAATATCAGTTAACATGACTGATGAAACAAACAAAGAGAAATTCTAAAGCTGTCATCCAACTATAATTATATACAATTTAAAGTTTTAAATCATAACAGTATGATGAATGCTTCCCTTAACACACCTATAAATACATTTGAGGAAAGCTGAGAGTTTAACCAGTCCTGATGGCATACTAATTTACTTTTTCAGCTGTTCTCTGTAGAATCAGTCTCAGGATGGTAAACAATTTTTAGTAGCAATGTACAGAAATGAAGTCAATAACTACTCTCCCTGTCTTCTTGTTGATTTCTGTCTATTCATTAAATAAAACCAAAGTCTTAAAAATTCGAAATTTCATAATGAATTGTATTATATTAGATACAGTTTTTTAACTTTGGGTATCTCTACTAACTGTTAATGATTTGTTGCTTCTTTCTGTTATTTAAATGAGCCTACCACACCAGATAGTAGTTGGAGTCTAACGAACATGTTGTAATTCAAGTTACTACAAGTGAAAAATTAACTTCACATTTAATTCATAATCTAGAGAAAGAGCAAATGTAACAATTTATTTTGCAATTTCCATTCTGAATTTTGGTTGGCAGTGTTGAGCTGGAGTGTTAGGAGGAGGTGGCATTCAAGAAAGCAGAGTTCTTTAAATATATTTAGACAAAAGTCGGGGAAAGGGAGGTATGGAAATAGGGAATCACAAGGAAAAAAGATTAATTTAATTTGGGAAAGAAAAACATTTCCATTTAGGCTTAAAGCTCATGTATCAATAATACTGTAGTTTTTTAACTGCATAGTATTTTAATGCACATATATTAATAGCATTTTTCTATTGTAAATGATAAACATTTATGGAAAGTTTACTGCACAGTTCTGTGACTTCTTTCATGCCTGGGCCATTAAAAACTATGACGTTGTACATGGGCTTGAATGGACATCTTCATGAGCTACTTGAAAGGAGGTGATGAACAATATTATTCATGTAGCTCATTTCACATGCTAATTTTCACAAAGTACTAAGTAGTACGAAGAGTAACAGAGCAAACAAAGAAATCACAGGCTAAAATCAACACAATTTTAATGAAGAGTGGCATATATGTTCTCTAGGTGTAATACAGAAAAACATTGGTATTTCGCAGAGCTGAAAATCCAGAGAAAGACAGAAAAAGCTAAGTTTCATTACAGAAACATTGGCCTAGAATGGTCTTATATGATGTCGAGATCACCATAAACAAGGCTCTATTTCAGTTTCTGTTTTCTGTTTTATTTTAAGAGAACCCAAATGGGCATTTAAATCTAATTTCTTAATTTGTTCCACAGTTACATATATGAATGACTGGGGAAATGTTGTACTCTATAGTCTTCTATAATATTCCATTCTTAACTAAAAATTAAACTATGCAGACTAAACTCTTAAGCAATGTTTACCTATGAATCTTTCCTAAATCAATCCTCAATCCATCATCACCATCAAGTAGATATAATCCTAATGTTAATATTTTAAACAAGATCAGAGTTGTAGATCTGTCATTATGTCTGAATTTACTACATGTAAATTAAACTGTACATTTGATAATCAATATTGTGTTTTAATTTATTAACCTACATAGGTCTGACGTACTGTTATAGGCATGAAATTATATGCTTCCTAAAACTTTCAAGAAAGTTTGCAAGTTTCAAATATCTTCTCTCTACTATCAGATACACAAAATATCAGAACTTTCTCAGTAATAATGATGTAATGTTAAATATAATGCCATTAGCAAAGAAGGTTAAATCATTCTTAATAAAAAATTAGTTAGGCTATTAAAATCTATAAAGTAAAATCTTTTCTCATATAAATCACATTCGTAAATCAGATTTTTTTTAATGAACTACTTTAGAACAGCTTTTTGTCCATAAGCAAAATCAACTAGAACTAAATCTATCTCCCCATCATATAGACTATTATCAAGCAGGTCCCTAGGCTATAAATGATCTACGTCCTTAATATAATTACAGAAGGACTCAAGATCCATGTATTTTTTTAAAACTCTAACCTCTAAAATTAACAGAAAAAAAAGTAAAATTCTTATAGAAATTTTCACTAAGCAGCAGACATTGTAAGAGAAAAAAGAACTTTTGGAACCAAATTAGGTGGATGTTTTCAAGTAAGATGTAAAATTAAAAAAAAAAAAAAAAAAAAAGGATTTCCCACCAGAGCCTAAATCATAAATCATTTTCAGAGAAATCAATGTACATTCCCTTCTGTGTCTGGGATTTCAGTCCCTTATATAAAACATCTTTCTAAAACAAATGGAACTATCTCATACCCTTGCTAATAGAAAACTAATGATAAGTTATGCCTCAGATACCTCCTTTACAATATTTTCATACTTATTGCTTTATATCTCTATACAGCTTCATTTTTATGTTTCACTGGGTAATTTCTAAGGAAAGAAAACTTGTTCTAAACCATTGGTTTTGTGTATTGGAAAACATATATTCACTATATACCATGGCAGATTTTTAAAGGCAATTAGAATCAATCAATACAAGTATTACATAAGATTTGCAATGCTTGAACTAGTCTTTAATAATTATTTTTAAAAAGCATTCACATAGATCTAAGTGGCATTTATAATTTCGTTCAGAGTTGGATTTGCTCTGGGAAGGGAAATAACAACAGAATAGGATTAGATGACTATTGTACTTTCATCTCTAGCTTTCAAATAACTTTATGTTATTTATATTGAGAGGTAGGATTATTGCTACATTTTGTGGGGGTGGTATCTAGACACTGATGTCAAAGAACCTAGAATCTGAGAGAAAAGGTAAAACATTCCCTCCAATAACTCTAATACAAGATGAGAGTTAAAAGCACCCATAAATCGAGTGCTCATTAAGAGCTATGGAAATGCAGAGGTTCCTTCCTGCTTGGGAGAAGCAAGGTCTGGGAAGAATGCCCAGAGGGAAGTGGCTTTTGAACTGGACCTTGAAGGGTAAGTAAGAAAACAGAGTGTCAAAGGGCATGAAACTGTTCTTTCGCAGAACACTTTCTAATGCCTGGTAACATCTTATGGAACAGAGTACGAAGAAATACCGGTTTGGGACATAGCACTGTACAAAACCGGTAACCACCGGCTCTGGGAGAGAAGTAGGGGCATGATCTGAACAGTGTTCACTGAGAGTGGAGAAGGTACGGAGGGTCCTAGGCGGAGACCGGTTATAGAGGGAGACTTGGAAAAGCCTTGGTAACTGTCTGACAAATGAGAATAAGTGGATACTCAAAAGTCAGGGTAGGATCCATGCTCCCACATGGCCTTCAAGAGTGAAGAGGTAGCATCTCTCTTTCCACAGTGGCTGGAATAAACAGCACCACATGTGAATATCACCAAGACAGAGATCACAGTTAAATTGCTTCCAATCTCTCTCCTTGGTGCTCCTTTCTTAGTCTTCTTTGCTGGTTTCTCCTGTACACCCTTGTTCCTTGAGTTGTAAGTGCCAGGGATCAGTGCATGGCTGGTCTCTTCTCTCTTCTGTCAGTCCTCACTCCCTTGGTGATCTCAGCGTATTCTCATTCTCAGGGCATTGAATGCCATTCTTATGCAGATGAATCTCAAATTAGTATCACTAGCTGAGAAGTCTCACTTGGACCCAAAATTGTCTGTATGCTATAGCCACCTCAGTGCCTCACAGACTTCTCAAATTCAACATAATTTAAACTGGTCTCCTGATCCCTACTTCCCTGCCCCTGAGCCTACACTACCAAATGTCTTCCTGTTGGGGTTAATGTAGAGCATGAAATCAGCCATAATACCTGGCTTGCTAAAATGTAACACGGAGGCCACTGAGGGTGAGGGAAGGTTTCGGAGAAGGGCATGGGCCTTTGGAACTCCGAGGCCTGCGTGACCATTCTGCCGTAGGAATGCCCCGGGCAGTTGACTTCCCTGAAGCTCTCTTAGCCCCAACAGCGGCCCTGTGATCTAAGAGACGTATGCATTGTCCCTTAGGCTATGTTTAGCAGCACTCGTAGAACACGAAGATTAGCACATCGTATCTTTCCCGTAAACAGATCCTCCCAGTTTCAGTAAGACTCCTTGTCACACATCAGGTGCTTGAGAAAGTGATAAAGATTTATGATTATCCTGAAGGACCAATAAAAGCGGGAGCAAAGAAGAGCAAAGGGTCTTCATCTCTGAGTGTTGACCCCCTTGCCTTCTCCTCTCTTTCACGGCAATTTGGAGTCATCTTCCATCTGTCTGTACAAGAATTGCTGGTCATTCCTGGCATCTTCCCTTCCAATTTCTCATGCAAAAACATTCCTGACCCCATTCTTTCTCTTTTACCCCACATCCAATGCTTTGGCCTTCTGTTGGGTCTTTTAAATTTACCCAGAATCTCTTACTCCTACTCTCATGTGTGATGAAAATCACTTGTCCGGCTCCTACATGATCTCTATGTTCCCCTATGGTATGTTCTAAAGTAGAAAAGCCAGAAGGATCCTTTTAGAACATGCTTCAGTTAAGATGACTACTCCGTTCAAAACCCAATGATGGCTTCTTGTGTCATTCAAGATGAAAGGCAAAGCTCTAATAAAACCCAAGTCTCCACATAGTCTTCCTTCTCCTACGGGGCACCTCCCTGACCTCATCTCCTACTACCCTTGCCTTAGGTGATTCCACTCTAGGCACCCCAGCCTCTCTGCTCTTTCTCAACTGTGCTAGGGAAACTCCCACCTTAGGCTTTGGCACTGGCTGTTCCCTCTGCCTAGAATGGGCTCCTCCAGAAGAACTAGGGTACTGACTCTTATCTCCATTAAGTCTGCTCGAATGTCACATTCTCAATGAGATCTATTGAAACTACCTTGTTTGAAATTACAACCAGCTCTCCCACCCCACCTAATATTACCAATCTCCATTATCTTGCTCTTTTTTTTCTATTTCCTTCCATGGAAATTTATGATTTAATTATTTGTTATATTTATTTTTTATTGTGCATCTCCCTCTACTAGTAAGTAAGCTCCATAAGAGGAAAATACTTGCTTTATGCACCAAATACCTAGAACAGTAATTGCCAGAGGAAGGGCTTAATAAATACTTACTAAATGAATGAATGCATGAATGCATGAATGCACTCTGAAGTAGTCTATTGAGATAATTTTTCTCTTATTTTAACTACTAATGTAATTATATGATATTTATATATTTATTAACATGGTAATATTTAACTGTGGTTGCAATCCAGGGAAAATTATATTTATTTGTGGTTTTATATATATATGTGAATATAAAAATATAAAATATATATAATATATAAATATAAATTATATATATATATATAAACTGTATTCCCTAAAATGTTTTTTTTTGAAATTTTCATATCTATATTCAAAAGTAAGATGGATGTGACCTTATTTTGTGTCATCTTTACAGTTTGGGCTTCAGGCTGTGTTTGATCTTTGAAAAAAGAGCAGAGTACATACTATGGAGTGTTGGATGTGGCATACAAACTTGCCAAAAATTTCAAGACAATTTACCAGTAAATTCAGCAGAGATTTTGATGATTTCTCAAATTTTTTGTCCTTTTTTTCTACCTTCTATTTAAGAAAACTTTGGAAGTATACATACCTATATATGTATTTCATAGGTATATGAACTCATAGGTATATTAAAGTATATGGAAACTTTCTAAATATGTAAGCACAAAACTTAAGAGCTTATGCAATGTAGCTTTGGTGTTAAAAGCTGGACTCTAAGCCAGGGTATCTGGGTTTGAATCCCAGAACTCGATTTCCAGTTTTACCACTTACTAAACATGTAAGATTTGGCAAGTTGGTTTACTTCTTTATGCATCAGGTCTCCCCAAAATAAAAAGGGATGAGCAATAGTATATATCTCTTTGGGCCGTTCTGAATGATTTGACATATATGAAACTTATCTGGAATTGAAAAAAAGAATTCAGTATTTCAACTTCCTCTCAACTAAAATGAAAATAAACCACCCAAAAAGGATAGCCTGATTTTATGATAATTGCTGTTCATTTTATTTAAATTCCAGTTGATGTTTATGCAGCAGGTGCTTTGGTTCTCTCTCTTTAAGAATTTAATGATCTGTAAACACACACTTGATAAGGTGCTGCATAAGAGGACCCTGTGATACTTCTGTGGTGTGAGGAATTCACTGTTGATGTAAATAATTTCATCTGCTAATTTATATGTTTAATAGTAAACTGTTTAGGCTGTGTAAAGCATTCTGTTTAATAATATGGCCGAGCACCTCCCAGATTTGCCACATCTGTATTTCTTGAAGGACATCAGGCCACTAATCTCTAGTTTCTCGCCCAGGGAGTTTTCACTCATCAACCCTCTATCCTCTGCCAATCTGGATTACTTGTTACGTGTTACATGTTCTCAGAGCTCTCTGTTTTTGTCCTTTAGCACTTTTCTAGAACCAAAATTGTACTTTTCAGTTATTTGTGTAATACTACTTAAAACTCAGAATGCAGGCTCCATAAATGCATAGACTGTGTCTGTCTTTTTTACTTGTTGTATCTCTGCTATCAGTTTTAAAATCTGAAAACTTTGGGGTGCCTGGGTGGCTCAATCAGTTAAGTGTCCAACTCTTGATTTCAGCTCAGGTCATGATCTGAGGGCTGTGAGATCGAGACCCACATCAGGCTGTGTGCTGAGCATGGAGCCTGCTTGAGATTCTCTCTCTCCCTCTTCCTCTGTCCCTCCCCACCCTTGTGTGCTCTCTCTAAAAAATAATAATTAATTAATTAAATTAAAATCTGAAAACTTGTAGACCCTCAATAAATATTTTATAAAATAAATGAATGATCATTTTATTCAGCACGTACCAAACAGTACCATATAGTGCTTAATAGTGTAGACTTTGGAGAAATAAAATCTTGATTTTGTGTCTCTCTCTGCCATTTTGTACAAATATGTTTCCTCCAAGAAAGTTCATCTTTCTGATACTCAGCTTCCTTATCTAGAAAAAAGATATAAAAAAGATCTCTTCCCTCATAGAATGATTGTGAAGCTGAAGTGAAGTCATGTTCCTGAAGGGCTCAGCACGGTTGTCAACTCTCAAGATACAAAACTCTGTGGCTATTATTTTTAGGGTCATTATTGAACACATTATTATTATACCTTCAATCCTAATTGAATCTTTCTTTTTTTTTTATTCTTATGTTAATCCCCATACATTACATCATTAGTTTTAGATGTAGTGTTCCATGATTCATTGTTTGTGCATAACACCCAGTGCTCCATGCAGAATGTGCCCTCCTCAATACCCATCACCAGGCTAACCCATCCTCCCACCCCCCTCCCCTCTAGAACCCTCAGTTTGTTTTTCAGAGTCCATC
>NC_138376.1:72309735-72334739 GCF_054177405.1 Leptonychotes weddellii
GTGAATAGCAAACATACCAATGAGCTTACATACACAGAGAAGCAGAGAGAAGAATGCTAGGGTGGTATGGGGGATTGGAAAGAAGAAGAAGAGGCGGAACTGGAAGAGGAAGAAGGAGGAGGAGGAGGAAGAAGAGGAAGAAAATCTGTATCCACCTCTCTTTCTTTATTGTCCCTTCTTCATCATATTTTCATGACTCTCCCATATTTTAAAAATGCTCACCAAATTTGCATTCTCCCCTAAAACAACCCTTCCTCATTCCCTTACTTTTGTTGGAAACTCATAAAATGAGGATTTAAGCTCTATTTTTTATATCTTCCATTCATTCTTTAGCTCTCTACATTCCACCTTATTACTCCCATTACAACTCCCATCTTTTACTCAAGTTGATATTGCTAACATCAGCAATGACCTCGTCATTTACAAATTCAGGGAATCCTTCTCATTACCTATCCTACTTAACCCTAGTATTGACATGCTCTGCTCTTGTGCCCTCTTCCTTTGGGCTCTATGACAGCAGTCTCCCTGGTTTTCCTTTCATTTGGCTGCCCCTTCCCTAGAGTTGTGGGCATGGGCTTTAGAATCAGACTATTTCCACCACTTACCAACCATGTGACCACTCTGACCCTAGCTCCCTCCTCACGTATAAGGGAGATGCTAATAATATAAACTTCATAAGGTGGTTGTGAGAATTAAATGACAAAATATGTTATAAATGCTTCACAACACAATGTCTGATGAATAGTAATGTGGTGCAGTAACTGGTAGAGAGTGTGCTGTTAATCCACATGTTGTATAGTTGTTATTTTTACTATTATTATCGTAACTATTCCTTACATCAAAATTTTTCCAAATGAATCCTTTTTCATGTTTGTTAAAATATACATTTCTGGGCATCACCCCAAACCTAACAAATTGGAATCTTTGGAATAGATCCCAGTAATATGTATTTTAAGAATTTCCTTGGGTGACTTTTCTGCTCAATGAAGTTGTAGATCCACTGTCTTATCTCCTTCTGTTAGTGGGGACCTTGGTATCAGATGGACCTGAGATCAAGTTTAAGGATAAAGACTTGAGTAAATTGCTTCTTTCTTACCTTTAGTTTTCATGTCTATAAATGTAGCTTCATACCATCAACTACAAATGTTTGTTGAGAAAAGAAAATTTGATTGTGTATATAAATGGTCTAGCACACTATTCTTAATATAGACCACTCAACAGATATTTATAATACACCCCATTTTCATCTTCAGTCAAAGGTAAAAATAGTATGAATGTAACATAGAAAGCAAATCCTCTCCCACCCTGTGTACCTACCCCCAAGATGTATCTGTGTACATCTTCTCTAAAGATAGAGTTTAGTTGCCTTATTTACTGAGAAGTCCAGTAAGTATGACGGTAAATTAGAAGGCAATAAAGCAGGGAAAAACCATAAGTATGGCAGTAACTTAGAACCAATAGACTGGGAAAAAGGGAATGAAGTTAGAGTGTCAGGTATTACAAAATAAATTTAAAGTAAAGACTAGGTCATTTTGTCAGCTAGGTCCCACCTAACAGTGGATATTTTCATGTGTTGAAAATCTCCAGCACAATCAGCATTATGCTTGCTCATGTAGAAAATCCAAAGAGTTCCAGATTTGACCTCTCCCCCCAAGGACCTAATAACCAATTGGGCTAAAAGACTAAAACACATGAAAAATAAGATACAGATTTAAGCCATATTTTTTTATTAAATTAAACTATAATCAGCACTTACCATGTGTAAAGTCATACTATTTGCTAGAGGTGATTCAGTTGCTTAAATACCTTATAAACAAGTAGTCAATAATGATAATCTGTATAGATAATATAAGGTAACCCAGAAAGTGGTTAATATGGAAATAGCCCCTCTCAAGTTTCCATATTAGAATTTCTGTAGTATCACACTTTTAAATTCTCTCCCAGTTTCATTGGCCTGGGTTTGGGGGGAGGTCTTTGTAAGATCAAATACTAAATTAAATGTATTAATTTCTCCTTTCAGTTGTGAAAGAGAAGAAACATTGCCGAACTAAACATGGTGTGCTCCATGGGGAAATTGGGAACCAGATGTGACCTGAAATAAGGCTTGGATAGCTAAAAAGAAGACAGGACTGCACTCAGGCCAAGGAAACATCAGCAAAGGCATAGGGGTGAGAATGACTATGGCATGTCCGTGGAATACTAAGAAGGCCAGTAGGACTTGAGCAGCTACCTAAAGTCATGTTACATAGAGAGGATATGAGTAGACATGGGAGAGACTCAAAAGCCTGGCAAGGAATGTAGATTTGCTTCTATAAAATAGGATTTTTTTAAATGATGACAAAACAATGAATAATATTATTCTGTTAGTCATGTTCATTCATTCAACAACTAGCCACTGGCAGTTAACATAGTCAAAGCCAAATGCTAGGCATTGCAGGAAATAAAATTGAATGAGACATAGTACACTGCTCTCAATGCCACTGAAAAATTAGGACATAAGATAATGACAAAAATAATTATAATCACAGCAGAATATAAATGCTAGCAGATAGATCCATGATATTACTATGAAAGGAAGTAGGTAGCTTATGAATAGCAGTAACTCATGATATTTGAATGGGACCTTGAAGGATAAGGGTTATGCAGGTAAAGGTAAGAAGAGAGGACTTCTGGGAGGAAAATGGTATGAGCTGAGGCTGCCCATTTCAACAAGAATCACTTGCCCACTGTGTGTGAGGTCCTGGATTGATACTGGAATGTAAAGAAGTATCATAACCTCTGCTCTTAGTTGCAAAACAGGCAAGCAGAGCACTCATTCTCAGGAACATTTGGGGAGTTCTATTCAGGCAAAGCATATATACCTGAGGAAGTAATAGAATGAAGCTGGGAAGATAAATTGAACCAATATATTAATGAAAGCCTTAAATGCCAGATTATGGGTTCAATGGAAATCTGTTGCTATCATTTTTACCAGGGTAGGGAAATTATGAGAATTGTATTTTGGGCAGTCTAAGCTGGGAGGAATGTATGGAATAGATTTTAAAAGAAGAGACTTTAGAACTAGGAGGTTATTATTACATTAATAAAGTATGGAGTGATAATAGCCCAGGATAGCTGGTGACAGCAGAGTATACTGAGAACATGGTAATGCTCTAGCCATTTGCTAAGAGCTTACATGAATCGTCTCACTCAATCCTCCCAATATCCCTATGTTACAGGTACTGTTATTACTCCTTATTGACAGATGAGTAAACTGAGCACAAAGACATTAAGGAACATGCCCATGTTCCACAACGACTAAATGATAAAGCATAGGCAGTCCCCAGAAATTGTACTTATTAACCATTGGCTCTGGAGTCAGTAACAGATAGAAATTTTTGAACTTGCATGTCTAAGTAAAAAAAAAATAGCTCGATTAACAAATACAAGGAGGTTTAAATACTTGTTTCACTTAAAAACTTTACCAGCTAAAAAAAAGTTATATCATTCCTTTCCTAAATCACACTCACTGAAAGGTTTAGCGGTTTTCAAATTCAATAATAGAATTTTAATAGCAGAATGTATCTCAGAGAGTATTTACTCCAACCTCACAACTTTACAAGAGAGAGAATTGAGACCGAGATTAAGGGAATTGCCCAAAGTCAAAAAGCTAGCTAGGGATCGAAGTCAGATTAAAACCCATACCTCCTGTTTCTGGCCTACTATAATACAGTACCCTGATTTTATCATATATAAAAGGATAATATAACTCTTCTGTTATGGTTTTCATAGCAAATATATGGAAGATCCCAATACAGACTCATAAAGGGAGAGTGGTTTTTACTATAAATTCTAGAAATGTATATAGTTGATTGCATAACTACTCACTCAAAATCACAGTAGTAAGTGTATTAACAAGTAAGCCCATTTTCATTTTAACAGTCTTAACAGATAAATTTATTTGCAACAGTGGATTTTCAGGCAATGATGCCAAATGGGTCCATTTCTATATTATAACAAATCTTTAGTGAGCAAATAAATAAAAATCCATATACTATTTGTTATCTCACAATGATAATATGGATTTTTGTTTTGTTTTGTTTTTGCTTTGGCAGAGTGGGAAGGTGGAGGGAGCACCAGAAAGTATCCAAATTTGAAATGCATTGTTGTCTGGAGTGTACATCTTTCCAGAACTTTGACCTTTTTTTTTTTTTTTTTTTTTTTTTTGCTCATTACCAGGTGTTTCCCTTTGCAGAACCAGAGTAGAGCATTGATAGTAAAAGCATGGCCAGACCAATTTGCTCTCATTTATTTTGAGCCATTGCCAGACTCCGAGAAAAAGAACAAAAGGAAGCATATCCTTTTCATGTATTTTTAAATTGAATGATCTTCCATGAAATATCTTCATACTATTAAGTATGTTAGAGAATGTCCTACATTGACGTAGGACTAAAATACCTTTGAGAATTCTGTGGGTTCAGGGCTAATGGAATGTGCCAAGAGGGCTACCATGCAAGCAGAGAGACCACACTGGGAGGCTCAGAGAGTAATGGCGTAGGCTTCTCTGTCAGGAACAAGACAAGTCCAAATAATAACTGAAAATAGTCTGTCAGTTATTTCCCAATGGCCCTCCCTAGCCACAGGTTAGAAAAATAAAAATAAAAGGAGTTTGAAGTAAGAAGAAAATATAAACCAGGCAGGTTGTAAAGAAAAGCTTGATTCACTTCCAGTTCATTGGATGAGCAACTGATTAAAGATGAATGCATAAATACCAGAGAGTTCACATCCCTGGATAGAATAAGAAAGAAAGAGATGAGAGAAGCATACATCCAACTGGGGTGGAATGAAGGGGGCAAAAAATGAGAAAAGCAAATAAAATTTAAAAAGCAAAAGGAGAGGAGAAAGAAAACAAAAAAATTAAGCTGACAGGAAGGAACACATGAAATGCAGCTGTGATGCTCATTTGCTCTTCTTTTAAAATGTAAATTACTTGTGATTTTGAAGTCAAGGTCTTGATATTTTCCTGTGGAAATATAGCCACGTACACTTAAATAGTCTCTTCTACAAAAGAGAGAAAATTAGGAGAGATAATGTAGTTTTACTGCAAGGAATTTAAAAAATAGTCCTAAAAACCTCAAGGCATTTCAGTGTAAGTTGTCTGCAATAGACAACTGCTTTAAAAACCTCCAAATTTCCTAAGCCTGATGTAGGCACAAAGAGAGCCAGGGACTTGGTTGCCTGGCAACCGCGCTCTTCACAGGCAGCTGGAGTAAAAGGAACCGCCTGGTGCCAAGTGGCCTTTCACCTGCTTCGTTAAAGGGAAATCAAAGTGAAAACGTTACTTCGCAGGGGCCAAAGCGCCCCTTGAGAACCAGAGGCTGGAGAAACCCTCCTCTAGCTTCATTTTGTTTGGCGAATCATTTGAAGGGGGTTTTCTAATGCCTCAGTAATCAGGAGTGCTTGCTGTCTCCTTGCCCCCTCCTCTAGGTACCACCCTGCATGTAACAGGCTGTGAGCTTGGTGTTCTGACGTTGTATACAAGGCAAAGCCATCGTTTTAAACTTTTCGCTCCAAACTGATAGGTAAACTCTGAAAACCAGGAAAAACGCTTGTAACTCTTCGAGTGACCACCTTTTAGGAACATCTCCCCAGTTTTTCATTAGATTTGCTTCCTGATAATACTAGGACTAATAAAATTTATTCACGATGAAAAGAAACTTAGAAATAATTACAAAAGTATTTTGTGTTTACATAAACACCTGGTGACTGAATTTAGTTTAGGAATCTACTTGGCTGGCTATTTGAGTGGAAATGAGAAAAGTGCCTGGAGGTGATTTCGTATAAAGAGTACAGAGAGTTCCTCCCAAAAGAATTCATACAGCCCATTCCTAAAATGTATTTTTTTTTTAATTTATTTATTTGAGAGAGAGACAGAGCACAAGCAGGGGAAGGGGCAGAGGGAGAGGGAGAGAGAGAGACAAGCAGACTCCCTGCTGAGCGGGGAGCCCAATGCAGGGCTCCATCCCAGGACCCCGAGATCATGACCTGAGCTGAAGTCAGACGCTTTACTGACTGAGCCACCCAGGTGTCCCTAAAATATAAAGTATTCTAATACACAGCTTCGTCTGTGAAAATTTTAGAATTTGCTAGAAAATGCAGTTTTGTAATGGCAAAACTTACAGCTTAATGAGTTAATTCCCACTTCGTCCAGCTAAATGAATAACTCCCATTTAGTCCAGCTCTCTTACAGTCAACGGTAAAATGGGAGTGGAAATTGGACAACTAGTTGCATAGCAGTCAGAAACAAAGCACTGGAGAAAGCAGTGGATTCTGGTCCTCACCGCAGCCACTCGGCACCGCACTGGCATTCTAACTTGAGTAGCATAGACATAAGGAATGTACTTCGTTTGCATTTGGATTTTTTTCTCCAGGTGACTTCTGAATAAAAAACATAAAAGTATAATGTCAAACTTTTCAGGTTATTCAAAGTATATGTATTTGTTTTAGTTTTATTCACTACCAGTATGAAGTATAGTTACTTTTTATACTTTTTATAGCACTTATTCACTCTTATTTCTTTATTTTATTGTACTTTACTAAAATATGCTTTTTATGTTCAAAAATGTGTGTGTGTATATGTACCTATATATTCCGTAATCCACCTCCCTACTCCATCTCCAGAGTTGAGGAGGAAATGCATTTTTATTCTCCATATGACTCTCAAGGCAGTCTTCTGCGATTGTCAGTAGCTATAGAATCACCTAGAAGACTTTGGTCAATGAAGGTGAAGAGGTGTCAAGCAGCTAAAAAAAAACAGAGAACAGCTTATAAGCACTCCCAATACCTCTCCCAGAGGTCAAATCAATTACTAAAGACTTGGGTGAAAGTAGAAAGGAGTGTAATTTTGCTCCAAGCTGAAGACACATCTGATCCAAAGTTTATGGCTTTCACCTTCTCAGGAGTGACTATAGGAATATTAACTGACATTATTCCTCATCTAATCTTATCTTAAAAAGTAAAAACTCCTAGAGAATGTATTATGTGAGAAAATATAGTATATTTGGGTGACCAGGGATTCTTAAGTAATTATTTAAGCAGAAGATTATTTTCTCTTCTAGGATGGCTAAAGTGTTTTTGTAATAATCAAATATTAAAACTTTTTAAAAATAGTCTTCATTTACACAGTTAAAATGGAAGATGATTTTGTTTTCCTTTATTTTAAAAACATAGCACCATAATTCCTTTGGGGAAAAGCAATTTAGGTTAGAAGGTAAGACCCTGAGGCCTTAGGTTAGCTCATAGGTTCTTAAACTTGCCTACATTAGTTGGGATCACCTGGGGAACTTTTTAAAAATGCTGATTCCCTCCCTACTCACACCCTCCTCCCCATCAGGGCTGTAATCTTCATTCCACATCTGACTCAATTCTATACGAAACAGCATCAATATGTGCCCAGGAACTTTTAAGTTAGCTTAGATTTAAAAGTTTAAAATGCGTCATTTTCTGGGAGATGGACTTTAGGAGATTAATTACACTATTGCAGAAAAAAATGAGCACAGTGTTTAATGTTATTTATGCCTAATTGCTTGTCTGACACCAGTGTCTTTCTAGTCATGTGCTCATGTAACCTTCCCTTCTAATGCTGAATCTTAATGTTAATGTCCTAAAAAAAAAAAAAAGGTGAAGAGGCAATTAATGCTAAAAAAAATTCTAAATTATATAGAAGTATAAGTAGTAAAGAAAATGTTAGTTCTTACTGTTAGCATCCATGCAGGCCACACTTTGGTAGTGGAAAAGCCATATCAACTATGCTGTAACCATACAACTCCAAGTATACACAGTTTACTTTATAGAAAATAACATAAGCTGAGCAATTTTTGCCATAAAACCATATACATATTCCCTTAAGGTGTAATATTATTTTCTGATAGAATTTTTAGGGTGTATGTAATATTATGCCATCCCATGAAAGAATGGTCAATGTTTTTAATAATTCTCTATCTCTAACATTATTGATGAAAAACAGTGATTTGTGTACAAGAATTAGGATATACCTTTTGTCATTTGCCACCCCACACCATTTACAATAATCTATAAATTTCATCATTCTATACCTAAGAATAGAATAAATTCTACACCATTCTATGTTACATCTGTTCACCTGACTTACAGCTTCAAGTTGAGAAGTTGGTGCTATTGCTACCTAGTAATGAGAGATACACTGGATTTTCATTTACTGAAGTTCTGTTTTTGGCAACCAACTGTCCTTCTGACCTTTGTCCCTGAATCCTATAACTGTTAGGGTTCCTAGGTTCAAGAAAGAAAAAATCAATTCTGTCTAATTTAAGCAGAAATGGATGTTACTGGAAGGATGGAGGATATTAAGAATTGTTAGGAAAACTGGATATCAGGCTCCCGAATCAGGCAGAAACCAAGCAGACAGGCAGAAGAGCATCAGGCAAGGTCATTCTGCAAAACCAGTCTGGTCAGAAAGCCACCACTAGCTCCACTGCCCTAACAACTGTCCACTGCTGCTGTCACTGGGAATTACTGGAGAAACCACTGGATACCATTGTAGTCACTCCTGTGCATTGCAACTGCCACTATATTCTAAACTGTCCCTCCATCTTCATATTGAGTACTTTGGAGTCAATGTCCCCAGCAGAAGCATTCAATCTGCTGAGCTAATATCACCTACTCATATGCCTTAAAGGCCAGGGGTAGAGGGAAGGAAACTTTGTCCTCCTTTGGCTTCTATAATGGGAGCTGGGGCTCTGGATCCAACCAAGATTTTAGGAATCGAATATTTCTTAAAATACAAAAGGGGGTTGGAAGATGGACAGCCAAAAAAGGAGGAAGCATCTTTGTACCATATTTCCCAAGGACTACACATGTGAACAGAATCATAATTCTATCATAATGGAGGTTGACATAGAGGGGAGCATCCATTCCATGATAATAAATTTGTAGAATCAATTTCAAATATGAAGAACAGACAAAATTACCATTAGTTAATTTTGGATGACTGACTCTGGGATTAGGTACAAGTTTTGTGTTACTATTTTGATAACTGTGGCCAACATAGGTCATGAAAGCAAATACCAGGAGCCTTAGACACAAGCAATAAACACAGTTACCAACATGGTATGGGTACCATTTAATGGGTAAAAGATTTGGTGGCTGAAAATTGGACAGTATTTCTGATGAATAGTGTTAACTACACAACATATCAATATTTGTGTGATGCAAGTAAAGCAGTGGTTAGATGAAATTTTGTAGTTTAAAGTGATTATATTATAAAATAAGTAAGATTTGAAATCATATCTTTAAGAGTCCATGTTAGGAATCCAGCAAAATATGAGCAAATGAAAACAAAAGCAAGTAGAACAAAGAAAATAAAGAAGATAAGAGAAGACTATAAAATAGAAAAATCATTAATTAAAAAAACTACAAGTTGGTTCCCTGAAAATATCCATCAATGTAATTCATCTTTTTAACAGAACATAAAATAAGACAAAACCATCTCAATAGCTGCAGAAAGTATTTTACAAAAGTCAATACTTATTCATGATTTTTTCAAAATCATTCAGAATATTAGTGATATTAATAAATGGAACTAACAAATAACAAAGGAAATACATAATAAGCATTTGAAAAAGTGCTTCACATCATAAGTTACTGAGAAAATTCAAGTTAAAATCACAATGAGAAGGGTGCCTAGGTGGCTCAGTCGTTAAGCGTCTGCCTTCGGCTCAGGTCATGATCCCAGGGTCCTGGGATCGAGCCCCGCATCGGGCTCCCTGCTTGGCAGGGAGCCTGCTTCTCCCTCTCCCACTCCCCCTGCTTGTGTTCCCTCTCTCACTGTGTCTCTCTCTGTCGAATAAATAAATAAAATCTTTAAAAAAACACACACACAATGAGATAGCACTACGCGTTCATTGGAATAACCAAAATTTAAAAGACTGAACATATTAAATGTTGACAAGGATATAGAGAAACTGGAACTCTCATACACTGTGGTGAGAATGCAAAAAGATGGCATCACTGCAGAAAAGAGTTTGGCAGTTTCATGTCAAATGAAACACATCCTTACCACATGACCCGGCAATCCCATTCCTATGTATCTACTGGGAGAAATGAAAACATATATCCACACAAAGACATGTACTTAATGTTCATAGCAGCTTTATTCATAATAGTCTAGCACTGGGAACAACTCAATTGTCCATCAATAAAAGAAGGGATACACTGGTATTTTATACAAAGGTACACTACTGAGCAATAAAAGGTATGAGTTACTGATACGTGAAACAACATGTGAATCTCAAAAACATTTTACTTAACAAAAGAGCCAGGCAAAAAAGAGTTTTTAAAAAGGTGAAAACAAATCCAAGGTGAAGAAATCAGAAGAGTGGTTTCCTTGGAATTTGAGAGGGTTCATTAACCAGGAAGAGGAATTCGAGAACTTTTTTGTAAAGAATATGTTCTAGATCTTGTTATGGGTACAGCTCATGGGTATATTATTTTTTCAGACCTCGTTGAATTGTGTCTTTATGATTTTATATTTCAATTTATATGGATTTTACCTCAAAAAGAAAACTTAGCAAATATTAAACTCTAATTAGTAGGTTTGCTTTGCAGCTTATCAATTCTGAAATGCTCTTCTGTGTACTCTAGGCTTCAGCAAGCGAATAAATATATTGAACATAACTGGAAGAAGTTTTCTCACTTACACACACACACATATACATGTATGTTTTCTATCCACTGAGAAGGCATAGGAGCAAAGACACCAATACCAATGGCATGCCTACTTTCCAGGTCTTAGTTCCTAAATTTATTCTCCACTAAATGGAACCAGGATTCCCAGGAGAAAGAGATGATACCAGTGCTAAGACATGCAAAGTAAAAGATGTCTGGAACATCATGTTGTGACAGAAAGTGAGGAAGTAAAGAATAAGGGAACATATCAAATGAACACGGGAGTCAGCTCAAAAAGACTCATACTGGCCGAATCTGGGGCAATTTGACCACCAAAATAAATACTGATAGTAACAGATTATAACCTAGTGAGTAAAATAAGAATCCATGACTCCATACTGACATAAATACATAAATGAATAAAAAAATAAATGCAAAAAAAGGAAATGCACTTTTTATGGTAGAATGCAGACCAATAAATGAAGAAAGGGGGATGGAGTTAGAAAACCATGAGCCGACATCCAATCTAGTAGATAAAAGTTTGATGAACAGGCTATTTACATAGTCTCTCCACAAGCTACCTATTAATTAGGAAGGGAAAATAGTGAATTTACCATGGAGGAACCTGGTAGACATCACTTTACTCAAGTGATCAGAGCTAATATCACTAATATTAATGTGGTCTGGATCATGTGCCCTGATATGATTCAGTGAGAAGGCTAAAATAACACTTCAGTGAAATTCCAGATAAAAATGCATAACCTGAAACTAATAATGATGAAACATCATATAAACTCAAGTTGAGGAATATTCTATGAAATAACTAATCTATAACCCTTCAAAAATTTAAGACCAGACACATTAAGTATGGCTGATGATCTGTTCCAAATTAAAAGATACCAAAGAGACATAAAAAATAAATGTAATCCATGCTCCTGGTTTGGATCCTGAATTGGGAAAAAAATAAGGAAATGTCCTCATTTTGATAACTATGTTGTCAATAGGTAAGAGAAAGTACATACTCTTAGGAAACACAGTGAATTATTTAGGGGTAAAACATGTGATCTCTTCAATTTACTTCCATATGATTCAGGAAAAAAAAAGAATAATATGCAAGTATACAGAGAGGAAGCAAATAGGACAAAAGGAAAATAATTGAATTTGGGTTATGTGGGTATTTCTAGTTCCCTGTACTATTCCTGAAACATTTCTGTAAGTTTGAAAGTGTATCAAAATAAAAAGTTATTTATAAATAAATAAATAAATAAATAAATGCCAGGAACTCACTCTTCTACCACCATACCCCACCCCCCCAGAAAAGCTGTTACACAGGAGATTAGTGAGTCAAAAAAGAATAGTACAAAATTCCAGTGTTTCTAGCTCTGGGTCTTTGTAGGGTAGTTCCTAAACTTAGGATGGAAGAAAGCTCCTCTTTTGCCCTCCTAGGAAAGGACCCTGAAGGTAATACATGCCTTCATCTCAAGTCTGGTTCTATTTTGACTGATTGCAAGAATAGGACTAAGGAAGCAAGAATCAGGCTAATTATTCTTCTGCCTTAGGAAAAAAATCTTTCATTGTTGGTGAAAGAGTTTTGATGCATTTTTTATGAATGATAAAGAAAATTTTTTCTAAAGTAGCTGGATATTTGTAAGCCTACAGCTATGCTGAAGACTCAAAATGCACACAGCAGTTTGAGCACTGTCTATCATTAACTGTGTGAGGTTTAAGCATTCTGTTTAGTGAGATCAAGATTCTTTTTGCTTGAGAAAAAAAAAGGACTGAGTTTGTTGGGAGTGGGATCCCGGGACATTTGCATCCTTTTCCTCGCCAGAACATTTTTTCTATTCATTTGTATCTTGTCGTCCACAGTCTTTATGTCATAAGGTACAGCATAGTTTTTACTCACTAATGAGCCCTGATCAGAATTCAACCCTTGTAGGTGAGATTTACACTGGAAAGGATACGTATCCTTCAGATATGCCCTCAGTAAGTCTTTGAAAAAATCCACAGTAATAAATTATCCATTCTTTTTCAAATTTGAAATATTTATTGGAAGTTACATTTCCTGTCATTCAACTAGACATAAAATGCCTAATATATAAACTTATCATCAGAACACATACTAATAGTCTTGCCATTAGCTAAGGCTAGTACTTTGTGGGATGAAAGACACTCCACTCATATGTCTATTTTCTTATTGTTGCTTAAAAAATTTTAAAGTAAAGCAGCTAATTCTCATTGGAATAAAAATTTGTATTGGACATCTTATAATTATATTATTCTTTATTATCTCTCTGATCTTTGGTTTCTTCATTTGTAAAATGGAAATTAGAAATATTAAATGAAATAACATAAAGTGCTTAGTACAATGACTGGCACATAATAAATGCTCAATAGATGGATCCATATATATATATATATATATATAATTTTATATTCAAGTTAAGACTACTATATTGAACATGTGTTTATTAGCTCTGAGATCAAGAAACTAGAGATCTCAGAAAAATTTTAGCCAATACACAGCAAAAACATATTGGGAGATAGAACCCCAGGCTAGTGGCATGCAGAGAGGTTGGTGAAAAACGGGCTAGTTTCCACCACCAGCCCCTTCAGAAACCCAGCAAAGCACAGGATTTGGAAGCATTTGATACAGAGGAAGGCAGAAAATTACAGAGAATAAAACAGTTGTGGGGAGGGGTGAAGGAGGGATACAGAAGATAGGTTGACAGTCTATGTTCAGCACCTTCAATTTCCCTTTTCCACTTCCACACACTGAATACAAGTGGTCAGGTACCTTATCCCCAGGGACAGAAAGGCTTAGGTATAAAGGTTTTGTCACTGATAATATTGAATAGTGGAGATAAAATCACTGGAATATGAGGCACATAGTAGAGTAAGGATGAGGTACATAATTGAAAATAAGAGTAATTACTAAACCACTCTAAACATGACAGACTGATCCCAAGACCTGCCCCACCTTACACAGATGATTAGAAACCAATGGGCAGGCCGCATGTAGAAGAGTGGAGAATTTTTTTCTGGAGAAATTAAAAGATTCCAGAGATTGACCTCCTTGCATGGATATTTGAGGCCTGAGTGACTCTGACCATCATTCAGACCAATTTCACAAGAGTGAGAATTACTCACTGAAAGCACCAGAGATCACAGAGCTTCCAATCAAAATTTAAGGGCCTTGCTGTTAAATAGGAATGGTCATCAGGGATCAGGAAACATGTGCGGAAAGTCTCCAGAATGTAAGAGAGAGGCCAAGTAAGCAAACCAAGAAAAGAGATCCAGAGAGAGAGAGAATGCATGAAATGCAAGAACATTTCAAAATTAAAACCAAGCTGCAAATTAATGTATCAGGGAGACAGTAGTTTTTGCATCAATAAAAATGGATGTCACTTAGAAGGAAGAACTAAAATAACATAGTTGAAACAAAAATTTCTACAGAAGCCTGGAAGTAAACAAAATGTCAAGAAGAAGGAAAATACGAGAGAAGAGCTAAGAATTAACAGCACCAAATCAAGAGCTCAAATGACTAATTACTATGAGTTTCATTAAAGAGCATAGAAGGAAAGTCATGGGTATAAAAATATTTTTTAAAAGCAGACTTTTCCAAAACTAAAAGATGTGCATTTCCAGGTTAAAAGAACCCCAAAATGTACCAGCACAATTATTTTTTTATATATCCAAAACAAGGCATATTATCATGACATTTCAGAATACCATGTTAAAAAGACAACCCTAAACAATTAATAATAATAATAATAATAATTTTAAAAATAAGTCACATCCAAAGAGTAAGAATCAGAATTACATCAAGCTTTTCAACAGCAGCACCTGATGATTCGGAAAGAAAGTAATTTTCAACCTAGAATTTTTTCATTCAAGGATAAGAGTAGAATAAAGATATTTTTATATATGCAAAGATTCATAAAATTATCCTTTCTTTCTTAAGCATTGTTGGAAAGGAACGCAGAATGGAAAAAAATAATTCTACACAGGCATTCGTGCCAGAGTTTGACAAATAAACTGTTTCCTTATAACTTAAATATTAGCTTATCTGGGATAGTAAGGGAGAAAGAGGAACAATCTATAAATGATGAATCAAGACAAAATTTTAAGCATAGTATTTAAAATTACAAGGTAACCAATACAGAAAATAAAAAGTAACAGAATTATATTGAAAGGAAAAGGGGAGTAGTATAAGTGAGATAAATTTTTATTTATCAGAGAAAGTTCATATAATGTTTGAAATCGATACTCAAAAGTTGTTTCATAAACATATCTTCATATGCCTATAGTTGGAGTTTGGATCTATAATGACATGCCTGAAGAAAATGCCCATTCCTATCTTCCCATGGAAGCCAAGTCCTAAGAGATGAGCAAATCAAGAGAGATTTTTAAAATTCCAGTGAGTTGTCAGAAAGTGTCCGTTAGGCACCATGACTTAAGTATTAGGAACACGTTGTGGTTCCAGGGGCAGCAGAAACCTGCACTTGAAGTGGGTCACAAGGATCCCTGGCTGCCAAAGCTGGTGAATTCATCTCGAGCAGGGTATGAAGAGAATACAGTCTACCCATTGGCTGTACCGATTGGTAAGAAACTAGAATAAATATTGAGAAAATGCCAACACTTAGAGTCTATGACACTAAATATGGTTCAGCTCTAACCCATGGGTAGGCCCAGTGGAGCATCAGTAGGATTATCTCAGCTGTCTCTTTCAGGGGGCACAAATCAGTAGCTGGAGCAAAGGATAGCGGAGACTCTGATCTTGAATATACGGGTCATTTCCACCCACACTGGAGCCAAATCTCTTTTGGAAAATCTGAGAGACACAAGAAGTAGGGTGTGCTGAGAGCCTACCAGTCATTTTGATGAAGCTATTCATTCACTGGAAGTAGATACAAACTGCTAAAGCAAGTCTTCCTTCCAATTCGAAAGACCTAACGGGAATTTTTATATCTGAGATCTAAGATTATCACTCACCATATTCCTGAAAGCAGTTCTCTCAACAGTCCCTGATGGAATTGTGAGAATTCTCTGGACCCCAAGTTGGATGACAACTATAGAAAGCTCTTTGTGATTATCAGCTAAACCACAGATGTCTGCAGAAACATGGCTTTTTTCTGAGTGACATACCCTGCAAACACCAAGCTTTGTGAGTGAGAGGCGTCTCAGTGGGACAGCTGCAGTAAGGGGCTTCAGATAGCACATCACGGTGTACTTTTTCAGATTATGTTATACACACACCCCACTCACATCAACCTGTAACATCTGCATGAGTCAGAGGAAAAAGACAACGCTACAATCTAATATAAAAGATAAAACATGATAGGGCATGAAATATGAGGTATATAATTTGTGATTCGAAAGTCTGAGTTCTGTTTGTCCTGCAAGGGTACAAATATTTGCAAGTTCTTAAACCAAGGCTCCTGTGGAGAGATCTATTGTGAATATAATGGATTATTCTTCTCTAATTATCATCCCTTGGGTCTGTAGTAACCTGTGAGGAGCAGGAGATCTTGTGACATGCTCCATTTTGAAAGCCAAGTTTGTCTCTGGTTGTACTGTGATACAACCAACTCTTCCGTCTTGTTTGTAGATGATGTTCATTTTGCCCTTGTCCTGTTCCCAGTTTAAACATTGACCTTTAAGGGAAAGTGTGCTTTATGCTTACTCTTTGTTTCTCTCCCTCGCCCTCCTTCCCTTCTACTCTTCCTGACCTCTGAATGTTGATCTCTGATCCCTCTGCTGAAAGGACCCTTCCCTTCCAGTCTCCAACCCTTTCCCCCTCTATGTGGCCACATTGTATAACCGTTTCAGAATCTGGCTGCAGTATTTAACAAGGTGGTACAACCAAACTTAGTCGCTTAAAATAACAATAGCAATTATCTCACAGTTTCTGTGGGTCAGGAGTCTAGGCATGGCTTAACTCCCAGGGCTTACCTCAACTGGAAAGGATCTTTTTTAAAGAGTCAATTCTTCATAGCTGCTGGACTGAGGCCTTGGTTCCTCGTGAGCTGTTGGCCAGAAGGCCTCCCTTGGTTCTTACTATGTGTACCTCTCCAGAGGGCATCTCACAAACTTGCAGCTTGCTTTGCGAAAGTGAAACAAGCTATAAAGCAAGAGAGAGAGTGCTAGTAAAATGGAATTCACTCTTTTGTAATCAGATCATAGAAGTAATAGCCAATTAATTTTGCTGTGTTCATCTCATCAGATGCAAGTCACTAGACCCATTCAAGGAGAAGGGATTATCCAAGGGTGTAAATACCCAGAGGTGAGGATCACTGGAAGCCATTTCAGAGATAACCAACCAAGCATGCTTGGAGTAGGGGGGAGGGCAAGTATTTGCAAAGATTGGAGGAGAGAGAGAGGGTTGGGAGCTATGTCAGAGCTGCCTACCACCCTGGCTGTATGGCTTGCCCATTCCAGATCCACATCTATCCTTTCTGTTTCCTTTGATTCACCCTAGACTCTCACTGTGTCTTTACCATGAGGTTCTATATTCACTGAACCCTTGGTTTTAACCATTTTAGCCCTGATTGTCTAATTTTCTGTCCTGCCCAATACCTAACACATATATATTGGTTTATGCATAGATTATAAAGCATTTACCTGTAAGGAACTGAGTTTCAGAAAGAGATATAACCAAAAGGCAGAAAAGCAGTGGTCAGAGAAGTAGAAATGCCCAGATAGTGCAGGATCATAGCAATGAGTTGTTTTAAGCATTTGGTGGTCAGCCTTGTGTCTTCTACTCAAAACTGGACTCACCAAATCACCATGCTTGATCTAGGGTATTATTAGCAAACTGCAGTGCTTTATCATTGGGTTCTTTTGTAAGTTTAACAAACTTGATATAGTTGATGTTCGATTACTATAATAATCACAGAGAGTTGTAAATTTTAAATAGAAAAATATCACATTTACCTTGACTATAACCATAAAAACTGAATTAATATCAGTCCTCTTTGCTTGTTAAGTCAGGTTCTCACAGTGGTTGCTATGGTTGTGTTTGATGGCTTTCATTGACTGCATAACAATTAGAAACATTTTCCTGAGAACTCATTTTTCTGGTAACCAGGGACTGAAGCAAATTAAGGTCCAGCCACCTTTTGTACTTTGATCTGCCATTTCTTCCACAATCCCAGTCACAGCTACATACAAAATCAATCAGCAGAAAATGCTTATTTATGTCATCTATGGCTTTCCAACAAATAGCTTATGAAAACACCTTTCATATGAATAATGACTAGAAGTGAAAAGTGGACTGATTCCCAGTAATTACAGCCTGGTGTTGCTTTAATCGCCAGTAAGTGGTCTATCGTTAAGAAACCTTACCTGTCCAGAGCAGGTCAGGACACAAATTGTGACTAAAATGAGGAGACAAATGGGAAAAAGAAGAGAGAGTTATTTTACTCCACCTTGTGTATTTCCCCCTGCACCACACAACACTGTATTACATTTGTGTGTCTTTTCATTTAAATAAAGGTATTTAAGTGACGGCTGATAAACGGTGCGTTTGTATTCCAGGAACACTCTCTCATAGCTTTGGATTATATACAGATGAAAAATAGCCCATATGGCTTTTGAACAAAATGAATGGCTGCAAGGCCTGAAAAATGCTAGTGGAAAGGTTGGCATACTGAAAGGTTAATTAAAATTTGCCTCTGCAGGATGGATACTTTTATTTATAGAACCTTCAGCTGATTTTCAGCAGCCATGTTTTCTTCTAATTAAAATAATATGAACAGCTAATAGCAATCAGCTTAAAGAACTGAATATTTTAGAGAAGGGATGATTCATAGGCTTTTCAATAACCATTTTACAGTAGGTGTCTCCACTAAAGAGCACATAAAACATTTGTATTCAGCCATTGTCTGGTTCAAATGTCAGTAAATATTAAGTTGGAAAAAATGAGGGGTGAATTATTTAAAGTGGCCTAAAATAAGTCATTGATATTATCATGTAAATTTGATATTTCCCTAAAGGTTCGGGAATCATTCTCTTATAACTTATAAATTCTGAGAAAGTGGGCCATTAGAAGCATTATTTTAAAAAATAGGAATTTCCTTATACATTCACATAGATAACAAATTGGTAAATAAAATATTTAACAGAAGCAAAAGCTTGTCATGGGAACATTATGTACACATTCAGACAGATACAAAGATGATAGATGATAGATAGATGAGAGATAGATAAAGATATCTAAGATAGATACAATAAGAATCATTTCATCATAGTAACTTCTGTAGGATTCAGCATCCTTTTACCCAAGTCATTGAGAATGACTAAAGAAACAGATTAAAATCTGAAGTGAAAGATGGAAAACATGAATAAATAACTATATATAAGAGAAGTAAAGGCTTTTAAAAAAAAAAGAAGAAGAAGAAGAAGAAAAGGAACCTATTCGAAATGTACACATCCCGGGTAAGTATACACTCCCACGGTGACAGAAACAACCTGTCCATCCCACTACTCCTCACCCTATTTCTCTTTTCCACATCGTCCTCAAAAACAAAACTCTTGAATTTCAGCTGGGCACATCACCTGTTAGAATCAAGACTCCACATTCCCACCTTCTGCAAAGCTAAAGAGGACCAATGGTTTGGCCCTGGCCAGTGGAATGTAAGGAGCAGTGGTATCTGAATGTCCTGTGAAGTTCCCTACCTCGCCTTTCCCCTTTCTGCTGACTGGGACGTAGATGTCTGTGCTCCGGACAGAGCAGTCTTCTAAGGTGATGGGTGGACTTGGGAATGCAATGCTTGCAAGGTTGAGGAATAAAATAAAAGGAGCCTGGGACTCTAATATTGTGGAGGGTCAAACCACTCCTGGATCACTCTTCTTAACTTGTACTTTAAGAGAGAAAGCAATTTCTACCTTTTAAACCCACTGTTGCTTGGTTTTGCTGTCCCTTTAGGGTGAACCTAAATCCTAATTAAATACACTCTAAGATGTGGATTTATTCTAGAGAAACAAGTCAAGGCAATATCTCCACAATATAAGACACACTACCTAACTTTAAAAACCCACACATAGAGTCTCCATGGAGAAACAGGAGTGCACTAGACCAGTTATTCTCAATTCCGTTGTATATCAGAATCACCCGGAGAGCTTGTAAAAACACAGAAACCCCCAAGCCCCCCAAAATCTGATTCAGTAGGTCAGGGTGGGGCTGAGAATGTGCATTTCTAAGAGCCTCCCCCGGGTGATGCTAATGCTGCCTGCCTGCAGAACGCACACCAGGTCTCACAGCTCGGGAGCTCACCTCCACCTCTAACATATGCACATTCTGTAAGTCCCACAGCAAGACACAACTGCTCCTTGCCCTATCATCGGGACATTCTAATTTCTAAATGTCATGCAAAGCCACTTTTAACATCCTGGAATACCTTACCATTCACCTAAACTCCATACCTTCATTATTTTAAATTGACTGGAGCTTACAAAATAGCGAAATGAACGTAATACAAAAATCATGTTTTTTATTCATTATTTGTTGTAATACATTCATTTCAAGTTCCACTTCAGAAATCAGGTAAAATGTAAACAATCAAATTATCGAAAAGGGGTTTTCGGGGGGGGGGAGTGGGTAATGTAATTATCTGACCATTTCTTTCAGAATCACCTAAGGGCACTTATTAAAAATGGAGATTCTGGGCCCCATCCCACACATACTGGAATTGGAGTACCTGAAGACAGGGCCTAGAAATCTTTCATTTAACAAGTTCCCCGGGGGATTCTGATGAACCCAAATGTTTGCTAATCACTGATCTTGTTGTTGAAGTGCCATCAAAGACACTAGCTAGACTCCTGGAGGATATTTTTTCAGCATGACTGAGCTTGAAACAGACAACCAGAATGTCCTCCATAATGCTGCAGGCAAAAAGCCTGCAACCCACTTGTAGTAACCAGAGGGTGAGATAGCAAGTATTACCAAACAAAATTATCTAAATAATGGAATCCTTCCATTGAACACTGTATGTGAAAGATATTTTTGCCACCAAATTCAGGCAAGTATATGAAATCCCACCCACGTAGTCACAAAAGGCATTGTTTTATAGGAGGCCTTTGGCAGAAGACATGAGGAGAGATGTTTATATAGGGAAGAAAGCTGAGAAAGTCATATCCCTATTTTTTTCAGCATTGCACAGACCTAAGCGGTAGCAAACAGGTAACAAATAAGACATACAAATGGCCAACAGGTACATGAAAAGGTGCTTAGCATCAGTAATCAGAGAAATGCAAATCAAAACCAGAAGATAGCAGGAGGGGAAGAATGAAGGAGGGGAAATTGGAGGGGGAGACAAACCATGAGAGACGATGGACTCTGAAAAACAAACTGAGGGTTCTAGAGGGGAGGGGGGGTGGGGGGGTTGGTTAGCCTGGTGATGGGTATTAAAGAGGGCATGTTCTGCATGGAGCACTCACTGGGTGTTATATACAAACAATGAATCATGGAACACTACATCAAAAACTAATGATGTAATATATGGTGATTAACATAACAATAAAAAATTTAAAAAAAAAACACAATGAGATATCACCTCACACCTGCGAGAATGGCTATTATCAAACAGAGAAGAGTTGACAAGCACTGGAAAGGTTGTGGAGAAAAGGGAACCTATGTGCACTGTTGATGAGAATGTAAATTGGTGTGGAAAACAGTATGGAAGTTCCTCAAAAAATTAAATATAGAACTACCATATGATCCAGCAATCCCACTTCTGGGTATATATCCAAAGGAAATGAAACCATTATCTTGAAGAGATACCAGTACTCTCCTGTTCATTGCAGCATTATTCAGAATAGCCAAGATATAGGAACGACCTAAGAGACCATCAACAGACAAATGGATAAGATAATGTGATATAAAGATAGCAGAATATTATTCAGCCTTAAAAAATAAGGAAATCCTGCCACTTGCAACAACATGGATGAATCTGGAGATCATTATGTTAAGTGAAATAAGCCAGACAGAGATAGGAAACACTACATGGTATCACTTATATGTGGAATCTTTTTAAAAAATAAATAAAAAGTCAAACTCATAGAAACAGAGAGGAGAAAAGTGTTTGCCAGGTGGTTGGGGGTGGTGGGGGAGAAATAGGGAGAGGTTGGTAAAAGGGTACAAATCTCAGTTATAAAATGAATAAGGTCTGAGGATCTAATGTACAACATGGTGATAACACTACACTATATAACTAAAATTTGCTGAGAGAGTAGGACTTGAATGTTTTCACCAAAAACAAAAGTAAATATGTACGGTGATGAATGTGTTAACTAATTCATTAACTCCATAGGGGGGGATCTTTTCACAATGCATATGTGTATCAAGTCATAAAGTTGTACACTTTAAATAGCTTACAGTTTGGGGCGCCTGGGTGGCTCAGTCCGTTAAGCGTCCAACTCTTGGTTTTGGCTCAGGTCATGATCTCATGGGTCATAAGATCAAGCCCCATGTTGGGCTCCACACTCCATGGGACGTCTGCTTGAAGATTCTTCCTCTCCCTCTCCCTCTCCCCCTACTCATGCACTCTCTCTATATCAAATAAATAAAAAATCCTAAAAATAAAATAATATAAATAGCTTATAATTTTGTCCATTACACCTCAATAAAGCTGAAAAAAATTTAAAAATTAAAACATTTTTTAGAAAGAAATAATAACCAGAGCAGTCAAAAGCTGATTCTACCTCCTTAATATCCCTCCAACCCACCCACTTATACTGAGTTCCACCCTCACACCACAGTCTTGGCATCATTGTGTGCCTTTGACTCCTGCCATTGCCTTCTACCTGGCCTTCCTCTCTCAGCCTTACTCACCTCCAACCAACGCTTCACACTGCCATCAGAATGACTCTAGACACACATCAGATCATGACACTGTACCCCTTAGAATCTTTCTGGACTCCCCATGGTCATGAGGATCAAGTCCAAATCCCCTAGCATAGCGAAAGCCCCTCGTGCAGCTTCCCTTTCCTATGCCTCCAACATCATCCCTCACCAACTCCCTCCTCTCACTTGCAACACATCTAACTACTTGCAGTTCCTGACGTGTGCCCCACCCTCTCATCTCCAGGCTTTTCCCTCCGCTTGGAAAGCCCTCTCCACAAATCTCTACCCACCCACACCTTTCCTCCTTGGATAACTCCCACTCAGCTGTCAGGACTCTGTTCAGGTGTCATCCCATTCTGGAAGTCTCATCTGACACCCCACCCTGGCTGGGGTTTTCTGTCATTGTTATCTCTGAAGTCATCTTTCTTCCTTCCTTCCTTTCCTTCTTTCTCCTCTCTCTTTTCCTCCCTCTCTTCTTCCTTCTCTCCTTCCCTTGCTCTTAATATACACACTAAGTGAATAAAATTTCTATTTCTTAGCCCCAAATTATGAACTTGCAACTCCCAGTAATGGTAAACATTTCTGGATCACCATTCATCTTTGATATACTTTTCACACTCTGTTATATGATTTGAAGGACTATTGAACAGTGGTGTCCTGAGGAAAACTAAGGAACAGAGAGTTTGCCTTGGTGTTCATACCATGTAGCTTTCAGGGTCTCCCCATTTCTTTGTTTTTTAAAAGATTTATTTATTGAGAGAGAGGGAGAGACGTGCACACAAGTGGGGGGGAGGGGCAGAAGCAGAGGAAGAGAGAGAATCTCAAGCAGACTCCACACGCTGAGCATGGAGTGCGAAGTGGGGCTCAATCCCACAGCCCTGAGATCATGACCTGAGCTGAAATCAAGAGTTGGACACTTAACTGACTGAGCCACCCAGGCGCCCCAGGGTCTCCCTGTTTTTATGCCTTCACTGAACCAGAACTTTATTGTTCCCACAAGACACCTATTAACAGGACTACACACACACACACACACACACACACACACACACACGTATATATCAGTGTGCAGACATCAGGAAGCAACCAGATGAGCATGGCACATGGACCTTCGAAGAAGAGGCACTGGCAGAGAACAAGGTAAACCAGAAGATAAATGCAGAAAGAATTGCCTCGGAGGCACTACTGGACTCAATTCTATTTATGATCTCAGCAGTATTCTATTATTCAGGTACTAGTCAGCACTTCCCTGTGCCACACACCCAGCCAGCCTATTATAAACAGCCCCAGGCCAGGAAGAGATGCAGTTTACTTAATTAACTTAGATGACCCAGTGTCTCCACCTCCTGCCATCTCACCTGCTTCCACGTTTGTGTTTTGGCAAAAATCAAATCTTCAGCACCTCTCTGGCTCAGCTCTCTGATAAACATTCACTGCTGGCATCCAGTCCTCGCTCCTTTCCACACATGCATACCCTAGGTCTCAAATACTGTATCATTCGCTACCTGGCTTATCTATTTTCCCTACATTTCCATGATTTCAGATTTTTATGCCTCATACCACTATGGGTACATCAATAGGAGAAAAGTTTTCGAGCTAAGCCTTGGCAACACTGGTGTTTGAAATTTCATTTAACTTTTGGTGAAGTCGACATAATTCATGCCATATTGTGGACTCAGTGGCTCTCTAAAAGTTCCAAATTAAAAGGATCTCTTCAGATACTGACAAGTAGAAACACTGGGACTGACCAGATAAAGCCATCAGATTGAGGAACCCCATAATACTTGGGAGTGGTTCCTATTGGTTTGTAATCTCTTTACAAATTCCTCATGGATTTCCTGATCCATCTGTCATCTGGTCCACCAGGCCTCGTATGATTCTGGCAATGTCCATATGATGGTATTGATGTTACTATGGTTTTAAATTACTTTAAATGTTTGATCAATATTGATTTTGAGCTACTCTTTTATTATCAATATTAATTTGGAATTAAAAAATTCAACTTTGCATTCGTTACTGAGATTTATTTCACTGATCCTTGCATAGGAAGAATAACTTTCTCTTTCCTAATCTTATAGGGTAAAATATAAACCTACATGATGAATGGAAATATTTTTCTCATCATACTGGTCACCCTCTTAGGAACTATCATCTCTTTATAGTCTATACTTTGAAAAATCTCTTTGTTTTATAGTTCAAAGCAAATTCATCATAGATGTCAGCTTAGAGCAGAGGGCAATAAATGCCTCTTTATCCAAAGACCAGGAAAAGCATTTGTATTTGTATTTGTTTTCCATAGATCCTACATCTTTTGAGATTTCTTATTGTAATGTGGGAATTAGCATTTAGTTTTCAGAGGGCCTTACTGAAAACATTTTTTACTTTCATAGAATTCATGGGCATATGTTTGTTTTGAAATATGAAAATAACTTATACAGATGTAACAAAAATGCAGAAAAAGAACAAAAAAGAAAAATTA
>NC_138376.1:72335239-72422058 GCF_054177405.1 Leptonychotes weddellii
TCCAGTTTTAGAGCATTGTGGTCTGAGAATATGCAGGGAATAATCTCAATCTTTTGGTATCGGTTGAGACCTGATTTGTGACCCAGTATGTGGTCTATTCTGGAGAAAGTTCCATGTGCGCTCGAGAAGAATGAGTATTTTGTTGTTTTAGGGTGGAATATTCTGTAAATATCTATGAGGTCCATCTGGTCCAATGTATCATTCAAAGCTCTTGTTTCCTTGTTGATTTTCTGCTTAGATGATCTGTCCATTGCTGAGAGTGGAGTATTGAGGTCTCCTACAATTAACATGTTATTATCAATATGACTCTTTGTTTTGGCTAACAGCTGGCTTATGTAGTTGGCTGCTCCCATGTTGGGGGCATAGATATTTACAATTGTTAGATCTTCTTGTTGGACAGACCCTTTAAGAATGATGTAATGTCCTTCTGTGTCTCTAACTACAGTCTTTAGCTTAAAATCTAATTTGTCTGATATAAGCATTGCTACCCCAGCTTTCTTGTGAGGTCCGTTGGCATGGAAGATAGATCTCCATCCCTTCACTTTCTGCCTGGATGTATCTTTAGGTTCAAAATGAGTCTCTTGTAGACAGCATATGGATGGGTCCTGTCTTTTTATCCAATCTGCATCCCTGTGCCGTTTTATGGGAGCATTTAGGCCGTTCACATTGAGAGTGATTATTGAAAGATATGAATTAATTGTCATCATGTTGCCTGTGAAGTCCTTGTTTTTATAGATTGTCTCTGTAAATTTCTGTTCTATATCACTCTTGGGGTCTTCTTCTTTTATAGAATCCCCCTTAAAATTTCTTGCAGGGCTGGCTGAGTGGTCACATATTTTTTCAGTTTCTGCTGGTCTTGGAAGCTCTGCATCTCTCCATCCTCCATCCTAAATGACAGCCTTACCGGGTAAAGTATTCTTGGCTGCATGTTCTTCTCATTGAGTACCCTGAATATGTCTTGCCAGCCCTTTCTGGCTTGCCAGGTCTCTGTGGATAGGTCTGATGTTATTCTGATGTTCCTCCCTCTGTACATAAGGAATCTCTTCCCCCTAACTGCCCTTAAGATGGTTTCCTTGGTTCTAAGATTTTCAGGTTTTACTATTACATGCTAGAGCATTGGTCCATTTTCCTTGATCTTGGGAGGGGTCCTCTCTGCCTCTAGGACACGAATGTTTGTTTCATTCCCCAGATTAGGGAAGTTCTCAGCTATGATTTGCTCAAATATATCTCCTAGTCCTCTTTCTCTCTCCACCCCCTCAGGGATCCCAATAATTCTGACATTGGAATGTTTCATGGCATCACTTATTTCTCTAATTCTGTTTTCATGGATTTTGGCTGTTTCTCCCAGGCCTCCTCCTTTTCCTTCTTTTCTATCAATTGGTCTTCTAGATCACTAATTCGTTCTTTTGCCTCATTTACCATAGCTGTTAGAGTATCTAGATTAGATTGGATCTCTTGATAGCATTTTTAAGTTCTGCCAGTTCAGCTTTCATTTCTGCCCTTAGAGACTCTATGTTGCCATTAATTGATTTCTCCATTATAGCTATTGTCTTCATAACTGTTACCCTGAACTCCATTTCCGACATCTTGGTTATATCTGTATCCATTTGTAAATCTGTGGCCAAAGTCACAGTCTCTGAGTCTTTCCTATTTTGGGGGTTCCTCCTCCTAGTCATTCTGCTGAGGGGTGGTTGAGGGAGTGTACAGAGTCCAAATTATTGACTACAACCCAAGCAAGATGCACCTGTTTTATAGGGACCTTAGGGTTGTCGGCCTCTTGTTCTCCCTGCCTGTCTTCTGGGGGAGGGGCCTGCCGTGCTGTTACTCAGGCAACCTTGTTTGGGCAGAGTTGCCCTGCCCCCTGTGAGGGGGGATGGGCTCTGGGAAAACTGGGTTTTTGGGGCTTTTGTTCTCTGGCGGCTTTCCTTGGTGGCTTTCTGTGTCTCTTCCGAGAGTCAGAGCAAAAGAGACCGTTTCCAACCCTCTGCCTCAGAGCAGAGAGACCACAGTCTGTTCTTTAGTGAGCTCTCCAGGCCACACTGTCTCCGTTTCTGTCTGTGCTGCTAAAAACTGCAGCATCCTGGGTTGTGCGGCCCTCAGCAGCACTCCCAGTCCTCGCCTCCAGGTCAGGGCACATCTCTGCCCTTTGTGCTTCTAAAACCGCCAGCCGCCCCCAGTTCACATGCGCAGCCCCGCTGCTCCAGGTTTCAGTCTTGGGGGCTGCCTTTCTACCACTACTGGTCTGCGAGTCTGTGCCCCCACCCCAGTGTGAGAGGCTTTCAAGCACCAGTGGTGCAGGATCCTGAAGGCTCCCTCCCCCTTCCATTTATTTTCCAATACCTGCCCACAGAATCACTACTCCTCTGCCATCTTTTCCCTGCCCAACTGTTGAACCTGAGTCTCTGTCACTGCCTCTCTAGGTGGTGAGTTCCTCTCAGGATCCTGGCTTCACAGTTTTTGCATTCACGAGCTTTCAGGCTTCACTTGAGCATTTCTCTCTCCAGACTGGGTCTGGAAACTGCTGGAATCAGACTGGGTCCAGTCTAATAAGGACTGCATCAGACTGGATCCCACAGCTGACTGGGTTGATATCAGATGAGTCCCACCTCAAACCAGTTCCCACATCAGACCGGGTCTTACATCAGATTGGGTCCCATGTCAGACTGAGTCCCATGTCAAACAGGGTCCTACATCACACTGGTTCTCCCGTCAGACTGGTTCCCACATCAGACTGAGTCAACCTACTACTGAACTCTTATCTGTGATTATAGCCTGACTACTTGATTTAATAAAGACTTATTCATGTATATTACCTTTCTTAAACATTTTTGTTGTCGTCATTTTTGTGTATTTTAATTCTAAATATATTTAAGACCTCATAAGACATTATTATTATTCCTTCAAAGACAATATTCATTTATATTTACCTAATATTTATTTCTTCTGATACATTTCATTTCTTCTTCACCTCCAATATTCCATCTATGGTCATTTACCTTTTGTCTTATACTCCGTCTTTGGAATTTCCTTCACTGTAGGTTTATTACTGATGAATTTTCATTTTCTGTTTCTATGATAAAGACTTTTTTTGTCCTCCCTTCCAAAGAATATTTCCTTTGGGTATAGAATCTGTGTTGGTAGTTATTTTTTTGCAATACTGTGAAGATATTATTCCCTTGTCTTCTGAGAAGCCAACTGTCAGTTCGATATTGTTCCTTTGAAATATATCTTTTTTCTCTGGTTTCTCCTAAGATTTTACCTTTGTCTTCATTTGCAATAGTGTTACTGTGTGGGATTTTCCTCACACTTATCCTGTTTGAAGCCTTATACTTTTGCATGTATGGTTTGATATATTTCATCAAATTTTCACTCATATGTCTTCCCAGATTGCTTCTGCCCCATTCTCTCAGTCCTCTCCACAAAAGACTCCAATTACAGACATTTTAACTGCATGTCACATTCATAATATTTTCTTTTCCATTGTTGCATCTTTTCCATCTTATCTCTCTTTGTTTCACTTTGGATATTTCTTCTGCCCTATTGTCCAGATCATTTTTTGTCTTTTTTTCAGAACTGCATCCAATCTGCTGTTAAAGCCAAAGATTGCATAATTAATTTTATTTATTTTGGGTTTTAGTTTTAAATTTCCATTCAGGTATTTCATCATTTCTAGTCCTCTAGTTAAATATGTCAACCTGTCATTGAATGTCTTAAAATATTAACACAGTAATTTTAAAAATTTGTGTCTGCCAACTTTAATATCTGCATTTTGTTTGGACATGTCTGTTTTTTGTTGGTTTTTATTCAATTACTTTTACTTTTGTGTTTTGTTACTTTTTTATTGAGTGTTGCAAATTATATGTAAAAATATCTAGAGATCACTTGAAGATATAATAATTTTTTTCCTCATCCAAAATTGATCTGCATTTTCTCTGCTGGGAATAAGTCTAAAAATATCCCCTCAATCCAATTATGGATGAAAATTATTTGAAGGTGAGGTCAGACCTTGCAAGAGCTAGTCTTTGTTATTTTTACCCTTCCTCTTAACATGTAGTTCTTCAGGGTTTCAACTGAAAGCCTGGTTTGTTTGTGCGTACACTTCCTTGATGGCCAATTTCAGTATTTGTTCTGCTAATTCTATGAGGGTGATAGAAGTTCTGCATAGCTTCCTAGGCTCTCAGTCATTGCTTTCAAATTTGCAAGTGCATTGAGGGAAAAGGCAGGACCAAATACCTGACACACACTTACCTGGCCTTCCCTTTTCTTCATGTCTTAATCTGGCCAGTCCTCTCTACCAAGGTAGCCCTGCAATGCCTTCAATCAGATTTTTGGTTCTTATCCTTCCAACTCTTGTCTTTGTTTTACAAATCTGTTTAGGTGTTTGTCATTTGTCCAAATTAGCTAGCTCACCATTTCTGGAGGCAGAAGTCTTTCAAATAGCCTATTATTAAAAGATAATAAAGAAAATATGTTCCAAAACCCAAAGAGTAGCAGAAAGTGTTGTCTAAGGAAAGTTAAATATGTTAAGTAGGAGACCAAAAGTTAGAGAAATCATCTATGAGAGGAAGAGAAGTTTAAGAGAAGCAAATGATCCCTAAAAGACAAATATGAAATATTCAATCTATAAAAGCAAGATTCCAAGATAAGATGAATGGAAGAGAGGGAACACTTAAAAACAAAAAGCTGATCAAAGAATGCTCTTCTTCACTAAAGAAATCCCAAAATCTCAGAGTTCTAGAAATAATCAATGAGAAAAATGTATATTTAGATGTATTCTGATAAAATGTCTGAACCCGGAGATCACAAAAGAGGAAAAAGAAAAATTTTCCATGCACAAAGAGTAAATGAGGTCTTTGTTAATGGTAGGAGAAGAATGATTATTCCATGAAGTTATCACTCATTGTTTCCTTACATAAAAGATACTGAAATTTGTGTTCATTTGCACCTTTACAATAATAAAAGCCTATACTTTTAAATTGGCATCTAAGTACATGCAAAATTTCTTTTGATTGATTACTGCTTGCTATCAACTTAGTGGTTGTGTTTGGAAAATCTATCATCTTCTTTGTTGCCAAGTTCATTGCAGGAAGCTTAGGAATAAGGCCTTCATCTACCACAATATATGATGATTTCATATTGTCCTTAATTTCCTTATGATGCTTTGTAGTTACACTCCGTTCTTGATTGTGCTTTACACATCCAGGTTTCAAAGAGAAATATATTTTTAAAAATTTTAAAAGGTAAATGAGGACACTTAAGTAAGGTAGAGAAGAACAAGTAAAATAAAAGGTAACAACTAAGGACATTTTTTTGAAAAGGGAACTCATTTTGATTGGAAGTTAAAGAGAGCAAGGTCCTATGTTTATAAATTAACACATATCAAAGCACAATTTCAGCACAAATTTTAATTGATCAATTGATGGAGCTGTGTTTGGTTGGTTGGTAATTAATTAAAATGGAGGAATGAAGCAATGTTCCATGAAGTGGTAAATTTTATTTTTAAAAAACAGCTATATGGACCCCAACAGACTTAATAAACTATCACAGAGCCCAGCTTCTCTGTCCGACAGACTTGCAAAAGCTATGAGAGTGGATGGCATGAGCATATGTTTTTAACACCATGGCATACTCCACTTTGTTTCAAGTTTTCCATATACTCTTTGCATATTTTCTTTTTTCTAGGTAACTTCCCTCTCTTTCTCTTTCTCTCTCTCTTCCTCCATCACATACACACACACACACTATACAAAGATACGTACAGAACTGGAATTCTGCTGATTTCTTTGTAAATATATATGACAACAAAGATTTGACAATATTTCCCTAAGTCTTCAGAGAAACAGCATTCCAGTAAAATAAGTCATCATTTGCTGGGTAAGATAAACTTAGGTAAGGAATACCCCAGGAGTATGTAACCTCAGTTCAAGAAATCTCATTCTAAATAATTTGGGTTAAAAAGGCTAGGAAACAATGCTAAATGTAAAGCCTAAATGAGAAGATGATTGAAACAGCATTGTGCAGGTTTAGGAACATAATAATTAAGCACAACAATGCTGAAATGAAACTGCTTCAGTTTGAATTTCAGTTCTTCAGTAAACATTCTCTCATTTTTGAGAGAATTGTTCAATAGAGAGAAGAAGCTTCAAATATGGTATAAAAAGTCAAAAATAGCCATTAGTAGAATAAAAATAGAAAGTGGACTCTCCAACTCACCAGAGGAGAAAAACAAGCCAACACACTGAGTCCAAATTGGAGTACAGGAAAGAAAAAAGAGAAACTAGCAAGTCTGAAGAACATAAAAGCATATAATAAGTAAGTCAGAACAAGGTATTTTCCTCATCCTCGTCCCACTCCCCCATGTTCCATTCTTGATTTCTAGAAAGTGCCAACTCTCTTCTGGATTCCTGTTACATATGTAAGCAAGGAGAAGAAAAGCAGACATTTGGTATTACAACTACAGGTAGAGAAAGAAACCAGGGTGCTCTTAGCATAACGGTGCATGGGACTATGTACTATAAGATGTCTGAGTAATATGTTAGATTGCTTTACAGCTGCCCCCACCCACACAATCCCAACCCTATCTAAAATAGAAACAGAGAACTGAATAATAATTCCCCTGAGACTAAGGAAAAAACAGGGTCAGTGGTAGCTGGGAGATGGGAAGAGAAAGCAGAGGACGTCAAAAGAAGCAGAGGTTTTGAATTTTCCAATAACTATGAGACTGGAAGCCTCATAATGCAGCTCCAGAGTTGAGCTTAAAAAGCTGGAGGCATGAGATGAATAGGGTAGGGGAGCCATTTCTATATTCCCTTGGACTCTGTAGGTTGGGGTGTCTGACTTGAGACTGAAGTGCTGCTTTATGCATCCCTCTGAATCCTATAAGCATTTGGTCAAATAAGAGTAAGAGCATTTAATAGTGAAAAGTTCCACCCCTTCTAGCTGCTAGGAAGGGCACTGGAGTCTCAAACGTACACAAAAGTAAAATTTTTCTGATAAATCAGCATGTATCTTTGTGGAGAATATCTTCTTTCATTTGCCTATAGACCTCTGAAAAGAGTTTGCCTTCTTAGTAACTATGTATCCCCAATATTAACACATAGTTCATTCCCTGACCCCTTTTTCGAATGTTCAACAATTGGTCATTCAACTTCACTGAGTAGAGAGTCTTCCAGTAGCCAGGGAAACCAGCTTAGAGATTCCAGCATTCTGGGATGTTAAATGGTCTGCCATCCTTCTTGAGACGCTCCTTTGGGTAGTTTGACCTGTCCTGAATTCCTGATACTTCCTTTCTGTATTAGCGACAAACCTCTATCCATAAGAAGGCACAATTAAACATGGTGCCAATACCTTGATGTTTTAATTTTTCTTCACTTTCAATGCACTCCACAGTGTCAAGGCAATTGATTGAAAATGCCTCCTTGGGGTGCCTGGGTGGCACAGTTAGTTGAGAATCCAATTCTTCGTTTCTGCTCAGGTGGTGATCTCAGGATCATGAGATCAAGCCCTGCATTGATTTCCATGCTCAGCAAGGAGTCTGCTTAAGACTCTCTCTCTCTTTCTCCCTCTCCCCTTTCTCCTCCCCCTTGCCACACTCATGCTCTCTCTCTCTCAAATAAATAAATAAATATTTTTTTAAAAAGAAAAGAAAAGAAAATTCTTTCTTATGTACGATACTGTCTATGGCCCTAAGTAAGGCTCTCCACAGAAGGCAACATCAGTGGTCCCTATGAATCACAATTTCAAATTCATATATCCTAGACACAGCTACAGTTTGCTCTAGAGTTGTCAAAAATCCAATGTTTTTGAATCTATGTTATTTAGTTTTTAAGATCTATTCATCATGACTAAATGCAATCTAGTTATTCTGGACTGGATCCTGAAACAGAAAAAGATTATTAGTGAAAAAGCTGGCGAAATCCGAATGAAGTCTAGAATTCAGCTAAAGTGAAGTACCATTAGTTTTTTGACAAATGTACCATGAATGATCAGTTGTTAACTTTAGGGGAAATTGGGCAAGAGGCATACAGGAGCTCTATGTATTACCTTCGTCTTTCATTTTTTAGTAAATCTAAAATTACTCCAAATTAAATTTTTTTTAAGATTTTATTTATTTATTTGATAAGAGACACAGCAAGAGAGGGAACACAAGCAAGGGGAGTGGGAGAGGGAGAAGCAGACTTCCCATGGAGCAGGAAGCCTGATGTGGGGTTAAAATTTTATTTTTAAAAAAATTCTTTACTCATCAGGCCCAAGAAGTAGGGAGTTGGAGCCCTGGATAGTAATTGGAGAAAATTGCTAAAATAAGCCACTGCCTTGTATATACTAAAAGTCTCTGAAGGAAAGACAGCAACCAGTAGCAGTGGCAGCTCGTCAGTCAAGATCTTCTGAGGAAGACCCAGATTTAGTCTGCTCTTAAATTTCATGTAAAAATTTTATGGTATTGTTTCATTAAATTAATCAGCTTCCTTCTAGTAATGAAGACAGTGACTTTTTTTATGTACATTTATGTATTGACCCCTTAAGGGGCAAAATCAACACAATAATCCAGAAGAATAGGACCTATTCACCAGGTTCTATTCATGAATGAGATCTCTTGCAATCATCTCATGCTCACTAACGGGACTCTCAGGCACGGTGAATATAACGGAAAGATCAAATCTGTCTATAAAGCAGTAAATGTACATGGGTTAAATTCCCTCATTCAATCACAAAATGCTTAATTTGGGACCTGAAACAATAATAAACTAAATACATTTTATAAGGAAAATAATCATGCTGAGGGATTAAAAAAAAAAAGAAAATGGCAAAAGAAGTTCATACTTTGAAAACTGTCTGTTTCAGATATACAAATGACAGAAAAGTAATATAAAAGAGAAAACCAAACAACTTAACAGTTAAACACTATGACGGACTAGAAATGGACAGAAAAGCAAAATACTGTGTGGGGACCGAATCCACAGAATGGCTGGCCTTTAGGCCAGAAGCTGATAGTGGGGACAAAGGAAGCCCAAAATTTCTACATAAAACTAATGCCGGGCTCACTTTGAAGCCAGGGTCTATGTTTTGGCTATACCAGGTCCTGAAAGAAAGCTGAAAAATAATAAATAATTAAAAATATATATATTCTTGAAGAATGCAGCCTAGGATTATAGTCCAAATTAGGGAGGCAGAGGATTTAGAACAGACTCTAAACCAGGACCTAAAACCAGGAAACTTTCTCTCCCCCACCACCTTAACTCTGTATTCACCATCCCCAACACCATCATAGGAAACTAGCATTAAAAAAATTATATGACCTTGTTCTAGATTGGAACAAATGGACTAAGTGGAGGCAGCAGCAAAACTACTCCTCAGAGATGCGTAATAAAAACAAGTAAGAGGAGAAAAACTGCCACATACAAGGGAAAAGGATTATACATGGCACGTGCACCAAGGGACGAAAATCTTGAGGGTCATTCTGCCCATCGCATATGTATTATAGATTATTTTGGGAGGGAAGTGCATGTAAATTTTTAAATTTTTTTTAAAGATTGTATTTATTTATTTGAGAGAGAGAGAGAGCACAAGTGGTGGGGAGGAGCAGAGGGAGAGGCAGACTCCCTGCTGAACAAGGAGCCTGATGTGGGGTTGGATCCCAGGACCCTGAGATCACGACCTGAGCTGAAAACAGATGCTTAACCAACTGAACCACCCAGGTGCCCTGCATGTAAATTTTTTTAATTAAGATGTTGGAAATAGAAAATTTAGCAATTGGAATGAGAAATGAAATGGAGGGGATAAACTTTATAGTGTACACAAATTGAGACTTAACAAGTAGGAAGACAGTACTGAGAAACTCACTAGAATGCAGAGCATAATCATAGAGATTTATAAAAACACAAAAGACTAAGATTAAAACTTATTTGTGGGTAGATAATAGAGAGTTATACTCAAAAACTTTAAACAATCTTAATATGGTAAGGAATTTTTAACAGATAATTAAAGCATAACAAGGTCCCTGTAGTCAAGAGAAATATGAAATAATGAATAAATGTAGATGGCATTCTAACTAATATAAACACTAATCTTAGACCATAGAATAACACAATCTTGCAATCTGACAGACTGTTTAAGCAGAAAAAAACTTTCCAAATACAAAGCCCCTAGAAATGAGGGATAAAATTTAAAGTATGAGCTCATTAGTGGCCTACAGATAGTGAGGAGAGTGAGGATGCCAGACCCTGGCATAGAATAAAGAAGAGCATGAAGACTGAAGGAGATAATATTCAAATAAAACTACTATGTGCAATCTGTGTAGCCATCTCCAACTATTCCTCTTGCTGGGGCCCAGAGGTCATTGCCTTTACCAAGGTATTAACAAATGTGTTGGTGTGGGGAAGACCAACATCCTCTAAAAGCTTTATGGTGGTTGTTCTCTATAGGCTAGAGATGATGGTTGCAGATGCCATCATAAAATTGGGCTCCCTAGTTTCATTTCCAGATGGATAGAGACCAGGTGGCACTGTTTAATCACTAGAGACTTGCTGTGTGCAATTACTATAATAAGCCAATGGGGTGGAGCAGTAATCAAAGTCTTTTAACCTAAAATGATCTCTGGTGGTGGCTAATTGAGTATGAAAATTCTGAGGGATAAAAAAAAAAATGGGCGGACATTAAAATACTGCTTGACACATAAAAGTGAAAAAATTCTAGGTCTAGCAGCAGAAACTTGATGTGAGTCACTATAGTAGGGATAAAAGATCACTAAGTGGCTCTTAAATTTAAGACAGTTCTCAGATCCAGAGTCCCTTGATGGGGGCTTGAAGAAGACCCTGTACATGGCCACACATGTTTATTAAACTCTTCCTCCAAGCCCTCCCCAGAGGGACATATGGCCATGCACTAGGGTGACCGTGCACTGAGAAAGGGAAACACTCAGACATTCAGAGGTTAACAGATACTATTCTGAACTCACATTCACCCCCAAAGCCTGGAATGCCACCATGGTCGGACAGTCAGAGGGGCTTCTGGAAGTAAGGTGATAGATGGAGGTTTGGCCCAAGTCCATCTCACAGTTGATCCACTGGGACTGCAGACCCATTTTGTGGTTATTTTCCTCCAAAATGGTGTGTCCACATATTGGTTCTATAACGCCGAGGGTAAGGGCCATTACAGTAAAATCCCCTTTACATCTCCCCCATTATTGAAAGCAATACTGTATCCCTGGATGAGGCAGAGATCTGGCGGTCGGGAAGTAGTAAAAGAAAATGCTTTTGAAATGCATATGCATGCCCAAGAGAGGTGAGTGAAACCCCCTGAAGGTTCAGAGACCTACCACACAGATGAAGTTTCCAAAGGAGCAGTGGTCTCCGGCAGGTCTGCACTTGACACTCCCACCATCAGAGACATGAAAGATGCAGAGGTGATGATTCCTATCATATCCCATTTTTACCCTCCCATTTAGCTAGTGCACAAGCCAGATGTATGTTCAGGGACACCTATGCATTATCATAAAATTAATCAGGTTGTGACACCAATCGCAGCTGGTGTTCCCAATGTGGTATCATCACTGGAGCAAATCATCACGGCCCTTGGCACCTTTCATGCAGTCATTGACCCAGCAAACATTTTCTTTTCTACACCAGGTAATAGAGAAAATTAGAAGTGATTCACCTTCACTCTTTTACCTCAAGGCTATGTGAGCCCTTGGCTCTCAGTCTGATGTCCTAGAGGAACCTTGATTGCCTTGATATTCCACAGAATATCATGCTGGTTCATTACACTGATGACGATATGCTAATTAGACCTGGCGATCAGGAAGTAGTAAAAGAAGGTGCTTTTGAAATCCCATGCATGCCTAAGGGAGGTGCGCTAAACCCCCTGAAAGTTCAGAGACCTACCACACAGGTGAAGTTTCTGGAGGAGAAGTCATCTCTGGCAGGTCTGCCCTTGGCACTCCCACCATGAAGAAAGAGGCACAGTGCCTGGTGGATTTTTTCAGATTTTGGAGAGAATATATACCATATTTGAACGTGCTGCCCCAACCCATTTGCAAGGTTATATATAAACTGCCAGGTTCTAGGCAGAGCAAGACAGGCCTCAACATTGGGCACAAGCTGTGGTGTGAGTGGCCATTTAGACTTTATAGCCAAACAGATTCAGTGATATTTGAAGTGATGTGGGCAGACAGAAGGCCAAAGAGGAGAACCACAACACAGATTTTAGGATTTGGGAGTAAGGACATGCTATCTCCTTCCAACAGCAGTCCTCATCTGAAAAGCCGGTCTTGACTTGGAACTGAGTCTGGCAGAGACAACAAGATACCATGTGACTACGTGACCAGGACTGCCTATCATGAACTAGACCTTATTTGATGTGCCATGTGCATTCAAGATTTATAGAGATTTAAAAAAAAAAACAAAAGACTAAGATTAAACTTATTTGTAGGTTGATAATAGATTACCTCCAGAAGGTCTACACAGCATAAGTAAATTGTATGAGTCAGTGATTCGCTACTGGCTATGGGTTAATGGTTATGGTTTGCCTAGCTAGTCAGGGACCTTTAGAAAGGTGAAGACTGATGACAAGATCTGAGGGAAAGGTATATGGATGAATATAGTGGCCATGAAAATGCAAGCTCATCTCCCCCGCTTCAGGGAGCATAACTGACTTATGGCTCAAGCTATTGCTTTTCTGGATCTACCACCACATTCTTGTCCAGGCCACAATTCCCATGGGCTGCCCTAAGCCAGTGACTTTGCTAATGGATACAGACCCCTTCCAGCAGACACAGGACCTTTTCAGTGGAATACTTAGACTCAGGGACTGTCTATCAGCCTGCACAAATTTTCTGGAATTACACTGCAGTCTGAAACACTTTATACACATTGCCCCTTCCTTCTCACTCTCTTTCAGAGACATCAGGCCTGCAGTAAAGCCTTTCTTCACTGTCTCTAGTTCCCTCCCCTTTTTTCTTCACGGATATATTACACAATAAATTTCCTGCATTTTGTAGAAGCCTATATTTTAATATTTTGATATTCAAAGATATCAGTTCATAATCCCTGAAATCTGTAAATGTACCTTATTTGGAAAAAGGGTCTTTGCAACTGTGATTAATTAAGGATTTGGGGATGATGGATTGATTACCCTGGTGGGTCCAAATACTATTACAAATGCCCTCATAAGAGAGAAGATGAGCAAGATTTGACATAAACACAAGCAGAGGAGAAGGCAATGTGAAAATTAGCAGTGAGAGAGAGAGATCTGAAGATGCTGGTAATGCAAAGGTATGGTAGAAACCACCAGAAGCTAGAAGAGGCAAAGATCAGATTCTCCCCTAGAGCCTCCGGAGGGAGTATGGTTCTGCTGACAGCTCGATTTCAGCCCAGTGAACCTGATCTCAGAACTTCCAACCTCCAGAACTCTGAAAGAATAAATGTGTGTTTTTTGAAACTACTAAATGTACGGTAATTTGTTAAAGCAGCCATAGAAGACCAATACACATGTCTAATTCTGTCCCGGCCCCTGCTTCCTGAGGATCTGAACAAACAAAAGAAGCAGTAAGATGGGTTTGGGGGATGAGGTCTCTCACTGCTCAGCAGGCAAAGATGATGCGGCCCTGAGTAATAAATGGGACATGGATAGTCCCTGGCATAAGGCAGCCCCATTGCTAACAGTCATCAGTAGTGACCAGAAAGGCATTTGGAAGATAAAGAGGAACAATACTGACAAAGACAGCAGAGTTGGTTAATTACAGGTAAATTGTATTGCTAACTACAAAGGAATAACAAGAAAATAAGCGCTTTGAAAAAGCAGTTAAAGGCTAAGTGTGAGAGCCTTTGGCCTGTTTAATAGCTTACAAAGGGGAAGAGAAGACACAGTTGAACAGGAAATCGAAGCTTTGAAAGTTAAAGTGTCAGAGCTCCACAGATGATTAAATACTCAGTCAAGGAGTGTCTGCTGTCCTAGGTCGGGGCCCTGGGTGGAAAAGCGTGGGACCCTGACCCCTAGGTCCCTGTGCTAGAAGATGTTGCAGAGGCCTCACACCTCTCAGAAACTGCCTGCCCTTCATGTCCTGGTTGCCAACCTGCCGGCTAGGACTACGACCCAGCATCACCTGCGTGGGGCTGCGCGGGGCCTGACCAAGGAAAGAGACTACTCACCCAAGGAGGGGCAAGAATTAGCTACCTTACACCAGCAGGAGCCAGGAGAGTGAATCAGGTATTGGATTTAGAGGGGCTGGAATGTAAGACTGGATAAAAAAAGATTTATTTACTTGGGGCACTTTTTCACACCACAAGAGCTAACAATCTGGCAGGAAGCTCAGGGAGCGGCTACACTTGTCAGAGCGGCTCCTGGAAGTCTAAGAAAGTGATGGCCCTTGCTGAACGAGGTGGGAATGTCTGACTTGCCCGACAGGTAGTGAAGAATCAAGGGGCTCAGAGAGGTGGGTGAGCTGGAATAAATGTATTAGTTAAGGCCAGCGTACTCATCAGAGGATTATGTTCCATTGGAAGAACAGGACAGCAAATACCGTGCCATTCGGCAAGGCCACGGGGAAGGCACTGGCGAGAAGCATGCCAGCATCACTAAGAAGTTGTTTGGTGGTGCCCTCCTTGCCGGCCGGGGCTGACTGTGGGCAAGGCAGACCCAGAGCTGGGTTTGTTAATATCCATGGCGATAAGAGTCCACAGGGTGGTGCTTAGGACCAGAAGCCGGGAGGCCACGACTTCCCAAACAACTAGCAGGGCCGGAGGGACAGCCGCGGGACTTTAACCCACAGGGTTAAAAGAGCTTGACACCTCTAGGGGCAAAATAGACCTGCAGTCAACAGTGGTGCCACTTCACTTTGACACCCAGGTTCAAAGGTGAGAATGGGAGAGCAGGAAGGTGAGGGCACTCACTCCAATAAAAAGTCACAATCCCACTCAGACCCCCAGGCCCAGAGCACATTAATGGAAGAAATGGACTAGATCGGTCCAATTTGAAAGAAACTGAGACACAGGCAAAATAAACATCATTCCCAAGATCACACAGCTAGTATGTCATACGCTAAACTCAGGAAAATATATTTGCTGTATTTACGATAAAGTGTTAATAGGTGAAGGAATCAATAAAGCAGGTAATTCCAAAAAATTGTGCAAAGGAATACAAGTGATTAATAAATATATGAAAAATTTCATAAACAGAGGAACATAAAGCAATTTGTCATCATATTAAACTTGATCAATAAATATTTTCAAATAATAATATGCTGAGCTAAGATTCGGGAGTATAAAACCTAGAGCATTATTTCTGGAGGTAATTTTCACTACATTTATAAAATACTTAAGCCTTGGGAATCTTTTGATTTCTACAAACTATACGCTTAAGAATTTATTATACTCAAATCATCAGACATATGTATAAGAGTTTATTATAAAGACAATAATTAAGCATAAAATACAACTGGAAAATTAAAAAAAATACCCTTAATGTTTAAAAAGAGATTGGTAAAACACTACGCTATAATCATAATAGAATAATATAAAACCATTAAAATTATTTTATTAAATAATATTCAATAATATAGAAATGTTCACAAAACATTGGTAAGCATGAAATGATGGATTCAAAAGAATTTTTATATTGGTGTGTAAGAGATTTTATCCAAAGAATATGTGAAAATTTTAAAAGTCCATAGAATTGGTGGGGCTAGACCTCAGACACCAATCACAGCAACACCCTCATTTCTTTGGAAAATCTACTGAGACCTAGCAAAGTTAATACTTTAAAGTAGAAACAAAAGAAATAGATTGGGAGTAATTTTGGCATCCAAAGAAAGTATATGTGAATTATAAAAGAATTATAAAAGTTTACACCAAAATGTTACTAGTGTTTACTTACCTGTAGGGTATGTGGGTTAATAATTATTTCACATATTAAGTTTTTCTCTATTTCCATTACTTTTGCAATGAACATGTAGAAACAAACAAAGGATGTTGTTTTAAAAAATTTGTTCAGAGAATTAACATGTGATTAAAAGCTCTGTTTCATAATGCTTCTCAAGATCTGCCTGCATGGGGCGCCTGGGTGGCTCAGTTGGTTAAGTGACTGCCTTCAGCTCAGGTCATGATCCCAGGGTCCTGGGATCGAGTCCCGCATCGGGCTCCCGGCTCGTTGGAGAGCCTGCTTCTCCCTCTCCCACTTCCCCTGCTTGTGTTCCCTCTCTCGCTGTGTCTCTCTCTGTCAAATAAATAAATAAAATCTTTAAAAAAAAAAAAAAAAAGATCTGCCTGCATGTACCTGAGAGTTCTCAGGTGGGCATTCATTAGCATTCACACAAATCCTTTAAGCTCAAAATTACCTTGGTCAGGATGCAATCTAATTTTTCTTTAAGATATAAAACAATTACCCTGTTGCATGAGTAGAGGACTAAATTATATGAACACTAAAAGTATATGAATAAAATTGAACAATGAAGTAGCAAAACCGATGTGACATATTTAGCTATGTACAGAATTGTTATTTTGCTGCTCAAAAAATAAACCTAAGTTAAAATGGGGTCACAAAAGTACTATAATTATTTTTTTCCATAACCAAATTAAATTTTGAATTTTCCCTCATTATATTGTATCTGTTATGAACACAGATTTCCAGTTTTCCCCAATGGCATTTACTATTCAGTTTTCTTCACCATCATCAGTATAATCACATTCACACTGACACTGCATTGACACATTAGAAAAACCAGGCCCTGGAGTTCCAATACCACTGACTCCCACCTCACACCCTAGTATTGACATTAAACGTGTTCATACCCATCAGTGTTCTCCCAGGCCCATGACCACAGTCTGTGAAATCTTTGAGCACCTAATAACCAGACCACCCCGACAAGCCTGGGAGCGCTGGGCAAGGGAGGGCTTTAAGGCCCTCGGAATTTTAGAGAATGGGGCCATAGCTTATCCAGAGCGTCAGCTCAGTAAGTACAGGCAGTTATAGGAGGTGGCAGGAGAAGAGAGAATGAGTAATGGCTCTGCATTCCTGGCACTTGAGAATTTAAGGACTGAGAGATCAGAAAAGAGAGACTTGCATTAAAGAACATGGAAGACAGGGGCGCCTGGGTGGCTCAGTTGGTTAATCAGCTGCCTTCGGCTCAGGTCATGATCCCGGGGTCCTGGGATCGAGTCCCACATCGGGCTCCCTGCTCCACAGGGAGCCTGCTTCTCCCTCTCCCTCTGCCTGCCTCTCTGTCTACTTGTGCTCTCTATCTCTCTGTCAAATAAATAAATAAAATCTTTAAAAAAAAAAAAAAAAGAACATGGAAGACGGAAGCTAGCCCAGGGACTTGACTTCCAATCCAGACTCTGGGGCATTCTACAAGACTACAGTGGTTTTACCTTCAGGGTCAGTCTTTTTTTTGTTTTGTTTTGTTTAAAGATTTTATTTATTTATTTGACAGAGAGAGAGATAGCGAGAGAGGGAACACAAGCAGGGGGAGTGGGAGAGGGAGAAGCAGGCTTCCCCGCAGAGCAGGGAGCCCGATGCGGGGCTCGATCCCAGGACCCTGGGATCATGACCTGAGCCGAAGGCAGACACTTAACGACTGAGCCACCCAGGCGGCCCACCTTCAGGGTCAGTCTTAAACCCAATTTAATTCAGGAATAAAGAGGCTACTTGCCAAAAAAATGTTTCTAACCATTCATGCTTAGAATTATTTTACATACACAAAGTCAGCCTTTATTACCCAATGAGAGAAACAATAAAATACTAATACCAGGAAGAGTTCACCCGAAGAACAAGTGGAAATTGTATATAGATTAATAGAATTCTAGGGCTGGACCTTCGAGATCAATTATAGCAACATCCTCATTTTATGATGAGCCCACTGCAACCCAGAGGAGCTATATTATGAAGAGTAGAAGTAGATTGTGCAATAGTTTATTAAATCCCAAAACAACAGAACTGAAGTAACCTTGAAATTTTAAAGATTGGTCTCTTTTTTTTTTAAGATTTAATTTATTTATTTGAAAGAGAGCACACATGAGTGGGGGGAGGGGCAGAGGGAGAGGGAGAAGCAGACTCCCCGCTGAGCAAAGAGCCCAATGTGGGGCTCGATCCCAGGACCCTGGGACCATGACCTGAGCCGAAGGCAGACGCTTAACCGACTAAGCCACCCAGACATCCCAGGAGACAACATTCTTAACAAAAGAAGAACTTATTCTTGTGGAAATGGTAATACCACAATCTGAAAAAAAAAACTTTAAATACACATATGTCTACAAATACTAGACTGTCTACACCTTTGGTCTTATCCACTAAGAACCTCTTCTGATTCTCATACAAACAAAAAAACTTAGATCATTCAATCAATGTCAATATTATTATTTTTTTTATCAAAATTGCCTTAGAGTTCATAGAGTAGACCCTAAAATGATGCATAGTATAAATCTCTGTTACCAACTTAATACTATAGAGTGATAACATTCTAATAAAAATGATGAAGTATGTCCCACAAGAAGGAGACAGCAACAAAAATACAATAACCACTTATCCCCATGAGTGATGAGCTCATAAATTACAGAACTGGCCTGGTAAAGCCTGTGAAAATTTTCATAACTAAAGATTAAAATCAAGATTTTTTTTAATTCCTTCTGTTATCATAACTGATATGAAAGTGTTCTAATCAACACTGACTTCAAGCAAAATTCTATGTACTGGCTCTTCAAATACCTCCTCAATTAAAGCATTATTTTTTTTTCATAAATCACAGCTTCTGTTTAAATTACATAACCATATCTGGATGATTTTTAATCTTTAGAAGATGGTTTTTGATTATTCCCTGGAACCTCCATGACAAAATTATCCAAAAAGTAGGTTTTCAGAGGCTTGACATTGCCAAATGCTGCATCCTCCCTTCCTCACCCCCTTTCTAACAGTTAAAGAAACTCATAATAAAGTGGTTGGTGCAGCGCATATTAAGCTAATAACTTCTACTCCAGAAACAAGAGTGCACAGAAGTTAACTTCTCTCCCACAGGTTAAATTTAGGAAGGAATTTTTTCTAAGATTATTGGAAAGAAAAAGGCTACTCATATCATTTCTACAAAGAGTGAATATTATTCATTAAAATTCTCAACCATCTGGAAAAAATAATTATTGAAGAAGTTCTGAGGGCTTTAAGAAAACATTTCAAGTTTAAGGAAAGACAGTGAATGGAATTCTTTCTTGTTAATTTATCCAGCAATATTAGAGTATCAAGCACGTTCATTTCCATCAAACACCTGGCCTCCCTGACATTTGGTGCTCTCCCAGACATCTATCAAGAAATAGATCAGATTTTTCAGCTTTCCTCATTTATGGTTTCAGGGAAAGATCCTGACATTGATTTTTGCATATGACTCTGATTGATTCCAGTGGGAGTCCTGCACACAATTTGGTAGTACAAAATGATCCCTAGCCTAGTGGTCTATGCTCCTTCCATAAAGATATTTTATAGTTTCCAATCCCAGCCTTTTATTTCTAAATCATTTGCTCAGATCTTTAGAATTTTCTCCTTGTCTCCTGTAATATTTTAAAGCATAAACTTCAAAACTTGGGTAAACTATTTTTAGTTTAATCTTAATTCAATATTTCTTTAACATAGTCATTATGGCCTCAGGTGTCTACAAGACATGAACACTGTTACTGACACTGACTTTCCAAAAGAAAAATTATGAATTCTAATAATCTTAAGATTAATTCACAGTTTATAGCAATGCTGTTAATGAAAGCAAGTAGTCATATACTTTTGTTCTGTTCCCGATAAGCATGACTTGTTTTTTTCACAGGAGTTTGTCACTTAGGAGGAGTTCTGCTTCAAGTAATGAAATATGTGAATTAAAGCGGCTTGAACAGGAGCACCTGGGTGGTGCAGTCCTTTAAGTCCAACTCTTGGTTTTGGCTCAGGTCATGATCTCAGGATAATGGGATTGAGCCCCTCTGTGCTCAGAAGCAGAGTCTGCTTGGGTTTCTCTCTCCCTCTCTCTCTCAAATAAATACATCTTAAAAAAAAAAAAAGAATTATTCTAAAGTGGCTTGAACATCAAGGACATTTTAGTGTCTTACCAAGACTCTTTGAAGTAGAAGTTTCAGAGTTGGTTACTATAGCTGCTCAAAACTGTCAGGGGTCTGGGTTGTCTTCTCTGCTACTTTATTGGCTCTCCCCTTATGGTCACAAAATGGCTGTCACACCTCCAAGTGTCTTGCCCTCACACCACATCTCTCAAGGCATGAAAGAAGAATGTGAGCTCCACTTCACTGTTGATTCCCTGGAGCTAGAAGGCCTGAGTGGAATTTCCACCTTCCCTGCTCACATTTCAGTCATATATCTGAACAAAATCAGAAATTTGTTTACAATGAAGTGGGAGGAAAATTTATAGGACAGCCAGTTAGTAGAGTCAACAGCTGGAACTCCTTACTCTCCCACAATAGAAGTCACATTTATCAGCTATTTGGTGTAACTATTCTTGGGGTAGTCACATGTGTACAGAAAGTTCCTGACAAAGATAGAGTATGTATGTATAATGCCCAGGCACTCAACATGCTTTTTCTCCAATCAAGGACTGTATTTTTAAATAAGGCAACTATAGTCTGAGATGCTGAGATGATTTATGGAATGTTTCAAGAACACCTAATTATCTTCTCTTTATCAATAACCCCAGCATTAGCATGTATTTTATTTAATTATGCATCCATTTATATAAATGCCAATGGTATAGACTTGGAAAGATCTTCAATACACTTGCAATGGGTGAACTGTATAATATGTAAATTATACCTTAATAAAGTTGCATGCATGTACACACACACACACACTCAAAAAAAAAGGTAATTTGGCTTTTGCGTTGGTGCTCTGTCTTGAGATAATTTCTCTTGAAGCCAGCCATCATGTTGTGAGAAAGCCCAGAACTGATGGAGAGGCTATGTATAGATATTCCAACAAAAGCCTCAGCTAGGCCCTTGGCTGACAGCCAGCATCAACTGCCAGACACTAGAGTGAGCGAGCCTTTGGATGATTCCAGCCCCAGCTTAGGCTTCAGACATTATGGAGCATAAATAATTCATCCCTGTTGTACTCTATCTGAATTCCTGGCCCTCAGAAACCAGAAGATGTAATAAGTGATGATTGTTGCATTGAGCCACAGAGTTTTGGAGTGATTGGTTTCATCAATAGATAACTAATACTGACACTAATGAAATCCACAACACAAATGAAGGTAAAGTAACGACTATGACAAGTTGTAAAATGAAGGTATCTGGAGAAGTGATGGTATATAATGAGGGGATGAATTTATATCTCACAATAAATCCACAAAAATTCAGGGATTCCGGAATGACTTATGGCTGTGATATACTGAGTGAGTGGGCACTAACTAGAGTTCATAAATAAAATGACTTTGTTAGAGATTATGGAAAGGTAGCAATGAGTATGGACTTAGACAAATCTCCCATGTGGGTAGCCCCACTCTGCCACATTAGCTATGTGACCTGGGAAAAGTAACCTCTCTGAGCCTGTACATTTCTTACATGAAAAATAGATGTTTGGGAGGATTAAGTGAGATGATACGTTGTTAAATACTTAGCATAGGGCCTGGCTCAATAACTATTAGTTATTGTTGTTACTATCATGAAATACATGGGGTGATACCAATAACGTGGCCCCAAATTACCTCTACCTCAAAATGTGCCACTTAACCCATAGACATTAGAGATGAAGATAATAAGTCTTTTGAAGTCTTTCTTGTGATTATATCCATGAGGTTCAAGCATCTTCTTTTCACGTTTTCTAATTCCTAATTAATTCTCAAAGTCACTTGTAGAAAGTAATCACAGAATCAAGAATTTCACTGGCTGCTAAACAGCTAACGGATGGGGTTTCCGTTTATTTATTTCAAGTAATTCATGGGATTTGATGGTAGTAATTCAGAAGATGTCTTCATTGCTAGAGAGGCAGGATGGCCATGTCATTCTTTGCATGACTGTTTAACAGATGATAGATTTTTCTACATGCTGTCTGCTATTTTAAAAAACAAGTGAAGCAGGGTTCAAGGCAAAAATGATCTAAAATACAGAGATGGAAAAAAAAAAAGACTTGACTCTTTTTCTTCAATTAAAGTTATTGCATGTTCGTGGTCTGAGAAGCTCAACTGGAACCAGCAGGTTAATAAACAGCTTCAAGCAACCATGGCTTGCTACTGATAGCCAGAAAGGACACTGTGAATCAGACTCATCCGATATGTACATCTTCAGTTGTACTTCATTGAATGACTTGAGATGTGCACAAAAAGAGAGGTTGATCTCTACTAAGAAACAAGCATGCTTTGGGAGCTTTGCATTCTCACTTGTCATTCTGCTCCTTCAAGGACGTTAGCAAAGAATTGTCATCAGAGGACACTTATAAAATAAAGAACACCTTACTGAGATTTAGTGTGTAGTTTTATCTGTATCTTATCTGCCTCTCTGTCCCTAGCGCCTTACAAGAGGCACTCGATAAATGCATGTTGAATTGAATTGAACTACCGGGTCAGAAAGTAGATGCCAAACCTTCAGAAGAATCCCCTGCAGAGCCTTGAGCATAAAGAAGTGATGTTTCTCCCTTAAGCCCGATAAAAGCTACGCCACACCGGTTGCTATACTTTTCTCACTCTCTCCAGGCCTTTTGCCTGCTAGTACTATCTATACGGTAGAACATGTGAGATCAGTGCAAAATCTCTGGAGCACGATGGCTGATTTCAGACCTCGGTTTTGCCACTTTTCTAGCAACATTACCTTGGACAAGATCACTTACCCTCTCTCTGCCTTAGCACTTCATTTGCAAAGTGGAGTGTAGCAGTGCCTACCTGTCAGGGTTACTGTGAGGAATCAATCTACAAGCATATGTAAAGTAAATATAATGAAGTTAGCACACAATAAGCAGTAAATAAATGTTAATGGTAATGACAGACATCCAACCTGGTATTGTCCGGGGCATGCAACTAGGGCCAGGTCCTAATTCCTCCCCTTTGCTAAACTGGTGAGGGAGCCACACAGACGCTGCAGTAGAGAATGCCCTTGGCACTCACACGCTCTGAGAAGGATGGCTGGAGAGCATATTCTTTCCACCAAAGCTCTAAAGGGTGTGGTGGGTGGAGAATCACCTAGATGATCCTTAGAAAGCCCAGCTGTGAACAAAAACACAGTCTTAGTTTGTTTCTTTCTTTCTTTCTTTTTCTTTCTTTCGATTTTCTTTCTTTATTTGACAGAGAAGGAGAGCCAGATAGCACAAGCGGGGTGAGAGGCGGAGGGAGAAGCAGACTCCCCATGAGGCAGGGAGCAGATGCGGGGCTCAATCCCAGAACCCTGGGATCATGACCTGAGCCGAAAGCAGCGCTTAACCCCCTTAAACGACTGTACCCCCCTAGGTGTCCCCAGTCTTATTTTATTTCATGGGCAGTTATTTTCCTGCCAGTTTGGCTTTAATTAATGTCAAACATGTTCCAAAATGTGAACAAGTCCTTGAGTTTTCTCAGCAAACTAGGCAGTTCCCCCAAATCATCACTAGCCACCTCATTTTGTACATTTTAAAATACGTGCTATAAAGGCTTGAAATGCTGCCACCTAGAGACAGTTACTTCCTAAAGCTAGCCAAGGCAGTGATCTTGAAAGGCCACTAAAATTGAACTTGGCCATGCATTCACAATGCCATTTTAAAATTCTATATTATATGTTGGCTAACTGAACATAATAAAAAAATTAAATTAAATTAAAAAATAAAATTCTATAATGTAAATTGGTTACTTACCTAATTTATATAAGATAAACAGGATCAAGAAAGAGGGGAAAGTAATTCAACTTAGAAATAAACAGCATCCTCTATAACTAATATTTTTAAACCAGTTGTCATTCACAGGCAATGTACTACTTTTGTTTTTATGACTGGAATAATCATTTAGAACAGAATGGGAATGTCTAGGAGTTCGAACTTCTTGCCTTCTGGCCTACCACCCATGCGTGGGGGTCGAAGTCCTACCTGCTGTGCCCTGATAAACCACACACTTCAGGGGAACAGAGAGCAGATGGTGTATACCTCGGCCATTTCCTAGAGCCTCATCTACAGGCTTTCTGTATCTCTCTGCAGGTGTCTCTGTGCACACACCTTTGGGTAAACCATTTTTAGTGTTCAAGAATTGAAATTACACAGTAGAGGACAGGATATAAGCAGCTAGTTAAGTTTTGTGGTTACAATTAGAAATTCTATGAGGATCAGAAGAAAATCAAAGAAAAGTATTTTCATCCCAAAAGAAAGAATGTTTTGTTAATACTATCCATTATGCACAGGGGGAAAAAAAAATCCAACCATAAATATATTGAAGTTTTCCATGACCAATGACCAAGGCTTCCTTTTCAGCCTTCAAATCTCTTTTGCTGACATGACGTTTTCATAATCTGTTGCTCTTTGATTCTTATTAGGCAAACTTTATTATTATTATTTTTTTTACTGTTTTCATCAGTAACCCCTCCCTACACTCTGGTCTACTTTGCATTCATCTACAAACGTCAGGAGTAGAATCATTCCACAATCACCTGCAACTGTCCAGCCTACAATGAGAATGGAATGAAGCAAAGTCATGGTGATATCAGATACATATTTTAGTTCATTTGGTAGAAAGGTGTCACATTTAGGAAAAAATATAGAGAATTTTAACTCCCAAACAGTGTCCTAGCTACAATCCAACAGATACTTAGAAGTCTAAAATGAATAAAAGCTGGCATTCCTTTCCTTAGACATTGGGTCAAGTGGCAATCCAATTTCCCAATTATCCTCGAGAAGAGGCATGATCACTACAACCCCCTATTTATATATAACGCATTCAGAGATGAGACATAAACTCGGGTCTCCATGTTCACAACAGGATAGGATTTTTTAAAGCTTTTATTTTCATTCCAGTTAGCTAACATACAGTGTTATATTAGTTTCAGGCATACGATATAGTGATTCAATAATTCCATACATCACTTGGTGCTCATCACGACAAGGGCATTCCTTAACCCATCCCCCCACCCACCTTCCCTCTGATAACCTTATCAGTTACAGGATAGGATTTGATTGCATTTATCTAAATGCAACCACAATAAAATTATAGATTTCAATTAGGAACAGGCATGGTACTAATACTGTATCACATTTGTTCTGGAAGGCTAGACCAAGAACAAGAAAAAATGTAAGGAACAAGAAGTTCCTCTAATTTTTTTCTCCCTATCTTATCATGATTTTGCTCTGCTACAGTCAAACTCAGGACTATTCCACTCTTTTGAAGAATACAAAACAGCTTCTGATTCCTCTGCCAGCTCCTTACTAAATTGAGTATTTGAGGCTATTTTATAGTATCTGTTATAAGTAATGCTTTTGAATGCCTTTTGTTAATATGCTACTTCAAATAAACAGACAAAATATATGAGAAAAGGATTCATAAGTCACATGAAATTGCAAAAAGAGAAAAAATAAAGAAGCACAGCAAAGCATTCCTGAGATCAGAAACCCAGACACACACAAACACAAATGCAAGTGAAAATAGCCAGAAACAGAGCCATGCCAAACTAAGACATCTCTACAAACTAAGACATCTCATCAAACAAAGCCACTGTGAGATGCAGATAAAAGTCAACATGTGAATAATTGCATATCCATCCCTCGTATTTATATGTGGGGTTCTTCCATTTCATGCAAACTAAAAATTTATTCATGTGAAATCTCAGAACAGGAGGGTGGAGGACCCTTTTCCATCTCTGAATGGCTACCCTCTCCACACTCCTTAAAGGTTAGTGGAGAATAATTATCCTGGAATTTTCCCATGGTGGAAATGGCCTGGCCAAGGTTTTGTCCAGATTCTAATGAGCAGATACTTTTTTGCAAGAAAATTTTCCCTGATTTCTTTTAATAGTTCGTCTAAAGTTAGGTTTTATGTGAGGCCAGAAAAATAATTCAAAAGCTACATCTTAATAATTACTATACTTTGTTCTACATATAAAATTACTTTGAAACATACAATGATTCATTCATTTAAAAAAGTCAGTAATTCTGACCATCTATAATGTATCCAAATTGCATCAGGCTTGTAGAATTCTGGATAACATTAAATGATCTCTGCATTCACCAAATCTTAATAACAGGTATGATTCAAACCTATATATATATAAAAATATATATATTATATATATATGCCGAAATGAAAAGAAATCAGAATTAAATGGTTTCCTAACATCTTCCATACATCATCCATAATAGTACTATATAAATCATATCCAGCCTAATTATTACCAAATTTTCCCTGAAATGATCTAACAGGTAGTGTCATTGCATCATCAAATTGCAGAGTCCTCTTCCATACTCTTGCCAGGGCCCCCTTTGACATAGACAGCTTTCTTGATATACCAGGGTGACATAAGCAAAGCAGAGAATAATTCATAGGGAATTTCATCAACTGACACCCAGTAGCATCACGGGTGCAGAAGATACAAAACCACAAGGAAAGCTCAAAAGAATAAGTTTTTCTCTAAAGTTTTTTTTCACATTAAAATATCTTCTCCAATTCCTTCCCAATTCAGCCTATGACCCAATCTCCAGCATTTCATAATAAATAAAGCTGTTACCAAGAAAAGTAGAAGAAAAGAGCTTTTGATATTTCTTTTTAAGAGTTCCATCTGATGTACTTATCTGGTAATGTACCATATTGCCAATTAGCACTCTAAAGTCTCCATATTCTCAGGTGCTCTAGATATTTTGGTACTTGAGTTACAAAAATCTTCAACAGCAAATAAGTAAAGATAAAAATGTGCCTCCACTTTATCACAAAGAAGGTTGAAATAAGCCTGAAATCAAAATGAAATGCAAAATGAAAACCTCTATGGAGGCATTATTAATTCATTTTTATTAATAAAAAAATTGCATTTCTATAGAAAGCTTCTATGCCCCGTGAACAAAGAAGAGATAACAAAGTCACAGCAGTGACAGACTTTTAAATTCTGGGCCCTTCTCCTGGGGACCCAGGGCAGTTCATCTAAATTGAGTTCTAGGCTGTTAGAAGACATAACTGTATGATTACTAAAAGATCATAACTAAAGTCACATAAATTTCCTTGAGCTAAAATTCACAGATACTCAACAATGTGTAATGTTGTCATTGGAATGGTTCCACAATTAACAATATTAGCATTTTCTTATCTGCTTTATAAAGGTGGACTAGAGTAAATGTACTTATTCTTTTCTCACATGTAACTCTGCTTTACTCAAATCTTCCTCTGACTATATTCAAGTCAAAATAAGAGGAATCTTCTTGCCTCTAACCCTAAGTTAATTTTCATAGTCTCTCCACCATATTATATTCCTCCTCAACCACAGCCCATGGCTTCCTGGTGATAGTCAAAATAACCAGTATCTACTGCTTCACTGAGGAGTTCTGCCTAGCCTGCCTTTCCTGTCTTAGGCCCTGGTGCATGGCCACTCAAATCCTCTGCTGTAGTTGGGCCAGTTCAAGCACAACGACCCACTAGCACACAGCATTGTTCCTCAATTTTCTCCACCTGGAATGAGCTCTCATCTTTTTCTCCATCAGTCTGAACCCTACTCTTGACTTCAGTGTCAGGGACAGTCTCATGTTCTCTCTGAAGCTGTCCCTAACCAGCCCGTCTCACAGTCGTCTGTAATTCTCAGGGAATTATATTGCATTTATTGTCTTTGCCAGTCAATTAATATTTGTCATATTTCTTATATTTTTAATTAACTACTTGAATATTTATATAGCTCTCCCCACACATATATTTAAATTTAGTAAGAAATAGAGACACTTTTTTATTATTGTTTTTGCCTTTAATTGCCATCCCTCAGTGTACTGCACATAGCAGGTGTTCAACCAATTCTTAATTTACTCAAATAAACTCAAAGAGCAACATAAGGGATTCATGCTACACATAAAACATTCCTTTCCAGAGAAAACTGCTAAGCATTGCTCTAAGTTGCCAAGAGGAATCTTATCCCCTGGGTGTTATTAAAAATAGGTACACACTACATTGTGCTGGATGGTGTAAAGGAAAGTAATAACTCTGGAAAGGAATAACCAAGGGTGTATTGGCCCCAGTTCTCCCCTGTTATATTATTCTTTAGGTATTTCAATGCCTTCCAGACTATAAACATCCAAAAGAAAGAGATAATTTAGTACCTGGGTGGGTGCTTTAGTTTCCAGTGGATGCAGGGAAGGAAGTAAACCATTAGTGACAGTGAGCCCTATTTGTGGCTCTAAAGTTAGGCCTGATAAATCTGTGAAAGTTCTAACATATAAAATATAGCAATATCACTTCATATCAGGTAGTTTTCACAATGCATACTTTTTACATTAGCCAGAATCTACTACCAACCCATCTCTCCATTTCATCCTTCAATTTCATCTCTCCTGTCATCAACTCTGCCTTTGGACTGGTCTGCTAGACCACGTACATTTAATGCAATTATGGATATATTGCTACTTGGTTTCTATTTGTCCCGTTTTTTGATTCTTAGTTCCTCCTTTCCTGACTTTCTTGGGGGTAGGAGGAGTTACCGAATAGTTTTCAGTATTTCATTTTAAAGCATATATTGACTTTTTAGCTATATCTGTATCATTTTGGGTGGTTATCCTACAGATTAACACCACAGTCTATTTAGACTTAATGGTATATTAATTCATGTAAAATTAACAATCTTGTGAGAGTAAAATTCCACTTAACTACTTCCTATTATTTTGCTATTGTTTTTATATATTTTACTTGTGTTATAAATGTCATGAACCTCAGTCAGTTATCTTATGCAGAGAATAGGAGTAGAAAAAAAGAGTAATATTTTATACTTACCTACATATTTGCCATTTCTTGCTCTTTTCTTCTTCCCAGTAGATCCAATTTTCATCAGGTGTTATTTCTCTCTGGCATGAAGACCAGCCTTGAATATTTCTTAAAAGTACAGGCCTAATGAGAACTAATTCTCTGAGCTTTCGTTTATCTGAAAATGTTTCTATTTTTGCCCTCATGTTTTAAGAGTATTTTCCTTGGATATAGAACCCTAGCTCGACAGTTATTTTATTTTTCTTCCAGTATTTTGGAGATGCCATTCTATTGTCTTCAGTCTTCCCATGTTTCTAATGAGAAGGCAGCTAACATTCATATCACCGTTCCTGTGTACACAATGTGACGGAAATCCGTGTTTGCTTCCCAACACTTTGACTATGATGTGCCCGAAGCGCAGCTCCTCTTTTTATATTTACCCTTTTTGGAAAATGCTGAGCTTCCTGGATCTGACAGATGATGTTTTTCACTTAATTTGAGCCATTGTTTCTTCAAATATTTTTCTTCCCCATTCTGTTTCCTTTTTTTTCTGAAATTCAAACTAGTCATATGTTACATCACTCAATATCATCCCATAGGCCACTGGAGCTATGTTAATTCTTTCTCCAATCTTGGTTTTCCTTCTCTTCTTCAGATGAGATCATCTTTATTGACCTATCTTTTAGTTACTGCCTCTCTTCTGCTTCCTCCAATCTGCTGTTAAGCCCATTCTGTGAATTTTTATCATTTCAGAAACTGTACTTTTCAATTCTAAAATTTCTAGTTTTTTATAGATTTTCATTCTTTAGTATTACAGGAGGTCCTCAAAAAAAAAAAATAACCACGAATTGACTCATGAGTTGGACCCAAGCAGTCAGAGGCTCCTCATTCCCTTCCCTGTCCTTGAAAGGTACATTCCAACCACTGTTCCCATTCTAGGAGCCATTGCAAGGACACAGACTTGCAAGAGGAATGTGTTGTTGAAACTATCTGGACTGAATATGATACCCCACTGAGGCTTCTATATAAACTTTAGATTCTGGTGGGTGAGTATGGAGATCTAGTCGTCTTGCAGATGCCCAAGACAAGCCTCATATGTAAGTTCCTTTGCTTATTAAAACTACCATCTACCAACCTGGAGTGGTTTATTTGGTCTCTGCTTGCCTTATGTGTATGGGGGCCAGTTTTGAATTTCACTCTGGGAACTCCCTAGGTTGTGAACCAACATTTACTGAGATTTCTCATCTGTTCACTCTTTATATCTATTGTTCCCCTTAGGTCATTTAACATATTTACAAAATCAAGCTTAAAGTCTTTGTATGCTAATTTTTACATCTGATTCATTTGCTTTTTTGTCTTGATTATGGGCCACGTTCTTTTTTTTCTTTTTTGCATGTCTAAAAATTTGGGTTGTATTTTAGATACTGTGTTTCATTGTAGAAATGCTGGGATCTATTATTTTCCCCAGAAAGTGTTGGGTTTTGTTCTGGAAGGAAGTTAAATTACTGGATGATTATTTAGAATCTGTGGAGGCTTACTGTTATGTTTTGCAGGGGTGGGTGGGTGGAAAATCCATGAGGTTTACCAAGTTCCCTAATTTGAAAGGACTCAAACTCTGAACTCTGTCTTCTCTGCTTTGAGAAGTATCTAAAATTTCTATCCATTTGCCATCCTTTCAGCTCTTACTTTTGGATGGACTTCTTGGCATCTCCCCCATGCATACATGGTTCAGAAGTCAGCCAAGGACTTGAAGAGAGTTCATCTTCATATTTTCAGTCTTCCTCACTATAAATTCCTCCTTTGCAGGAGGTTCTTCTAAATTTTCAGTCACTCTGGCATTCTCAAACTCCATCCTCTCATTTCTCAAACCAGTAGAATTCTGACTTTCAGTTTAAGTGTAGATATTCTATATCATGCAGATGGCATGTGACTTGTATTTAAAAAAATTATATAAATGTGAGTTTCTCCCAGTGTGTATGAGTGTTTTCTTTTAAGAGTTAAATTTTCTCTAAGTTCTGCCTGCTTCTGGCCATTTTTCAATGCCTTCAAGTTATATATACACAAACACATGTATGCATACATGCACGTGTATGTATTATAATTGTTATCTGTGGAAGGGTCAGTCCAGTTCTCTACAGTTACTGGGATTAGAATTCCATCCTTGGTCTTGATTTTCAAGTCATCACTCTGAACTACAGCAACAGCCTGTAGTTCCCAAGGGCCTTTAACTCTTCTTTGACTCACAATTTTGCTCTGTTAAAATATATTCTCCCTGCAGCAGCCAGAGTTATTTTATTAGAAACCCAGTATTAACCATGCCACTCTCCTTAACATCTTTATATGGCTTCTCATTATACCTAGAATCAATCCAGAATTCTAAATATGGCCTCTAACAACTTACACAATCTGCCCCGTCAATCACTTCTGCTCCAACCTACCTCTATTTGCCCATTGGGTTTTGGTAACACCTCAAATCTTTAAACTTATCAAACAATATACCTGTTCAAGGACCCGAATTAACCTTCGGGTTCTCATCTATATGTCACTTCCACAAAGATGGTGGGGCTGATTCCACAGATTGTGTTAGTCAGGTACAACATTTTTTTTGTTTGTTTTTTTGGTTGGTTTTTTTTTTTAACATATAATGTATTATTTATTTCAGGGGTACAGGCCTGTGATTCATCAGTCTTACACAATTCACAGTGCTCACCATAGTACATTCCCTCCCCAGTGTCCATCACCCAACCACCCTATCCCTCCCACCCCCCTCCCCTCCAGCAACCCTCAGTTTGTTTCCTGAGATTAAGAGTCTCTTATGGTTTGTCTCTCTCTCTGGTTTTGTCTTGTTTCATTTTTCCCTCCCTTCCCCTATGATCCTCTGCCTTGTTTCTCAAATTCCACATATGAGTGAGGTTATACGATAATTCTCTTTCTCTGGTGTTAAGAAAATTGGACAGCCACATGCAGAAGAATGAAACTGGACCATTTCCTTACACCACACACAAAGATAGACTCAAAATGGATGAAAGACCTAAATGTGAGACAGGAATCCAACAAAATCCTTGAGGAGAACACAGGCAGCAACCTCTTCAACCTCCCCTGCAGCAACTTCTACCTAGATGCATCACCAAAAGCAAGGGAAGCAAGGGCAAAAATGAACTATTGGGACGTCATCAAGATAAAAAGCTTTTGCATATCAAGTACTACATTATAAATGATGAAACCCTAATACCCTTCTACTTCTGGGCTTGGAGAAAACTGGCAATCCAGTTTCAATAATCCATAACTCAAAAGCAGGAGATTGGGGGATTTCTTTCTTGGGGTGACATCCCTAGAGGAAAGCCCTAACAGATCCCTTATGACTACTGCTCTGCAGTGAAACTACCTGGCTGGATTAGGCTACAGAGAAGCCCACCAGGCCATAGTCCAGTCCACGTACATGCAGAGAGGGCTTCCTGTCACCTACTTGGGTCTCACTCTGAAATGTGAGCAGACAGTCAGGGACCACCAGACTGTTGAGGGAAGGGCCCAGGATGAAGGACAGAGAACAGCAACACATCCTGCAAAAAGGAACTTTCAGGAAACAGAAATTTTAGATTAAAAAAACTTTAAAAAAAAAAATCTATCATTAATGCCCTCACAGAACTAAGCTTTACTTCTATAAAAGGACAAAACAGGAAATTTTAACTGAGGCACCAGCTCCCTTACACTGAATTAAGGTAATAAGTTGCTTGTTACTTTGATCAAAAATTTCTTAGTTGAGGCAATATTTAGGTTATATGCATCATAACTTAGAGTTAAGTTTGAGAAAGTATATGTTTTAGACATGCAAGGTACATTAAAAATAAGCCTGGCTTAAGAAGCTAATAAAAGTATATCAATTTTCTACCTGGAGGTCACTATTTTGAAGATAGCTTGTTTTCAATCTAAGTAGTTGCCAATATTCTCAGTTATAAATTTTACATTTTAGATCATTCAACACAAAACTAACAGGCCTCAGGAAAAAAGTGAAACATTTTCCATTCCAATTATTTCTAAAAGGCAAGACTGTTAGCATCACAACTGAGATTTTTCAGGTATCTCGGGATATAGCACACATCTGGGTAATGGGAAAGATCTAGATTTCCTGATCACCCTAACTAATTTTCATTTATTCATTTATTCAACAAATATTTATTGTGCTGCTACTGTATGGTAAGCATATGCACACACTAGAAATCCAAAATTGCATAAGATAAATATGGTCTCTGTCCTCATGGAGTCTGCAGTGGAGTGGATTTCTCAGCAATATCTAGATCTACCTATCCCATGTGCCATTTGTAAATTTTAAAAAAGTAGATAATCAGGTGGTCTCTGGATGAAGACCTAAGAGGATTTCCTATAAAATAAAGCATTAGGGCTTTATGGTGTGAAGTTAAACACTGAGATTCTTATTTTATTTTCTCTTTGGACTCTGTTTTTATTTTATAGCACTATTTTTTTGTAAGAAGCTGTTACCTTTGTCACATTCATAAATAAAAAACTTACTTCCCTAAACCATATTTTCAATGAGCATGTTTCTGTTGATTTTCAGTTACTCCACATTGGGCGCGTCCTTTTCCCAAGGCAGAAACAGAAACAGGGCGTAGATGGGCTGAAGCAGCGTGCTATCAAGAGAGTAGCATGTAACAGCTAGGTGGTTTGGAAACAGCAGCTTCCTTGAGCTTCCTAGGCTAAGTCAAAATAATGAGTCAATGAGACATTTGGTGAGAAGTTTCTTGGCCCTGATCTTATTTTAGTCAGGCCTAAAATATACCTCATTCTAATTCTGTCTTCCCAAACAAACAGTACAATGTTAAAATAACAAAGAAAAAATATTGGCAACTTATGAAATCTTTAGTAGCAAAATGGAATGTAGCAACTAAGTTAAACAAGGTTCTATGTTACCTAATGCTCTTCATAAACTCCCCCAGAGGGGTACTCAGCCATTAGCAGCCTCCAGAGGATACTCACTTGCCAAAGAACTGTGTGAGAGGCCAAGAGCCCTGGAATCAGACCAACTCCTGACTTCCTCTGACGATGGGCACTTCCCAGGCCTCGCTCTCTCCCCAGTCAAATACTGGGGATATCCTTTCTTCTCAGCCTCTGAATTTCACAATTCTTAAAAATTATGTCTTACCTTGTTCACTTTTTCACCTTATTTTACCTTTTATTGTTTCAGATCCCCTTCATTTCTCCTTATTTTTCTCTTGTTTCAGGATGTCCTGGACCAAAGTATTTTTTTTTCACATGGAAGCTGCTGGGAGTAAAATCAACAAGGATCTCTCATCTATACTTAATTTTCCTCACAGCAGGTGCTGTGATACAGCAAAAATTCTAGACAGAAATGTGGTAAGGCTTTTGTTGCTGCTGCCATGCTAGTTACCCGAAAATCAATAAATGATTAGAGCACCTAACAGAGTGGATGATTCCAGTAGCATTAAAATGATGATGGAGGAAATCACTTAAAATGCATACATGTACTTGTTCTTTGGCTGTCAAGATTTCAAGCTTAACATGCATAGTAGCTAACCAGTTTCTGAATATTGTTTAAAAGAGTTTAAAGGTTGATTTGTTGTTGTTGTTGTTCCATGTTTGCAAAGAGAAAAAACAATTTAGAATTTGTGGCAATCAATATAGTCAGGTAAAAATAAAAAATAAAGAAATTCAGCAAGAGTTCATTTGTCCAGTATCTGTTCATGTAAATAAATGTTCTGGAGAGCTAATGTTTACTCTTTCTAGCATCAAAACTTTAAAATTTATAATCACTTCAACTTCAACAAAAGCTTTCAAAATTCCTATACACAATTCCTTCCTTCTTGGAATTTGAATATTCAATAGAATTTCATATTTTTCTTGATGCAAGAATTGCAGTTACTCATTTGCTCTTGCTCTAAATATGCCTTTGGTTGTAACTGGTTTTTACAACTTCTCCATCTTTCCACACCTGGCAGAAAATGCCACAACCTCACAAAATGAATATGCCTGATTTTCATTTTCAGTAATTGTAGCAAAGTAAATCAGATCAACCCGAATGCTAAGAAAAACTATTAAAGCTGGCAAGATATTTTTTTAAATCTGCTTGAATCCATTTGAGGGTTAAAGAAGCAGGGTTAAATAAAAAGACATAGATCTAGGGGAAGAAAGAAAGAAGACAGAAGAGGTCTGCATCTGGGGTCACTTTTTCTTAATGTACATGCTTATACCAGAAGCATCTGAAAGAATTACATGTACATGCTTATATCAGAGGCATCAGAGAATCAGGAACTTAGTAGGATTTTGAACAGATTCATGGTGCCAAGGGAACAAAAACTGGAGTCCACTGCCTGCCCAAGACAAGGGTTATGACAAACATCTTGGACTTGAGTTTGGGATCATTAATTAAGAAATACACCCTAGGAATGAGGGTTTATCATTACAAGACAGACTTTTTATAAGAACTGAAGCCCAGATAAGAATCATCTCAAATTGTGATTGAATTAAGATGATCTGAAATTTGTAGCCATCTACCAAAAGAAAATATGAATCCTCTCTGATGGGAAATAACATCATCATACCCCTAAATTAGTTATATTACTTTGCATTAAATATGCCATTCACATTTAAAAATAAACAAGATATAGGGAGACAAGACAACATGATCACAACCAAGGGAGAAACAGGTAACAGAAACAGACAAACAGGAAATCCAAATAATAGAATTATTGGAAACAGATTTTAATATTTTTAAGGAATTAAAAGATAAAATTGTTAATATTGGCAGACAAGTATAAATTATAAAAAGGAATCAAATGGAAATTCTAAATATGAAGAAAATGTAATGACTGAATATTAATAACTCAATATATGGGCTTACAGTAAATTAGTCGCAGATGAAAAAAGAATAAGTCACCTGGAAAATAGGTTGGAAGAAAATGTACAGAATTAGGTAGAGAAATAAAAGGAAGGAAAAATAGACAAAATTACATAGAAGAGTCATAGGTGATACAGTGAAAGTTTGAACAGATGTGTAATTCAAGTCTCAGAAGAAGAGGAGAGAAAAATGCAGAAAATAGTTGAAGAGAGTATGGCTGTGGATTTTTTAAAACTTGCAAAAGAGATCAAGCCATAGATTCAGGTAGCATTAGAAAATGCAAAAATGAGGAGTACTTATGTGGCTCAGTCTCTAAAGTGGCAGACTCTTGATTTTGGCTCAGATCATGATCTCAGGGTCCTGGGATTGAGCTCCACATCTGGCTCCGCACTCAATGCAGAATCTGCTTGAGATTCTCTCTTTCCCTCTCCCTCTGCCCCTCCCCCTGCTTGCTCATGTTCTCTCTCTCTAAAATAAATAAAACCTTTTTCTTTTAAAGATTTTATTTATTTGTCAGAGAGAGAGAACGAGAGAGAGCACAAGCAGGGGGAGCGGCAGGCAGAGGGAGAAGCAGGCTCCCCACTGAGCAGGGAGTCCTATCTGGGACTTGATCCCAGAACCCTGGGATCATGACCTGAGCCAAAGGCAGATGCTTAACTGACTGAGCCACCCAGGCGCCCTGTAAATAAAATCTTTTTTTAAAAAATGAAAAAAATAAAGAAAACCCAAAAACGATAAATACAAAGAAAGCTACATGTAAGCACATCATAGTAAAATCAATGAAAAACAAAGAAAAATAACAAAATCATAAAATTGGTTATAAGAAAGGCAAAGAGACTAGCTTGATGGGATCCATAATATGACTCATTATCGACTTTTTGATAAAAATAATAGAAGACAGAAGACAATAAATTGTATTTTCAAAGTGCCAAAAGAAAATAACTGACAACTTAAAATTCTATAATCAATAAAAATGTCTTTGCGGAATTAGGATATTCGCAGACTAAAACAAGAGAATCAGTTGTCAGTAGACCCCCTGATGTTCTCAGTAAATTCCACTAACAGAAATATTAAAGGAATAACAGTTACCTCTAGGTAGGAAGAAGGTCATAGTGATTGGGATAGGGGGCTTCTGGGTGCTGACAAAATTCTACTTATTGACCTAGGTGGTGGTTACAGAGTATGTTTGGTATGTTTATTTTGTAATGATTCATTGAGATTTATCCTTACAAGGTGTGCACTTTACATAGATGAGTTAAACAGAAAGGATTAATCAACTTGATATAGATTTAAGCAAACTACCCGGAGAACAGCATAAGGAAATAAAGAGATGGATACAATGAAGAAGTTTAGAGACGGTTCTAAAGAAAAGATTCACGCAGCTGTACTCTCAGTTTCAAAGGAGAAAAATTCCTAACTGATATTATAAAAATCTAATAGAAACAGAAAGAAGAAAAGGGAAATCTGCACATAGATGAGGGCAATAGTAAGCAGTAAAGACGAATAAGACAAAGTTACATAAAATTGGGTTACTTTCAACATCCAACCTCATCAACTGGGGAAGCCCCATGGAGACAGCCAGGCTGGGGTCCCAATTGAGAAGGCTGGGTGGAGCGTCCTCCCCTCTGGTGAGACTTTCAGCTGACCATCCCCACAAGGGCTGTATTTATAGGGCAAATGATGGGGTCTGAAGTTAAACATTTGTTTGCCTATGTGCAGTTTGGAGCGAGCTGCATTCCTATGTTATCGTGTCTACATATTCAAGGAGTCTGGGCTACTTGTGCTTGCCTCCTTTCCCAGATTCCCTTCCAGGTGGCCAGCTCAGCCTGGAGCTGGAGGGGTTGTAAGGCAAAATTTATAACTCTTGGATTCCAGACCAGAAGGGCCAATTCTAACCTGGAGGCCAGCTTATGTCAACGAATCAGGCTCCTGAGGTCACTTACGCAGCACAAGTCTCATAAACAACATTCCTTAGCCTGCCTGCGTATGTGCAGGTCTGAGTGGTTGGTTGTGCAGGACAAATCACAGAAACCTCCATCCATGTAATACAGAGACACAGAGGCTAGAACATCCAGTTGAAGTTGCAAAGGAAAGAATTGAAAGATAAGAGAGAAGCCAGAAAACTCTTTAACGTGCTGAAAGAAAGTAACTGTCAACCTAGAATTCTAAACCATGATAACTTACCCATCAAAGTAAGAGTGAAATAAAGACATTTGCATTCACACATTTTCCCCCCCAAGGATTGTTATTGGGCACTTACATTATCTAGACATAGCATCATGGTATTAATGAAAATAAAGTTTCTGCTCTCACAGTTCTGAGTCCAGAAGTTTGAAATGAAGTGCATGGGATAAGAATAAGGATGTCAGCAGGTCTGCTTCCTTCTGGAGTCTCCAGGGGAATTCGATGCCTTGCCCTTGGTCTTTCAGAGGCTGCTGGCATTCACTGGCTTATAACTGCATCACTCCACTCTTTGCCTTCTCTCTGACTCCTCTTGCAACCCTTTTATAAGGACCCCTGCAATTACATCAGGCCCACCCAGATAATCAAGGATAATCTCCCCATCTCAATAGCCTTAATTTAATCACAGCTGCCAAGTCTCTTTGTCATGTAAGGCAACACAGGTTCTGAGGATTAAAATGTGGACATTCTTAAGGGGGCATTACTCAGCCTACTACAATACACATGCATTTCTATTGAATTTTACCTTGGAGTAAAACTATTAGTGCATAAGATATTCATTATGTTCAGCATTAGTAGATAAGCCAATCAGTGTTTCTAAATTGTTGGATCTACTTATATTTCCACCAGCTGTGTTTCACATACACATCAACACTTGGTACCATCAGTCTTAGTTTTAGCTATTCTGGTGGATGTATATTGTTTTATCATTACTTTAGTTTACATTTCATGTCATTAGCAATCTCCTAATAATTAATGAGGTTGAGCACATTAGTACATTTCGTATGTTTATTTTTTTTTTAATTTTATTATGTTATGTTAGTCACCATACAATCCATCATTAGTTTTTGATGTAGTGATCCACGATCCATTGTTTTCGTATAACACCCAGTGCTCCATGCAGTACGTGCCCTCCTTAATACCCATCACCAGGCTAACCAATCCCCCCTCCCCCCTCCCCTCTAAAACCCTGTTTCTTTCTCAGGCCCATAGTCTCTCATGGTTCATCTCTCCCTCCAATTCCCACCCGCCCATTTTTCCCTTCCTTCTCCTAATGTCCTCCATGTTATTCCTTATGTTCCACAAATAAGTGAAACCATATGATAATTGACTTTCTCTGCTTGACTTATTTCACTTAGCATAATCTCCTCCAGTCCCATCCATGTTGATGTAAAAGTTGGATATTCATCTTTTCTGATGGCTGAGTAATATTCATTTCATATGTTTAATTGTAATTTAGATACTCTCTTTTGTGAAGTACCTATTAAGTCTTTTGCTCATTTTCCTGTTGGGTTGTAGTATTTTTCTTACTGATTTGTAGAAGTCCTTTATATTTCTTGCATATAAACTCTGTGTCAGATATATATGTTGAAACTATTTTCTACCACCCTGCGTCTTCAATATCGATTGTTATCCTTTGATGAAAGTTTTTAATTATAATGTACTTCAATTTGTCATGTTTTTCCTTTTTGGTTAGTATTTTTGAGGATAATGTATAAAGAATTTTTATCTACTCCAAAGATAAAAAAAGGTTTCTTTATGTTTTCTCTTACAAACCAACATTTTCAAAATATTTCCCTGGCTGCTATGTGGGCAGTAGTCTTAAATTGTATCAATTAGGAGATTGCTAATATAGACTCTATTACTCAAAGATATCAGTACCAAAGTCTCAGTAATTCTCCTGGATTTACTTTTTAGACTTTGCTGTAATTCTTGCTACCACATTCACATGATAGGCATTAAAATGTAGGAAGAAGCAATACAAAAAGAGTGTTCTTCCCAGATTTATCAGCTCCTTCAAAGGAGAGCTTTCCCCAAAGCTTCACCCAGAGACAACTCTAACACCTCCTCAAGCACTTCATTTGCAAGAGAGGTAAGGAATTGTCATTTTTTTTAGCTCACTACTACATCACTCCAATATAATAGGATACGATTTTTAACAAAAGAGGAGAGAATGGATCTTTGGGAGGTAATTAGCAATATTTACTGAGAGGACAAGAGTAGAAGCAGAATTATCAGGTAGCAAGATGTTCCCAACACCCATTTGAAGAGGACTAGGATGATGGTGGGAAACGTTGTAAAAGTGGTCAGATTCTGCAGCCACTTGGAAGATCAAATGGGATTTGCTGATGAACAAATAAAGACTATGATAGTTTTACTACTGATGGCTATTTGCCAGAGTATTATTAATGGATCTATCTCATAATGAAGGAATTTGAACCAAGAAAGAAGGAGTAGATGGAAGATGAAACTCAGAGGGGAAAAAAAAATGTTATGCCTTTGACTAATTTGGAGAATAAAATAATGGAATAAAGTTTTAAAATTATCTAAGTAGAAAAAATTAAAGTTTTCTAAGGTCCTTCTATTATTCAAGAGGAGAACAGATAAAGGCTATTAGAGCACAGGAGGGAGAAAATTACATGGCCAGGGATAAAGAAGAGAGGAAAGGGCCTTTCAGAAAGACCAACTATTAGGTGCAAATATTCAGAGCTCTGCAGGAATCCTGTGGATTTTGAGAAGGACAACAGTGTGGCATGTGGCTGGATACCAGCCTTCATTAAGGGTGCTGAGGAAGATTAGGATACAGCTGGGGCAGTAAATTAGGGACAGAGTGTATAGGGTTATTTCAGGAGGTTTTTAGGAGTCTGTACTTCCTTGCTTTGACCAATGCAGAGCCATTAATTATTTTTAAAAGCATGTGTGGCATGAGCCATGCTTTTAAAATAATTATGTTTTTAATATAAATATGTTGTAGAAATGTAAACTGAAATTGGCAAAACAGGTAAGCGACTACTGTAATAATCAATGTATAATGTGACAATTTAATATTTCATTTTGAGGCACTGTGCTATATAAATATGTGAGTACAAAAATGAAAGACAATGTCCCTATACCAAGGTAACTTATAAGACAGGTTGCTGGTGTTTGAGAATTTCATATATGTTTAAGATAGCAACATATCAGATTTCTGAAACCAAGCTAAACAAATAATTAGTAATACTTTAAGGACTTCTAAGCATGTTTCTTTTTTAAAAAGATTTTATTTATTTATTTAAGAGAGAGAGATTGAGCACAAGCAGGGGAGGAGCAGATGGAAGGGGAGAAGCAGGCATGATCCCAGGACCCCAGGATCATGACCTGAGCCAAAGGCAGACGCTTAATGACTGAGCCACCCAGGCGCCCCAATGTGTTTCTTTTTCATGTTGTTTTCTCTACGAAATTACTCAAAAGAAAGCCATCATAGACAGAAGTGAAATGTGTGAAGCCTCCATATGGTTATGTGGCTTTTCATGGTGTAGCTATAGGGCTGAATCTCAATTCTGTCTCTAGTGTTGGAGTCAAGGTCTCAAGTAGAACTATGTACTGAATCTTTTTTCTCTTCTATCCCAATCGATTCTAGTGTGTATCATTTGCTCAAAAGATGAATGTCTCATATTGCAAGGAGCACAGATGTGCCTCTTTCTCAGCCATAATGATGAAAAACTCCAGTAAGCAACTATTTTGTGAATGGATTTTATGGGATGCCAACTCATACTGCAAAACTAATTCATCCTTCTGCTAACAACAAACATTCACCCAAATTTCCCCCACCCACCTGCCAGAATAAGCATGATAACACATACAAGATTTTAGATAAACAATGTATTTACCAGGTTCTGAAGCAGTGTTCAATCAAAGCAATTTTATAGATTTTCATGAGGAAAATCCATTAGATTTTGTTATGTTGCAGTATATCACAATCTAGAACATTGTACCGTTACAGAATTTTAAAGAAGCAAACTTGTTAGGAATGTTGTTCTGACCTCAGGAAAAGCAATTGGAAATTTCTAACTTTACTTGTAAAACATGCCTATCTTGAGGAGTCGGGTTTTTCATTACTGACCCTTTGTTTCCTGTCTGATTTTTTTTAATTATAACGAAATACTTCATGAAGTAAAATAAGAAACTTTACTATTTTTTGATAAAAGGTTGTTGCCAAAAAATTTTTTTAAATCTCAATGCTTTCTATTATCTTTGGGGTTCAGACTAAACTCTGGGGTTTCTACCAAATAAAAAAATTAAATAAGTTTGTGAGGCATTAGTACTTGCAAAATGGATAGTCTTAATTACGTCAACTTCTTCACCACCTCCAAGATAATTAGTGTATAAACAACTCTACTTTTGTATTTCATGTCTAAAAGGAAGAAATTTCCTTTGTGATATCCAAGCTTAGTCCATCTTTTATTAGTTTTCTGTGACTGCTGTCAGAAATTACCACAAATTTGGTGGCTTAAACACCAGAAATATATTCTCTCCTTTCCTCACCCCGCTTCCGGTGGCTACAGGCGTTCCTCAGCTTGAGGTTACATCACATTACCTTCTCCCTTTCTGTGTGCCTCTCTCTTATAAGGACACACATGTTTATGGTTAGGGCCCACTCAAGTAATCCAAGATAAACTTTTCCTCTCAAGAGACCTAACTTTATCACATCTTTTGTCATATAAAGTAATATTCATATGGGCGCCTGGGTGGCTCAATTGGTTGAGACTCTGACTCTTGGTTTTGGCTCAGGTCGTGATCTCAGGGTCATGGTCTGATCTCCGAGCTCAGTGGGGAGTCTGCTTGAGATTCTTTCCCTCTACCCCTCCCCACACAGGTGGGCTTTCTCTCTCTCTCTCTCAAATAAATAAATAAACCTTTTAATAAAGTAAAGTAAAAAATAAAGTAATATTCATCAATTCCAGGAAACGGACATGGATATCTTTTGATGCTATTTTTCAAATGACCACACACAATCTATCTGTGATTTTATCTCATACTTTTCTGCCACACGGGATTTTCTCCCCCTGATTCCCACCCTTCTGCTGCCTCCTCCCTTTCTCTCATCTTTGATTACTTTCCCTTCAATGGTTCCTTCCCCTCATCATACACTCACACCATTAGTTTGCTAGGGCTGATAGAACAAAGTACCACAGATTGGGTAGTCTCAAAAACAGAAATTTATTTTCCCACAATTCCAGAAGCTAGAAATCTGAGATCAAGGTGGGGGCAGGCCTGGTTTCCGAGGCCTCTCTCCTTGGCTTGTAGATGGCTGTCTGCTCTCTCTCCTCACATGATTTTCCCTCCATACATTTCTGTGTCCTAATTTTCTTCCTTATGAGGACTCCAGTCATATTGGATTAAGGCCTACCCTAATGACCTCATTGTACCTTAGTTACCTCTTTAAGGACCCTATCTCCAAAAACAGTCACATTCTGAGGTGCTGGGCTTAGGACTTCCACATATAAATTTGGGGGAAACACAATTCACTCTGTAACACGACCGTTCTTTCCCATTCTGGAAAAAACAAAAACAAAAAACCTTCCATCTAAAGAAATATTCCTTCAAAGTACCAGCTGTATCAAACATTTACTTCCCATCAAATAGCCTGTGTTTCTCGACATTTCTTGGCCCTCTTGCTGTAAGGTGGAACTTTGGGACTAATTTCTAGGAGGCAGTACCACAGCTCTAATGGACTAGTAGAGGCTTGTACTATGAAAATGCAGATATAAAAAAGAAAAGTAATTTCATTTTAGAGTCACCATCTTCTAAGATGGACAACAAATGGATGATAATGTTTGTTTCACAGAAAGAAGTTTCTGTGATACTCTCAGCTCCATTTTGTTCTCATGTCCTCAGCTTTCATCAATGGAGGCTATAATAAAGAGCTTCACAAAGTCCATTGTGACATTTACTGTAGGAAAACTATTTACTATAGTACATCGTCAAAAATCTTTGCTTCCCCTGAGGGTCCCTCTTCACTTTTTGGCCAATGTTAATCCTGTAATTGACATATGTGTTTATTTTGATTTTGGTTTTGGTTTGCTTAAAAGCCATATTTGGGGTGCAAGTCATACAACTAGAATGTAAGCTCAAATGAAGGTAACAACAAATGAAGGTTCTTCATGCATCCCCTATGCCCAGTATAGGTGTTCAATAAATATGTATTAAATAAATGAATGAGCCAACTTTATAGAGCTATATGGCCTAAATGCTTGCATTGTTTTTCCCCAGATCTTGACTTTCTATGTTTACTTATATTGGGGGGTATACTTTCTCTAAATTATGAATGTAAATATTGTAAAAGTTATGAAAATCTCTTTAATAAACATTTAGTTGAATGGATTATCTCAGTTGATTATGTTGTTTCCACAGGTCTGCTACTTTTAAATGATGAAATGCCAAGGAACAGCCCTAGCAAGAGACTTTATACATTCATTCTACATCAGGTCATCACAGAAAGGGTTGAATCATCAGTCCTGAAAGGATCAGTCAGGAATCTCTGGTGTCCCTAAAATCTTTCAAGGGGTCTGTGAGGTCAAAACTATTTTCAAAATGGTATTAAGTCAAATATTATTTGTATTTTTCACACATATTTTTTCATGAGTATGCAGTGAAGTTTTCCAGAGACTATGTGATATGGGAAATCATAACAAATTGAATTAAGAAGCTTCTATTAAGCCTCAAAATGAAGGACATAGTCTGAACATACCCAAACACCAAACATTTATAGTCATGCAACCAAAGCTTAAAATTGTCCTGATTCCCAGAAATGCTGATTCTGACCTTAAATAAAACTATGCTTTCTTCCTATCAGCATGACTTTATAGCTTCCTAGCCAATCAAGTAAGCAGATAGGCAAACAAATCAGTATATAGAGTGCTACTACCCTAAAAAGAATGTGAATTTCTAGTAACAAATCACAACAGAAAACAATGCACTTCCTCATTCATGCTTTATAAACTGAGCTGTAACCACTGAAAGCCACCCTTCCACCACATTTAGTTTTGAAGTCTCCCTGCTTATGAATAGTTTGTTTCTTGCTCAATAAAATATTCATATCAAATAAAGTTCTCTGAATTTTCTTTTAACAAGCCAAATGTTAAAAAGATTTAGAAAAATGTAAAACAATGCCACCCCCTCACTAAATTTTTTGTTCTACAGATTAATTTTACAAAAAAAAAGTATTATTTTTGTTAACAGTCCTTTTACTGTAGTCATTTTCAACAACTATTTTAGTTTATTTCAGTTTTAATTTTAACACAGTAAATATTAATAGATAGAACCCATACACAAAAGCTGTTTGAGAGATCCTCAGAATGTTGAAGGCCACAAAAGTTTCCTAAGACCAAACAGTGAGAACCACTAGGAAAAGAATGAACTCCCTCTTTGTAGAAGCTCCTTCCTCTATGCTGTGGTAAAACAAAACCAAAAACAAATGTGTCCCCTTTCACTACTTTGGATCATTAGTCCCAGAAACATCTATGATACCACAATTAAGCACCACTGTGAAATACAAAAAAACTGCTCAAGAATCTGAGTGATGACCACACAGACTATTTATAGATTTATAGATACAGCCCCAAAGATGTTTTCTCTTTTTGTTTCCAGTCTACATTTACTCTAAGTCCAAACCAGAATTATCTTTTCTCCTGGCTCCCAAGAAACTGGGATCTGTATCTGATTCTCCTGGTGCCATTCCCCATTCAGAGAGGTATTGATATACTCCCTGGGTGATCTTTATATTTCTGATACCACTGCCCAGAGGTCTTTTTACATTGGGATATTTCTCAGAGGCATGGCCTTGCTCTAGAATGGGGAATATATTTCATAGCACATGCCAACTCTGATATATTGTTAGCAGTTGGCTGGAACACTGTTTGAGAAGGATTCTCAGGCATTTCCAGGCTTTGCAAGACAAATGCCATAATTGATTAGTGGCCTACCATGGGTACTAAAAGGAAGACTGCGAGCTTCTGTGCCGTGTATTTGCTGACCAAATGAAATCAATTGGAACTGCTATGGTCAAACAGATGTAAGCAAGACATTAAGTGTTTAATCCATGTAAAAATTACATGGGAATGTAATTACTATGATGAATAACAGGTATCAGCAATAATATCTCTCTCATAAACAAACTCAATCTGCTTAAAATATGAACACAGATTTTAAGATTTAAAGAAATAAATTAAGAGAACATAAGAATTGCCTTAAAGATTTGTCATAACATAGACGGTGCACATCTGTGTATCTGAAGACATTTTTACCTTGCACATGAACTAGGATAGATGCCAACTACCCTCGTTGATCTTGGCACTTTCTGAGCTTGACCAGAACTTACTTTCAGAAACAATCTCCTCAGAATGGAATTTTAAAAGGTAGAGATGAGGGATGCCAGCTGTGTCCCTTAACAACTCCCAGATGTTACACATCTTTCAGGGGGTCTGTGCCACCCCTATAATGAGGCATCTGCTACAAGTCCTCAATTTCTTTACAGCATATCATCTTGTTGGTGCAACTAATGACTAACACATGGAGGAAGAAGAGGAAGAGGAGAAAATCAAGAGAGGAGAAGGAGCAAGAGACAAAGAAGAAAGACACCAGACAGAGAAAGACAAAACCTCTATGATTTCACTTAAATGTGGAATCTAAAATAAAACAAACTCAGATACAGAGAACAGATTAGTCGGTTGCCAGAGGTGAGGTGTTAGAGGTGGGCAAAGTGGGCAAAAGTGGTCAACGAACCAAGAAGAAGAAGAAGAAAGAAACAAGTCATTCCTGAAGATTTGAGCTAGTGTGACTTTTTCCTTGTTTGGCAGGAAACATAGATACTATATATTTCTTTAGAAAGTGTCCCTGTGACTATTAATTCTACGTTCCATTCTACACACCGCTGCCTTAGCCGTGACACAAACTGCCAATACATTCCTTAACATCACATTTTGTTGATAAAATAGAAGAATTTCAGCTCCTTTGAGAACAACGCCCGAGCACTGACAAGAACACTAACTTGTTTCTTTGCGAGTTTGCTTTTTTGTCATTTTGCCTGGCAGTTATACTCTGGAAAAGTGTACACAGGAAAGCAAGTGATGCCTGGAGCTAATAATTCTGGCTCTAAATACAGCACTGTGAAGAAACTGGTTGGGGGGGGTACAAAACTCATATAGAATTTGTTCCCTTGGAAACAAAAGAATACTTCGTGTTTGGGGAATAAATATATATATTTGCAGAACAATTTTCACAAAAAATATGGCTCTAAAATGAAATCCTGACAATATAGTCACAACAGTAGTGAGGAGTAATGGGGGGCATAAATATATAGATAATTTTATAGCTTATAAAGTATTTACATGCATTTGACTCCACAGATCAGGCTGCAAAAATTATGTACCAATGATAAACTGATGTGAACCAGAAGGGATTCCTGTTATTGCTTTACTGATAAAGATGAAAAGTCACAATGAGCAGAAATTTGCTCTCTTATCCCCCAATGAAACCTACAAATATCAAAAAAGAATTTTAAACCTCATCTTGGAATGAGAAGAAAAAGAAAAATATAGGAAAGGAAAAATATTCTAAAATAAGTTTGCAAATAGATGGCTTTTTGTAGGATTTTGATAAAGAAAACAGTGATTATTATGAAACAGCATGAGTTCTTTAAGAGTAAGTCTTGAAAAATTTGCTCCCTCTAAGACTGATAAATCTGAATTCTGGAATTCCATAAAATTTTTATTTTTTATTCCATAAAAGCTGTCATTCCATTACTTTCCCCTTAAACAAAAGGAGAAATATGGTATTTAAGACAATCACACACAAAGGTACATGTTAACTCTACTTTATAAAATAAATGAATCAGACTTTTAGATGTCCCTAAAGTCCCCTCTAGCTCTAAAATTTTTTGAATCTAGGATCCTAACATACCAGTGTCATCAGCTTATCACAGCATATATCCTTGTTTCTCTCTTAATCAATTTCATTATTAACTTAAATAAAAACTTAATTATATTTTAAAAATTTATAGATGACAAGTGATGGCAGAAAGAACAATGTTGAATGATACTTAATTTCTGAAATAATCTCGATTGGTTAGAACAGTTTATTCTTCTTGGCATCCTCAAGGCACCTCAAATACTATTTGTTGAAATAATGAATGAATCAATGAATCAATGCTAACAAGGTGAAATTAATTTTTTCAGGTACAGAGTTGACTAAACCTAGTTTGATAGCAATTTAGTCAGATACAGTGCCTTACCAGCTCTATTTAAGCCAAGAGTCCAATTAACTGAATTCTAACATCTAGGGAAATTAATCTCACTGTTATCTGCTCTAGTCAGACTATGTGCAAAATACTAAATTCCTCTGGGCATCACTTTCTAAAGTGGATATTGGCAAACTAGAGTTCAATAAGAGAGGGGGGCCAGGATATCTAGAGGTCTGGAAATTCTGTCAGGAGATATAATCAAAGGATCTGAGATGCTTAACTTGGAGAATGAAAACAGGAGGGACATGTTGAATATCTGGAGGGTTGTCATGGGAAAGATACATTAGAGTCATTCTGTGGACCCAAGGGAAGAATATGGAAGCTACAAAGAAACAGATCTTGCTTTAGCATAAGGAAGGAATTTCTAACTGTTAGATCTGTCCCAAAATGGATTAACGTACTTTGCAAAAAAGGGAATACTTCATCACTTTAAGTGGTCAAGCAAAAAGTACATAATCTGCTAGGGTCTTGCAGAGAAATTATTACTGTGGGTGGATATTAGCATGAATGATCTGAAGAGTCTTTCCTGCCCTAAAATGCTGTGATTCTGTGATTCTTGAGTGATTGCTGCCTACCTCTTCAACATCATCATAATCTCTCTTTTCACTGACTTATCTTCTATTCATTCAACATCTGATCAGCTCTCTCTTTGTTCTTGCTCCAATTATTCACATTTGCTCATGAGGTATCCTGCAATCTGACTTCCATTGCTATCATAGCAGAAAAAAAATTCTCTTAAAAGTCATAACCTCTTTGCTCTACTAGCTAATGGGCTTGCATTTATTTTCATTATTTTTGACTCTGTAGAGGTATTAACTATTGAATCCCCTATACCTTCTTGCTTCCTTTATTCCTAGTTCTTCAATTTCATCTTTTTTCCGGCCATTTTGCTTTTCTTCCACCTAAGTGGTTTCCTAAGGCATTGATGCTTTTTATGTATAAGATTTTACTGCCATTTTTGGTGGTGGTATTAAGGTAATTGTTAAGTCCCTAACTACAATAAGATAATATCAGTGATATAATTAACACAATGTCTTTGTAATTTCTCTGCAATGACTTGTTTGACAATACACATTTTGCAGTTGTTTAGGTTTATTTTCCTAGGTGAGTTGGAGAAATTACTTCAAATTTTCTTATTTTCTAGTAAACAGGTGGAAATGCTTCAAATTTTATTAAAAGAAAAGCTTATCTTGGAAGGACTTTACAGTATCACATCTTATATCATCAAAGAAACTGTCAATCCACATTACAAATGTTAGAATGCTATTTTAGCCTTTGGATTTAAAATTAATCTGAGGATGGTGTCACAATCATGTACCTAGCATAGTTGAAAAGACCATGAGTCCTTCCCACATGTCAAAATTTGACTTACATTTGTAGACACAAGCTGTTAGAAAGTTTTTTTTTTAGAGAACTGAAGCTCTGTTTTCCAAGTCTACATAAAGCTTGTTCTTAAAAGGAATCTCTCATCTCTTATTCAGTGGCCACTTGTACTGTTTACCATTATCCTATTCATACATTAGATTAATTAAAGCTCCCCTACTCTGTATCACAATGTTAGCCAACTTTGAAACAGTCCCCATTCAAATTCTTATTCCCCCTTCAAAATAACCGATACTGCAGTTAAGATATATGGTTGCTTGGTGTAGATAGTTGTTTTGAGTCTTATGATCTCAGAATGAACAAACGTGTGCCTTTATCAAAGGTCTAAATCAAAGTTGTCCCATAGAACTTCTGGTGAAGGTGAGAATGGTTTTCTATACTTTCCCATAAGATAGCTATGAGCCACATACGGCTATTGCACCTTTGAAAGGTGGCTATTGTGACTGAATGACTAACTTTTAAATTTTATTTAATATTTTAAACACTATTTTTTAAGGCCAGTTTTAGGTTCATAGAAAAATTGAAAGGACGGTATAGAGATTTCCCATATAATCTCTGCACCCACACATAGCCTCTCCGTTATCAAAGTCCCGCACCAGAGAGGGACTGTACATTTCTTACAATTTATGAACTTATATTAACACATCACAATCACTCAAAATTCACTGTTTACACTGGCTCACTCTTGGTGTCCTACATCCTATTGGTGTGGACATGCGCATAGTAAGACAGGTCCATCATTATAATATCATACAGAGTATTTTCCCTGCCCTAAAAATCCTCAGTGCTCTGCCTGTTCATCCCTCCACCTTCCCTAACCCCTGGCAAACACTGGTCTTTTTACTGTCTCCAAAATTTTGCCTTTGCCATAATGTCATAGAGTTGGAATCATACAGTATGTAGCCTTTTCAGATTGGCTTCTTTCACTTAGTAGTGTGCATTTAAGGTTTCTCTATGTCTTTTCAGGACTTGATAGCTCATTTCATTTTAGTGCCAAATAATATTCCGTTGTCTGGCTGTATCACAATTCATTTATCCATTCACCTATTGAAAGAAATCTTAGCTGCTTCCAAGTTTTGGCAATTAGGAATCAAAATGCCTTAAATATCTGTGTGTAGGTTTTGGTGTGGATATAAGTTTTCAACTCCTTTGGGTAAATAGTAAAGAGTACAATTGCTAGATTATAGAGTAAGAGTATTTTTAGTTTTGTAAGGAAGCACCAAACTGCCTTTCAAAGTGGCTATACCTTTTTGCATTCCCACCAGCAACAAATGAGAGTTCCTGTTGCTTCACGTCCTCCTCAGCATTTGGCATTGCCAGTATTCTGGATTTTGGTCATTCTGGTAGTTGTGTAATGGTATCTCATTTCAGTTTGCATTTCTTTAATGACATGATGCAGAGCATCTTTTTATATGTTGTTTTGCTGCCTGTATACCTTTTTTGGTGAGGTGTCTGTTAAGGTCTTTGGGCCATTTTTTAATTGGTTCCTTGCTTGCTTACTGTTGAGTTTTAAGACTTCATATATTTCGATAACAGTCCTTTATCAGATATATCTTTTGCAAATATTTTCTCCCAGTTTGTGTCTTGTCTTCTGTTCTCTTGACTTTGACTTTTGAACAGTTTTTAATTTTAATCAAGTCCAGCTTATCAATTCTTGCTTTCATGTGCTATATCTTTGGTATTGTATCTAAAAAGTCATTGATATACCCAAAGTCATCTAAATTTTCTCTAGTTACCTTCTAGGGGCTTTATAGTTGCATTTTACATTTAGATCTGTGATCCAAATGTAATTTTTTTTTAAAGATTTTATTTTTTAATTTGAGAGAGAGAGAATGAGAGAGAGCACATGAGAGGGGTTACGGTCAGAGGGAGAAGCAGACTCCCTGCAGAGCAGGGAGCCCGATGCGGGACTCAATCCAGGGACTCCAGGGTCATGACCTGAGCTGAAAGCAGTCGCTTAACCAACTGAGCCACCCAGGCGCCCAATCCAAATGTAATTTTTATAAAAGCTGTAAGTTGTGCATCTAGATTCATCTGTGTGTGTGTGAATGTCCAATTATTCTAGCATTATTGGTTGAAAAATTATCTTTTCTCCATTGCATCGCCTTTGTTCCTTTGTCAAGTATTAGTCAACTATATTTATGTGGGTCTATTTCTGGTCCCTCTATTCTGTTCCATTGACATATTTGTCTATTCTCTCATCAATACCACATTGTCTTGATTAGGGTAGCTTCATAGTAAGTCTTAAAGTCAGGTCGTGTCAGTCCTCCAACTTTGCTCTCCTTCAATACTGTGTTGGCTATTCTGGATATTTTGCCTCTTTATATAAACTTTACAATAAGTCTGTTGATATCCACCAAATAATTTTTTGGGATTTTGATTGGGATTGCATTGAATCATAGATCAAGTTGAGCACTCACATCTTGACAATATGAGATTTTTTCCCCTTGGTTTTCCTATCCATGAACATGGAATACCTTCCCATTTATTTAGTTCTTCTTTGATTTCATTCATCTAAGTTTGTAGTTTTCCTCATATAGATCTTGTAGATATTTTGCTAAATTTATGCCTAAGTATTTCATTTTGGGGGGTGCTAATGTAAACTACATTGTGTTTTCAATTTCAAATTCCACTTGTTCTCTGTTGGTATCATTTTATTTAATTTTAATTAAAATTTAAATAGCTTCATCTTGCTCGTGGCTACCATTTTAGTCTAGTCTCTAGAAAATACAGTCATGAATTATTCCTTTTTTAGGAATTATTGCCTTTTAAGAATAAATGTAAATGGGAACACCTAGGTGACTCAGTCAGTTAAGTGTCTGCTTTCAGCTTAGATCATGATCCTGGAGTCCTGGGATTGAGCCCCACATCAAGCTCCCTGCTCAGCAGAGAGTCTGCTTCTCCCTCTTCCTCTGCCCCTCCCCTTGCTCCTGCTCTCTCTTGCCCACTCTCTCTCTCTCAGATAAATAAAATCTTAAAAAAAAAAAGAAGAAATGTAAATGTTATTATTATACCAAAGTAAAATGCTGCACCAAAACATTTACACTGACTTATTTATTTAATATATATGAAATATATCAGGCACTATGTACCAGTTGTCATACGCATGCTATGGAGCATTGAGGAGCTCAGACTATTTAGAGATGTAGTAAATAAAAACTGCAATACAGTTTTGCTTGCTATTATAGACAACTGAATAAAGAATTGGTGGGGACACTGCATACAGAATAATGGTAGGAATTTATTTTTTTTAAAGATTTTATTTATTTATTGACAGAGGGAGACATAGTGAGAGAGGGATCACAAGCAGGGGGAGGGGGAGAGGGAAAAGCAGGCTTCTCACTGAGCAGGGAGCCCGATGCGGGGCTTGATCCCAGGACCCTGGGATCATGACCTGAGCCGAAGGCAGCCGCTTAACGACTGAGCCACCCAGGTGCCCCTAATCGTAGGAATTTAAAAAGGTTTCGTTGAAGAGTTTTATTTAATCTGGGACGTCACGGAAGAATAAGTTACAAAATAAATAAGAACGTGGTGCTGTGAGGAATAAGACAGGCATTCCAGAAAGATATGGAGTCCTGAAAAGGCTTGGTGTATCTAGGCCACTACTTCACATGTGGTGTGCAGTAGTTGATGCTGCCAAAAAGTAGAATCCGGGCTCATGGAGGCTTATTTGTAAGGAAGAAGTTTGAATGCCAAGTGGTCACACGGTACACTATACTTTTCCTACTGCATTTATACTTTATACTAAGTACTTTTTTAAAAAATCTGCTTTATTGACTGCCTTCGGCTCAGGTCATGATCCTGGAGTCCCAGGATCGAGTCCCGCATCGGGCTCCCTGCTCGGCAGGGAGTCTGCTTCTCCCTCTGACCCTCCCCCCTCTCATGTGCTCTCTCTCTCTCATTCTCTCTCTCAAATAAATAAATAAAATCTTTAAAAAAAATCTGCTTTATTAGATTTATAAGTTGTTTATGGCAAGATCATGCCTGCCTTACCAACCAATGTACTCCATGGTATCGGATAGAGAATCAATAAGTCTGTTATATGAATGAATGTTTCTGGTTGTTCTGAAGCTTGATACCCTTTGGAACCACACCACCTACCCTCTTCCAAGCTACCTTCTTGACTTCTGCTCTTCTGCCTCTTGGCTGGCAATCACTTTGCCAAACAGTGTGGCTGTTTGGTGGCAGTACTTAGTATCAGGTTTTGTGACTGTGTTCTCTGCATTTTAAATAAAGTTGGGAACTTTGCTGGACAAGTACCTTTGTGGCATTGGATTTGAGTCACCCCGAATAAGAGACTGAGATTGGAAAAGACCTGGAACAATTCCCCTTCACCAACTCTATAGCGCATGCAGTTAAAAGGAATGAAAATTTTTCTTTTACAGTGAAAAGTTAGGTATAAAAATAAAAGAGGACAAGAAATTTACTCCAGAGTAAATACCTACCTTTTACTGATATCAGTGCAGGGTAAAGCGAAATAAACGTGTCTTTTGCCTCCTCCATTTCATCCGTAGCCATATATACGCATTATCGTATGTTTCTATTTCTTCATTGCTTGATGGAGCCAATCTTCCCCAGAGGAGAAATAGGAAAGAATAACAGTCTAAATCTAGAACACCATGAAAGCAATGCCCAGCCTTTTTGGTACCCGAATTAGTCATCTTTGTGCAAAAAAATAGAGTACCTACCTTCAGTACTGTGTCCCACTTGTCTCCCAAAAGGTACTCTGTGCCCTGTGCCCACGTAAAAATTAGCATGATACCCAATGGACTGCTCCTTGTTAATAACTAGGGAAGAAGAGATATTACTAATTGCAGGCACAGGCACATCTCCTCCCCGCTCTCTCCCCAAGAAACAAATGAAGGGCAGAAGAAAAAGAAAATTCGTTAATCTGATTATCAGTGCCCTGAAACATTAGTTACAATACAAACAAAGACCGAAAGTAGCACTTTTCTAACTTGCCCCCTCCTGCATCCCACCCTTTTGCGAGAACCTCGCCACCTGGCTTCCAGCAAAGCCCTGCGGCTTCACAACAGGGAGGACGCCCCGCCCACGCGAAGTGGGCGGGGCTACGGCTCTTCCGGCACGCCCCTGCCGGAGCGGGGCGCACGCGTTCGGTATCTGCGTCGGGGAAGGAGTCTCTTGTCCCTCCGCGCGGCCCGTTCCGCCTCGGCTCCCGCTGCATTTAGGCTGACGTGTCTGCAGTTCTTCGGCGGCTCGGCGAGTAGGGCCGTGATGGCGGATGCCTGGGAGGAGATCAGGCGGTTGGCGGCTGACTTCCAGCGGGCGCAGTTCGCCGAGGCCACACAGAGGTGCCGACCCTCCCTCTCCGTTGCGGAGTCCAAAATAGCCCCAGGGCAGCCACGCCGTGATCTGAGGCCGGGGATTCCTGGCTCTGGACCCCGCACTTCCCCCTCTGTGTCACCGTTTCTGGCTTCTTCCTCCTACCATAACCTGGATTGCAGTTCCAAGTACAGTTCTCGGCGGTGAAGCCCGAAAGCTACTACGGCCCGGAACCCCCCGAGCCATGCCCCAGCCAAGAGCTGGCGCGCCCCGCCTTTTTGATGGCCGAGACTGGTGACTTCTAGCTGTCATGAGAGGGTCCCTCTGATCCTTATTTACCCGTCAAGTCCCTATGGCATCATTAACTATTACACATTTCCTGACCTAGAATAAGCTGGAAAGGAGAGGCTAACGCCAAAATACAGTACTTAGAAAATGCTATGTTGACTCTAAACATTTTGCCTTTGTGTGCACCGGAAGAGTTGTGCTAGGCCAGACCCATGGTCCCATCTGTCATTTTTAAGGACTCCTGGACACTGGCATTTCTTGCAAACCCAGAAACCTTGGGGGGATGTGTCCTGGGCATCCTAGCTCTGCTTTTTAATGTTACAGAATACATATACAATGTTAATAGAATCCTTTTCTATTCGTTGACTGTCTATTACCTTTGATGTTTTTGTGCCTTCTGGGGCTTGAAGACCTTTATTCCTTAATACTGTATTTTGTAGCACTGAGAGCAAACTAGGGCAAATGCTTAAGTGCTTGGATAACAGTTGCAGTCATGGTTTTCCTAGGCCATATCTCCTGCCTACCGACCAATAGTAGTAGTGAAGCAATCACACACTTAATTTAAAAGAAAATTCTGGTTTGTTTGGTTTTTTATTGAACTTAAACTAGAAATTGAAGTAAAAGGGCAGGGTTTTTTCCTACCTAAATTACATGTCCTCACTTTTCTATTCAGATTTGAAGAGTAGAAGCAGGCCCAGGGGAGAGAGCAGACTTGAAATTCTGTAATAGAATGATTTGTACCAATTAGGTACATGATTTAAGCTTACGTAAACCTGCTTGCTCCCAAGAGGGTTTTTTTTTTTAACTTACTGAATCAGTATGGTTACACTAATAAGAGATACAGATTTTGTAATATAGAACCTAGGGACTCTTCACCCAAACTTTTTTTAAAAAGCCCATTTTCATACGTTGTTAATTTTGTTAAGCACAAATGTACCAAGTTCATTTTTAAAACTTCTTGTGTCTCTCAGGTTGTCAGAGCGGAACTGCATTGAGATTGTGAATAAATTGATTGCTCAAAAACAGCTAGAAGTAGTTCACACACTTGATGGGAAGGAATATATTACACCAGCTCAAATTAGTAAAGAAATGAGAGATGAGCTACATGTCCGAGGTGGTAAGTATTCCTTATTTTTTTCCTCTGGTTATTTGGAAGGGAAAAAACAACTTAAAACATAAATAGTAAATTATTTGGAGGGTATAGGACACTCTTCTCAGCTGTTAATATAAAAATCAGCCTTAATATTTTTAATAGCTTCGGGTAAAGGTGGTCATATAATTTAAAAGAAGTCAAATATTGTCACCTTACAAAATAGCATCTTTTATTATTATGAGTTATGTGTTCTATATGTAAATTAATCAACTGTTTCTTTTTTTTAAATTCAAAAGATTTAATTCATAAGCAGAATTAAATGTACAGAACTCTCTTTATTTTTTATTTTATTATGTTATGTTAATCACCATACATTACATCGTTAGTTCTTGATATAGTGTTCCCTGAGTCATTGTTTGCGTATAACACCCAGTGCTCCATGAAGAACATGCCCTCTTATACCCATCACCAGGCTAACCCATTCCCCCACCCCCTCCCCTCTAGAACCCTCAGTTTGTTTCTCAGAGTTCATAGTCTCTCGTGGTTCGTCTTCCCCTCCGATTCCCCCCCCTTCATTTTTCCCTTCCTACTATCTTCTTTTTTTTAACATGTAATGTATTATTTGTTTCAGAGGTACAGGTCTGTGATTCAACAGTCTTAAACAATTCACAGCGCTCACCATAGCACATACCCTCCCCAATGTCTATCACCTGGCCACCCCATCCCTCCCATCCCCCCACCACTCCAACAACCCTCAGTTTGTTTCCTGAGATTAAGAATTCCTCATATCAGTGAAGTCATATGATACATGTCTTTCTCTGATTGACTTATTTTGCTCAGCATAATACCCTCCAGTTCCATCCATGTCGTCGCAAATGGCGAGATTTCATTCCTTTTGATGGCTGCAATGTAATCAACTGTTTCTGTTCACAGTCCGTGAATTTAGTGCATGACTCGGGAGGGTACTTAGCTATCTATCATCAGGTGGTAATTATGAAAGGAGAACAGAGATTTTAAAGGATTATAGATTGTTGATAGGGCTATACTACCACACTCTTTAAAAATTTACCTTTAAGTATTTGCAAATTAGGAAACAATATGGTGCTACACCTGTTATAATGTAGGAAATGCTATTACAGGTACATGAAGTTTTTGTTTTTCTTTGTCTTTTTAAAATGTGAACAAACTACTGAGCAAATTTGAACACTATTTGATTAACATAGAAGCAACTATGAAAATACCTCTTCATTAGATGTTATCAGATACACCCTTGGTGTTGGTTCATCTTCCTGCATAATGCTAAGAAAATATCAGGTACAATTTGGAATACTTGACAGATTTTCTTTTGCCAATAGGTGGAAATCTTCTCATTTCAAAAATTTAAAAAGTTCATCTGAATTTAGTTGTATCTCTTTGGTCACAGTTAGGTAAATTGTGAAGGGAGGTAAATCTTAAATCAATAGGTCCGGCCGGCCAACTTGTGAATCGGTTGATGTTCATTATTGGCCTGATGTGACCTAATGAAACTTCAAAAGTAAATTATTGCCTGTGCCTTCAGTATAAAGAATTATTCTGCTAATGGTTTGTATTTGAAAACATTAATTATTGTGGCTTTATGTCCTTTGTAGAAGGAGGACTTCGACTGCCCAAAATGTAAATCTGTCGATATTTACAGTTTTTGGCTTGTGTGTACTTACATGTAAATATGAAATCAATAAATGTCTTTTCTTTAAAGGTCGAGTAAACATTGTTGATCTGCAACAGGTAAATTTTAAATTTATAAAGTTTTTTCCTTTCTCAATTTTTTGGTACTATGACTTAAGTATTCACTAATACTGGTATCTTATTTTGTATAATGTTTGTGAAGAAATAGTTTCATAGTCCTCACTAATACATTTAATCAATTTAATAAGTTCTGATATATTGACTTGATTTAATAAGTTCTTCTTTCTCAGTTATTTACTTATTCTTTACCAAATAAACTCATAGTTGTCATTTTATGTAATTACAGGGTTTATGTAATTTGGAGAGAAAAATAACTGTATATGCTTTTAGTATATGGAAGGAATAGGGAAATTTTTTAAAGTAGAAGATATTTTTAGAACATATAAGTGTGCATGTCATTAGCAAGGTACACTATATTACAAGAAGTTGGAAAATCTTGTGTAAATTGTGCCTGTTGTATGAAAATGTAGCTTCTTAATGCAAACTTTCCTAGCAAGTGAAAATGTAGTTGTTCAGAAATGAAAGTTAATAAGCAATAAGCTTCTAATTTTTTATTTGAGACTTTTCACAATATTTCAAATTAATTTGAAATTCATCTAAGAGAAAGTAAGTTTTTAAAAAGGTAGTTCTAATATGTAACTTCAAACTCAAGAAACAATATGAACTTATCACTAATAGAATTTTATTTATTTTCCAGGTAATTAATGTGGATCTGACTCATATTGAAAGTAGAATTGGTGACATTGTAAAATCAGAAAAACATGTGCAGCTAGTGTTGGGACAACTGATAGATGAGTAAGTACAGTATTTAAGAACACTTTTTTTTTTTAATGTTTAAATTTAGAACAATTGTGACCAGTTTGGCATTTTGTTTAGAACTCTCATATGCTGATTTTCATCGTTGAGATCATTGTACTTAAAAAATAAGTGCTTAATTGGATGGAGTACTTGGAAATAATAAAAACTTTAAATTTTTTTGCCTATTATTTTAAAGCAGCACAAAACATAATTTTTACAGTCTTTCCTGTATGATCTTAACTCTGAAAGCAAATTGCTTCCAAAACTGTTAATGAAAAACGATTGCAGGAATTTACATTGTTAAAAAAAAATCTGAGCATTTATCATTTGGTTGACCTTATATTTAGTTGCATTGATAAGAAAAAAAATAATTTTCAGAATATGAGTCATGAATCGTGTTTACCTAAACATACCCTATTCATTATTTTGTTGGCATATATTATTGCACAGAAATTAAACATAAAAGAGGAAAATCATTACTCCTAATTTTTTTTTTTTTTTTTTTAACTCTTAGGAACTATTTGGATCGGTTAGCAGAAGAGGTAAATGATAAATTGCAAGAAAGTGGTCAGGTCACCATATCAGAGCTGTGTAAAACCTATGATCTTCCTGGAAACTTTCTGACACAGGTATTTTCTCTTAATAGTATAACGTCTTTTCAGATAAATAAAGAATTTTAATTGGAAGAAAAAAAACTAGATTTTCTTACCATTAATTTTTTTGCAAGTATTTGACTATTGATGTTGTAGCAGTATATTTTGGGGATACTTCCTGTACATTGATGGCTCTGATTAGATCATTTAGAAATGATTATTTCTTTGTTCTTAAAATAGTTTGACATTTTAGAATTATAGACATTTCTTTTGTGCCGTGGAAAGTGCACAGGCTTTGGAGTTAAACAGACTTTGATTTGAATTCATGTATGCCACTGTTTAGTTATTCAGTGTTAGGAAAATTATTTCACTCTTTTGTGCTTTAATTTACGTATCTTTGAAATGGGAATAATTATCTTTTTCATAGACTTTAATAAGGTTATATATATGGTGTAGCTAGTGAGATGTCTGGCACAACGGAGGTACTCAGTAAATGATGATTTTGTTTTGTATTTATTGGAATAAATAAGAGAAAAGCCAAATCTCTTTTTAGGTGTATATCACCTTAAGAAAATTCAGCTTACAAAAATTTACCGAACCATAATTGCGTGAGATTAATTTATAATACAAACAGATTTACTGACCCATTTTGAGAGTGATTTCCTATTATTACATCTAAAATACCATTTGAATATAGACCTATTTTATGTAGCATTTCAGGAGCCTTAGCTCTATTTTAAGTGAGCAAATGTATTTTAATCACAGAAGGTCAAAAAACGTACTTTTAAAACATTTTTTAAAAGTATCAGAACAGATCCAAATGATTTCTTATAAAACTGTGCCATTGATACATTTTGTAAATATGTATGTTTTCTTAACATTTTTCAGTTCTAGTTTTTCTGAATATCACAGGCAGTATTCTAAAAGCTCATTAAGAAGTTTTTTGAAATACATTTTTATATATCAGAAAAGTATCAGCCAGGCTGCCTTGAGTAGTTTTAACTCATCTTAGGATGTGAAATATGTCCAGACTCCTTTCAGATGTACCTAACCCAGTCATAATATAGCTGTGGAGAAATACTCTCTTGGGATTTCCAGGAAATTATGCTGTCTGCCAGTAGAGATCTCTGGGCACCAATAAACTTGTTAATATTTGCATCAGAGAAGAGAACTTTTTAGGTCTTATGTTTCCCTAGGTTTCAGAATCTTGGAATAACATTTATTTTACTCAGTGCTAGAAGCTCCAGATAGGGTCTTCTTCAAGACATGTATATGTCTTGGCTGCCTGTATGTTTCAGGCTGCCTCTATCTAGAAAATTGGTTAATCAGGCACTTTTACTTTACATTAGAAGTAGCCCTTCTTAGCAAGTAGCAAAGCCTTTTAGCATATCAGCTATATACTCACTCAATTCTTAATTCTGCTCTGAGATTATGAAGTTTCCTAGACCCTAAATCTTCATTTTAGCTTATATATCCTATGAATTTGTGCTTGTTGAAATTTCTCAATCATATGGATAATACAACATCAGCGAGCAGCATGACTTTATTAAGACTCTACAATTATATACATATAATTTTATTCTTTCAAATTAATAAAAATTTGCATCTTTACCCCAGGCACTAACTCAGCGACTAGGTAGAATTATTAATGGACAGATTGATCTTGATAACAGAGGAGTCATATTTACTAAAGCTTTTGTAGCTCGACATAAAGCACGCATCCGTGGACTGTTCAGTGCTATTACCCGGTAAGCCTGTTTCATTTTTTTTAAAGCCTGTTTTAAAATATGTATATTTTTACATATCTTTGGTCATGGTTTGCTTTTTATTTTTCTATCAGCTTTTTTCCTTTTCTTTCTTTCTTTTTTTTTAATTAAAATCTCATGCAGGACCCTAATTTTTTAGACATATAGAAGGGTTGGTAGCTTCTGTGAAACGGGAATGGGGATTCCAGAGCCCTAGAATGTAGCCAGACTCTCTCCAACCCACATCTCCTTCCACTCCCCATGTTAATCACCCTCATGACTCCAGATGCGGGTCTACAGAACACTCAAATCAGTATAGAAAGTCATCCTGGGATCATGGAAGGAGCATGCAATTTAAAGTCAGAAGTCCTCAGGCCCTAGCTCTATCACACAATAACCATGTGAGCTGCAGCAGATAAGCCAGTCACCTAACTCCTTTGAGCCTCAGATGGGACTAGATGATTTTAGAACCCTTTTTACCAAATGACATTCTACAATTCTAATGAATAACAATATTCATTTCAAAATCACTTGAACTTTTTCTAAAGTAAGAATTTCTGAAATGTTTGGAGCCTGAGTGACACTCCAATATGGAATTAAGAAAACCTACATTCTTAATTATCTCCTCTCTCCTGTGTCATTAACTTTATCTCAGTGGTTTTTGGGTCCAGATTTCTCCCATTTTAAAACAATCAAACCTCTCTCAACCCCATATTCCACTCTATCTGCCACCTTGTTCGTCCCTTTCCTTAAAGTAAACCATCTCAAGAGTTGATGTCTGCATTTACTGTCTTAGTTTTCCTACCTTCTGTCACTTCTCAACTCACCCATCTGGCTTCTACCAGCTTACAAGGTAATGATGTCAGTATCATGAACTCTAATGGATACTTTCTGACCTTGTTTTACTTGACTTGGCAGCAGCAGCATTTAACTCCAGTTACATCTTCCTTCTTGAAATGTTCTCGTTCCTTTTTTTTTTTTTTTTTTTAAACATCACATTTTACTGCTTTCTTTTTACCTCCTTTGGCTGTACCTTATAAGTCACCTTTTCCGGCTTTTCCTCCTTTCCCTAGCCTTTACAGTTTTCTTTCAGGCCATCTTTTCTTCTTAGTCTGGCACTGTCTTCCTAGGTGACTTTACCTTTCTTTTAAATTTCAGAATCCTATTGCCCACACAGCATCCCTACTGAAATGTTTTACAAGTCCCTCTAATTCAACATATTTAAAATAACTCACTGTCCCTGAGCTACCCCACCCTACCCCACCTGAATTTATTCTTCCACTTGTGTTTCCATTTTACTAGTAAATGTTATTAATCCAGTTGGTTTTGCCAGAGTCCTGGGAGTCATCCTTTACACCATCCTTTCTTTCACTATCCCCTTTTTCAGAACACAAAGGCTTTTGAATTCTGTATTCTAAATATTTATGTAATCTTTGTGTGGCATGACCATTCACCCCACTTCAGTCCATTTTTTAACTAGACTATTTTAGTAGCTTTCTAACCAGTCTCCCTTCTTTTACTCTTACTACCTTCTGGAACATTGTTTTACATGGTAGCCACAGCAGTTTCTTTTTGTCATTCAGCAAATCAGAAGCATTTATTGAGCATCTAATACATGCAAGGCACTGGTACAAAAGACTAGGTTAGAGGAGAAAGCTTGCTAGTTAGTGCAACCATTTTTTTTCCTTTTTTTTTTTTTTTAAATCATCTCACAATTACAGAAAAATTGCAAGAGAACCTTTTTTTTCTGTCCATTTGAGAGGAAGTTCCTAACATAGTATCCCATCACCACAGATACATTAGTCTGTATCCTACAAACAAGGGCATTGTCCTATATAATCACATAACTATAATACAAATGTCAAAATATTGACATTGATGTATTCCTGCCATCTAGTCTTCAGATCTCATTCATGTTTTACCAGTTTTCCAGTAATGTCCTTTACTGTAAAAGGGCCCAGTTCAGAATCACATATTGCATTTAATTGTCATGTCTCCTCAGTCACCTTCAATCTGGAACACTTACTTGGTCTTTTTTTACTTTCATGACCTTGACACTTCTGAATACCACAGGCCAGTTATTTTGTAAAATGTTCAATTTTGCTTGTCTGCTGTTTTTTCATGCTGATGTTCAGGTTATGCATCTTTGACAGGAATGTAACCAAAGTGATTCTGTGTTCTTGTCATTGAATCCTAGCAGGGGTATACAGTTTAGATTTTCTAGTTACTGATGGTGTGCATTATAACTTCTTAATAAGGAGGTATCTGTTAGGCTTGTCATAAAGCTACTTGTTTTTCCTTTATAATTAAGTATTTGTGGGGAGGGCAATTTGAGATCTTATAAGTTACCCTGTTTTATATCAAACTTTCAGTTTATTCATTTATTTAAATCAGTATGGACTCATGGCTCTCTAGCCATTGGATTAAAATCTATTATTATCATTATTTAGATATTTTTAAATTGGCTTTGATTTAGCTATTGGCCCACCCTTCAGGCTGGTTTCTGTGTCCTTTCAATATGACCCCATCATTCTTGGAGCACTTCTCTTCTTTCTGGTACAAGAAGTTGTAAGCTCAGTTTATACTTTCTTCTCCCAAACCTGGAATCAGCCATTTCCCCAAGGAACCCTGCCTGGTTCTTTTTAGTCGAGTATACTATTTAGAAACCAAGATCTGGACACTTAAATTGCTTATTGCTGTTTGGTCATCACTGCTCCCAAGCCTCTCAGCAGACAAGTTAGGGGATACACAGACACATGTGTATCCACCCCCCTTTTTATCTATATTTTTGTATTTTTATGTTTATCAAAAACCATGAGTTCACACTTGATACTTCCAGTTCCCATCCAAGCGCCCAGTTAGTTTTGTCCTAGTTTTCTCCTTTTCCATATTTGCAGCTCCCTTCTCTGACCCTGAGAAACCTAGTTCCCATTATCCTTAATATACTGTTGACCCTTGAACAACACAGAGGTTGGGGTACCAACCCCCACACCGCAGTTGAAAATCTGAAAATAACTTTTGACTCCCGCAAAATTTAACTACTAACAGCCTACTGTTTACCAGAAGCCTTACCAGTGACAAATAATCGAGTAACACGCATCTTTTGCATGTTATATGAATTCTATACCATTTCCTTAAAATGAAGTAAGCTAGAGAAAAGAAAATATTAAGAATATCATAAGAAAGATGGGGTGCCTGGGTGGCTCAGTCAGTTAAGCGTCTGTTCAGGTCATGATCCTGGGGTCCTGGGATCCAGCCGTGCGCTGGGCTCCCTCTCAGCAGGGAGTCTGCTTCTCCCTCTCCCTCTGCTCATCCTCCCCACTTGTGCTCTCTCTCTCTCTCTCAAATAAATAAATCTTTAAAAAAAAACCAAGATTATCATAAGAAGGAGAAAATACATTTACAGTGCTGTACTATATATATATTTTAAATATCTACGTATGGGGGGCCTAAGTGGCACAGTTGGTTAAGCATCCTACTCTTGGTTTCAGCTCAGGTCGTGATCTCAGGGTCCTGAGACTGAGCCCCGTGTCAGGCTCCACGCTTGGCACGAGTCAGCTTGGACTTTCTCTCCCTCTCCCTCTGCCCCTCTAGCCTGTGCTCATGTGCTCTCTCACTCTTTCTCTCAAACGAATAAATAAATCGTTAAAAAAAACTCATGTAAAGTGGACCCGTGCAATTCAAATCCACGTTGTTCAAGGGTCAGTTAAATTTACTTATTTGAGTGATTCCCCTTTATGTAACTGGTTTCCCGTTGCTGCTGCAGCTCTCTTTCCCATGTGAATGCCCTCCTTTCTCCACATTGGCTCTGACAGCCTGCACCCTCCTAACACAAGAAACTGGTTAGCAGTTGTTGTTTCTGGGAGAACTGGGTAACTGAGTGATAAGAATGAAGGGGGATTCAGTTTTGTACCTTTTTTGTATTTTTATTTGTTTTTTTTTTTTGTACTTTTTGTACTATATTTTGTATTTTTTGCATTTTTATTACTTGGTCAAAAAATAAAAACAAAATATGTTTTTCTATTGACAGTTTTTTTTCTTTGACTATTGCGGTGAGTGTAGTTATCATCAGGTTCGGCAAATAATATTTTTTCTGACTCACAGTAGCCCTCAGTTTCTCTGTGTAGAGGTACTATGCATATGCTCAGCACCTAATTTAGCATAAAATAGCAATACTGTAAAAAAAAAAAAAAAAGCATGAGGGCAAAACAAATTCTGAGCCTCAAAAGATGTTGCTAGGCTGTGTGACTCCCAGATAGTTTCATTTAATGTACCATATCATCATATTTGTCTCTTAAATATAAGGAACCCCCCAGCCCCCACTTTTCTGGTCTAACTTCAGAGAAAACACCTGCATCTCTGATTTTAAAAGGGTTTATATTGTTGTTATAGGTAGCCAAAAAGAAGATCAGGAAATAGAACAGTGAGATATATAGGTATACTAAACTACATTGTATTCCAAATTGAAATAAAATTCAACAGCTAAGTTTTATTATACAAAAAAAAGCTAGAAATTTTGTGCAGTTCAATTAAATATTTACTGAAAACCCAAATTAAGTTATGCACGCAGAAATTTTACGATAAAGTCCTTCAAAAATGTGTTCAGGTAGAAGGGAACAGAAAACAAAAAATAGAACTTGAGAAGATTGTAATAATTATAAGATAAACAGAGAGCAAACTTCACCAAGCACTTAAATGGACCTTATTGGTTTGGGGGCTCTAGATAATTTAGCTGAAACACTAGGATAAATTAATTTAATAAAAAAAAAATCTACATTAGAATTTGATAAAAATAATAATTTGCGCAATGGCAGTATCGTAGCCAATGAGGTTTGTCCGAGGCGCGATTATTGCTAATTGAAAATAATAATTTAGCCAAAATTCCCAAACACAGGTGTTTTAAATATCAATTCATATTAAGACAAATGTTTCTGCTCTCCCAAGTTTGTCATAGAGAAAATTCATAACATCTTAAATAATCGACAGAGAATTGAGTACTTGGAATAACTTAAAAGTCTCTTAGGTATATGCATAAAAATAGAAACATAGACTAAACCCAAACCAGAAAACAGGCATAATTGGCTTAAAATGAATAGGGAAAAAATATATAGTCATAAAAAGAAAGTCTGTGTTTTCTTTATAATTTCCCTTACTTAAAAAAAAAAAAGATAATTAGAAAAGCATTCACAGGGATCTACCCAAAAGAGATAAAGAGATATGTCCACACAAAGACATGTACACAAATGTTCATGCAGCATTATTTATAATAGCCCCAAACTGGAAACAGTCCAAATGTTCATCAAGTGATGAATGAATAAAAAATGTGGTATCTCCATACAGTGAAATGCTATTCAGCAATAGAAAGGAGTAAATACCGATTCATGCTTCATCATGCATGAACCTCAAAATGATGCTAAGTGAAAAAAGCCAGACATAAGAGACATATATTGATTCTATTTATATGAAATTTCTAGAAAGGCAAATTTATAGAGGCAGAAAGCAGATCAGTGGTTCTCTAGGACAAGGGATGGAAGCAGGAATTAACTACAAACATCTGTGAAGGAATTTTTTAGGTGATGGAAACATTCTAGACTTGAGAGCTATAGTGATGGTTCCTCAACTTTATAAATTTATTAAGATGCTTGAATTGTATGTAAATTATACCTCATTAGAGCTTTTTTTTTTTTTTTTTTTAAGAAACACAGTCATTACAGAAAATAGTGCTAAACAAAAAGGAGCATTTTAAGTGGATCCCTCCCAGTCATCTACCTAATCTGGGAATATATCGTTCCAGATTCCTTTCACTACATGTGTGATTTCACTTTTCTTCAAAAACAGAATCAGATAACATTCACTTGACTCTTCTTAGGTGGAGAAAGAGCCTCCCAGAGAGAAAGAATAGAATGAAGAAAAACGAACATAAAATAAAAGCAGATCAGGTATCATTAAATCTGAGGTGGAAATTGGTGAGAAAGTGAATTGTTCCTGGATTGTGGATACAAATCAATTCCCCTGGAATTTCAGTAGTGTAATTCTGATTAAGGATGTAAAATCTGGTATTATTTTTGCCTTCATTTTTTTTCTTTTAAATGGTGTTTTTCATAAACTAGTTATCCTAGTTATTTTTATAATTCATAAATATGTGTAATTCTAGAATGAGTAAGATCTTTTTATTTCTTTCCATAAAGGCCTACAGCAGTAAATTCTCTCATTTCAAAATATGGATTTCAAGAGCAGCTGCTTTACTGTGAGTTTGCTTTAAATTATATGTCACTTAATTAGCTGCTGAATAGACTATTAATGTGAAACTTACTAATTTTTCATGTTTTGACTTCTTTTAACCTTAAAACTTACATAACTAAAATATTTCTAGTTGAAAGGTTTCCCTATACCAATTTTCATGTATATATCTATCTGTTATATCCACCAAACATTTAGTGTTGGCTACCCCCAAAGGAGTAGAATGAAAAACAAACTGTGTGTGTCTGTAAAATACCGTTATGCATATATATTTATAGAGAGAGATTTAAAATTGTAGGATTAAAGAATAATTTTCACTTTGTTTCTTACAGATTCTTGCTACATTTTCTAACATGAAAGTAAACAGTGTTTGTCTAAAAAATTTTTAGAGGTGCCAGCCTGGCTCAGTCAGTGGAGCATGCGACTCTTGATTTCAGGGTCATGAGTTCAAGCCCCACATTGAGCGTAGAGCTTACTTAATTAATAAATAAATAAATAAAATATTTTAAGAAATAAAATTTTACGAAGAGGATAATACTAGTAAAAATATGTTTTTAGCATTCAAACAGCATTGTAATATCTCCACAATAATCTTGGTTCATAACCTATGTTATGTGTGTGTTTGTGAAGCTCTTACCAGGTTTTGAGGGGTTTTTTAAAGTCTTGCTGGAATAATTTTTAAAAACAATGACTTAGGGCGCCTGGGTGGCTCAGTTGGTTAAGCGACTGCCTTCGGCTCAGGTCATGATCCCCGAGTCCTGGGACTGAGTCGCACATCGGGCTCCCTGCTCGGCAGGGAATCTGCTTCTCCCTCTGACCCTTCCCCCTCTTGTGCTCTCTCTCTCAAATAAATAAATAAAATCTTTTAAAAATAAATAAATAAAAACAATGACTTAATCTTTTGGCTCAGATATCTGTGCAAATAGAATTAAAATGAAGGCTGGAAAAGAAATTCATGTATAAAACCAAAAGTTCGTTTTAATTCACTGTATTTTTCAAAATATGCAGTTAAATTTGGATTTTTTGTTTAATAAATTTAAAATTAAAAATGTAACATATATTGGAATCTACTAATTGGAGATTGGTGGGATTTCATGTAAAGTTCTTCAAGTAATTGATAACTTGATAACTTTTATCTTAATTTAGCATGGATTTATGTTGTACAGCCACAAAATTTAAAATTATGTGTTGCAGTCTGTTGAAAAATCTAGACTTTTCTAATGTATCCTAATTTACTCAGCAGCGAAATCTTGCAAGCTAATTTTTATTTGTGATAAAGACTAATTTTCATAAATGTTTCTTTGCCAGTCATCTTTTGACTGTGCTTTCTGATTTGCTTAGAAATAACTCCTTCCTATCTGCTTTGTCTTTTTCAGGGGATTTTGATATTTAAACAATAAAATGTTTAGTTAAATGTTATGGTTTAAATAAAAAGCATATATTTTATGTTAACGGCAGTACTATCCAGTTCTCAGACTGGCATCAGTCTTTTGATGATGATGATAGTGATTAATGATGATGCTGGTGGTGGTGGTGGTGATATTTAGTTAACATTTGCTGAGTGCTTATTATATGCCAGCTACTGTTCCGAGCAATTTACTTGAATACCACAATTCTTGGAGACACTTACTATTACCCCTATTACATGGCTGAGAAAGTGGAAGCATAAGTAAAATGACTTGCCCAGTTTTTGTCAGCAAGTAGGTGACAGAGTTGAGATTTGGACATAAAGGGTGTCTAGATCCAGATCCATCCTCTTAACCACAGCATTATACTTCTCTTTCATGTGCTGCAATTTGAACAGTAGAAATGTAATAACATAAAAAAACAGTAGAAATATAATAACTTTTAAAAACTTTCATGGCTTTATTTCACACAATTGACTCTAATGTGATCCAGGTGTCTTAAGTTTTCTAAATATGAGAAACTTGAACTTGGAAACACTTACTGATTGCGTATTATCTATTCTCCAAGTGTTTAGTCATCCACTTTCAAACATATCATAAAATAAATAATGGCAAGGTTTTTTTTCCCCAAATTACTCTAACTAAACTATTAAATGTTAATGTTAACCAGTTACAGGTTCAGCACTTTTAGCTAGTTGCCAGAATTTCCTAAATTTGTGACCTGAATATTCTCATAAATGGCAGGAAAGTTTTGCCTAAAATATAACGTCTTCATTTATGCAATTTAAACTTTAAATTGCTTTTTTAAAGGGTAAGAATAACTAAATTGTGAAATAGTATTTTACTTTTTGACATTTATACCTGCTCTAATTTATTTGTATTTGTTTGGTTTTGTTTTAAGCTGTGCTTGAGGAACTCGTTAATAGTGGACGTTTACGAGGCACTGTGGTTGGTGGGAGACAGGATAAGGCAGTGTTTGTCCCTGACATTTACTCCAGAACACAGAGTACTTGGGTGGATTCCTTTTTCAGGCAGAATGGCTATCTAGGTAACTATTTCTTTTTGTCTTTGAAACTAAAACTTCTTCCTAATACTGCACACATTCTTAGAAAGTATTATATTAGTGCTGGGAGTACACACATGCTCTGCTATTGACAGCAGCTTTTAATGGTTCTCTTTGAGTGTAAAAGTAGCCAAATTACACATTTTTGTTGGTTTTGCAACTGAGTTTAATTTCATAGTTATTGAACAGTTGTAATGTAGAAAGGCCAAAATCTGGTATTGATTGTTACCAGTCTTCCAGTGATATGATACTATTACAACTTCAGGTATATTTTAAGTCATGAAAAGTAATTTTATTTATTATATCTTATATTTTATGAAGTTGCCCAGTTATTCAGATACATTTTCTTCAAATACTTTATTTTGGCTATCAGCTTTACAATGTGCATTTTTATTAGTCATCCACTTCTTCAGAAAACCTGAAGCTATTCTAGCTTCTGTTTCTGAGGTTCTCTCATTTGGATAAAGTAGATCGACTGAATTTAATCATTAAAACAATTAGCAAATATATATGCATATGTGTAACATATATATTATGTATGTACATGAGCTCACTTAGTTTGATCAGTTTCATAACCCAGGTCAAATCATGTAAGAGATCAGTTGCTTTCTCAGTAATAAACCCGTAAGATATTAATGTTCAAACAGTTTAAATCTATGCTAGAATACTGGGTTTCCCTTATGTTTTCTTGGCTTTCTGTAATGTACTTTTCAGTTTCTTCAGCCATGGACTTGGATTAGAACTTCGTTATAATTAATTTTCTTAAATATGATTATTTGGGGGCAGAGCATACAATAGTTCTCTCCAATAACTTTAATGGCTGTAAATTTAAGTCCTTTTTTTTTTTCACTTTTGTTTATATGCTAAGTCTAGTTTATATGCTAAGTCTAGTTTAAATTAGACTAGGGAATTACTTTGTCTTGAGTTGTCTGATACCTTTAGTTAACTGTAATAAGCAAAATAAATTCCAGATTTTGTTTCTTTACTTATAAATTATTATATTCTCCTTAACTCCTGTTTCTCCTTTTTTGATCTATAGTTCTCATGTTTCCCTTTGACCCCTCAATTAAGGAGGGTGTGACATAGCTGGGATTGAGGAAGCATTTGAACTAATTTTTCTACAGCTATGTTTAGTAATAAAAATTTGGGAAGGTAGCCAGCCGAGCCGCCTAACAGGAAATAGGCTGTGGTACATTTCTCTGCTTTATTCTTTAAACAAAACAAAACAAAAAAAGTGCATTCACAAAGAATAGGTGTTGGTAGAACTTAATTTTTCTAAGACTTCTAAAAGATATGAATGATTGACAATTCTGTTCCAATGTATTCTATTCCATTTCTATTTGTGATATATTTCTAGAATTTGATGCTTTATCCAGACTTGGAATCCCAGATGCTGTGAGCTACATAAAGAAAAGATATAAGACTACACAGCTCTTGTTTTTGAAAGCAGCTTGTGTTGGTCAAGGACTTGTGGATCAGGTGGAAGCATCAGTAGAGGAAGCCATCAGCTCTGGAACATGGGTTGATATTGCAGTATGTTTTATCTTCTTCTTGTCAATTTTTCTTTAAACCAATGACCACTGATATTCACTAGTATGTGGTCATTTTAAGTATTAGGATACACAAAGGTAGTCTTGGCTTTGTAGCCAAATTCTAGTGGTCAGTGTTATAGCAAAAACAATCTTAATTATGCTTAGAGACTTTATAGCTTTTGAGGTAGAATGACCTTTTTTTTTTTTTTTAAAGATTTTATTTATTTATTTGAAACAGAGAGAATGAGAGACAGAGCATGAGAGGGAGGAGGGTCAGAGGGAGAAGCAGACTCCCCGCCGAGCAGGGAGCCCGATGCGGGACTCGATCCTGGGACTCCAGGATCATGACCTGAGCCGAAGGCAGTCGCTTAACCGACTGAGCCACCCAGGCGCCCTAGAATGACCTTTTATATATGGATAGTCAACATCCAGAATTCCATAAATCTCCAACCAAATAAGCAAACAATGTAACATTCTTTTCAGGCCTGCCATTGAAGTTGATGAGATTTCTCACAATCTTATCCAAGCATTTACAACTTTACTGGCATCAGGCATTATATAGTATTTGTGTATCCCTTATCCATTCATTAACCTCTGCTCATGTATTAACATGAGCTGCTTTAGCCCTGGTAGTGTTTTACTTCAGTGTTCAGTATTGACCTGCCTTTATTATGCCAAAGAGATAAGTGTAGGTGAAGAGAAAGAAACAAGAGGCCATTCCATTATTTACTAGTCAGGGCAAAGTAGAAAATTACTTGTTTTGGATACACAAGTTTCCAGAGGTTCCAGATTTTGGTGTTCATTTATTCATTCAACAAATTTTAAGTACCATCTGTGTGCCAGGAACCATTTTACTTGCTGGGAATGTGGTGCCCACACAAGTTTCCTAAGTGGAGATAGTTAATGAAAATGGTAATTTCAGATAGTCCAAAGAGCTAAGAAATCTGTTTTGGAGGTAAAGTTATCAGGACTTGATGGTGGTTTGTTTGTGGGTTTATGAGAGGAATTGAGTGTGACATGTAGGTTTGGGTCCTGATCAGCTGCATGGAGAACAGTACCATTAATTGAGATGGGGGAACAATGGAGAAGGGTGGGTGGGACCTAGGTGTTGGGGGGTAGGCGGCTGCAATCAGTGTTGTTCTGGACATGTGGAATTTGAGATGCCTATTAGGCATAAGAGCAGAGATGTTAGGAAGGCAGTGGGCATATGACTCCAGAGCTCAGAGTGATGATGAAAGCAGAAATATAATTTGGGAGGTTATCAGCATAGAGATGTTTCTGAAGGCCACTGGACTTAATGAGATCACCTAGGGAGGGCATATATGTGTAAAAAATGGTTTGTCTCTATGATACTGTATTTATACTTGTTTTCATTTTGTTTCTGATTCTAGCCTCTGTTACCCAGTTCTTTATCAGTTGAAGATGCTGCCATGTTGCTTCAACAGGTGATGAGAGCATTCAGCAAGCAAGCTTCAGCTGTAGTCTTTAGCGACACTGTTGTAGTCAGCGAAAAATTCATAAATAACTGCACAGAACACTTCAGTGAACTGATGCACCAGAAAGCTGAAAAGGTATGCCAGATTTCCTTTCCCTTACTAATCTTAACAGGATTTTCACATTAGAATCATCTGACATCTTTTGAAAAATGGAGTATGCAGCATATACCCAAAAGTGAACACTGTGTTTCATGCATCATTTTCCTTTAATGCATCATTCCTGTCTTTTTCTTCTTGATTTGTTTTTCCCCTTCTTCACTCCCATCAGCACATATAAGTTAGAACTTAGGGAGCTGATTTTATAAATTGAAATCATATAAATGAAATTATACACTTCACAGTTAAGTCACCTAAAGGTATTAGTCCAACATTAAAATCCACAAAAATGGTATCTGTGGATTATAGGCATATATATACAGTATATCAATCAATCACTACACTATATATTTACTAAATCAGGTAGAGCCTTATTAATTTTACCTATTTGGGATGCAGAAATGGGATAACTTACTGAGGAAAGAAATTGTTACTATCAGAAATTGATTAGCTCCTCAGAACAAGTTCTGTCAAAATGTCTAGAAGCAGAGGTCCTGCCAGGCCTGCTTTAATGACCTAAATTTAATTCATATTTCTAGTTAGCAGCCCCATCTACTTATAAAGCCTACTCACAGATAGGTGGAACAAGCACATTTATCTTAGACTGTTAATAAATCCGTGAGAGCTTATTAAGTATGTAAGTAATTTGTATTCCTCTCTATTCCTTTTAAGCTCTTTAATAGTTTAAAAAAAGAGAGAGATAATTTTTTATGTCTTGCCTGCCAGGCAGCAGAGAAGAGTAAAAATACATAGGATTGATACCAGTACACCTGAGTTCCAGTCTCAACTTTTTTACTCTCTTTGACTTTGGACAAATAGATCTCCAGTTTCCACATCTTCAAAGAAAGGGTGATGATGCCTCCTTTCTAAAGATAAATTTAAATAAAGGATGGATGTATACAAAATGTCTAGCACATATTAGCTCCCAGTCACTAAATGGCTACATTATTTATTTACACTAAAATAAAAACATGGTCATCAATTTTTATTTCTTTGTGCTCCTCCCTGCAACTACAAAAATAATTTGAGGGAAAAAAATTGATTCTGTTGTTTGAACTGTCAACATTCTAAACATTTTTCTTCAGGAAACCAAAAAGGAAATGCTTTTTTAACATGAAAATGTGCTTTTGTCAGTACAGATTTAGAACCCTGTCCCATGTTGAAAAAACAGTTTCTGAACATGGAAATAGTTCAGAAAACATAGCTTTTTATGTTTTTTTTTAAAAACATAAATTTTTAAAAAGCAGAGATCAGGAATGAGTCCAGAGGAAAAACAGTTTATATGATTTAAGTGTGCCAACTCATCCTACATGGTTGTTCTGTTAGGGTGAGGGATGGAGATTTTGTTAATCTCAGTTAGCCAAGTGGCACTGGACTTGGAAGCCTCAAAAAGAAGAAGAGCAAGGTCACCTAGTGAGCAGTGGTTAAAAGAAGCCAAATCAGCTGAAGAGGTTGCATCTGATGTGTGATCAGTTTTTCAGGGACCGGATAGGATTTTTCATTATTTGATCACAGAATCAAAAAGTTAAGAACAGCAAGGGAAGAGACTGATCTTTGGCAAGGAGAAATAGTTTCAGAGTGGCAACTGTTGGACCTGGCTCTATAGTCCTTCTTAGCAAAGAGATCGAACAAGAATAATTAGGATGAGTAATAATAATTGAGTATGTAAATAACTTTTATTTTATGTTTTCTGTAATGCCATATATTTTTGCTTACCAAAAACATGTTTTATTTCAGGAAATGAAAAATAATCCTGTTCATTTAATCACTGAAGATGATCTGAAACAGGTCTCCATTTTAGAAAGCATTAATACAAGTAAAAAGGATAAAAAAGATGAACGAAGGAGAAAAGCAACAGGTAATAAATTATTATTAACCAAAAGATTCAAAGATGAGTTTTATTTGTTGCAGTGAACTCTACATTTATTAGGCCCTTTGAAGGGGATTTATCTTCAACTGTTAATATTAGTCAAATCTTTTCTTAATGAATTAAATTTATTATGAAAATGGAAATATTAATGGTTACTTATTCTTTTTTTATTTTGTGAGAACTAAGTTAATTTCATGACCTGGCCCATGTCCCATTGTTTGCCCCCTCACCGTCTATGTTCCAGCCCAGTAGCCTTTTTTTTTTTTTTGATTCTCAGATTTGGCAAGTTTGTGTTTACCTGAGAGCCTTTGCATTAGCTATTCCCTCTCCCTGAATGTTCTCTCTCGAACTTCAGGTAACAGATTTCTTCTTCTAATTCAGAGCTCAAGTTTAAATGTCAGTTCCTCAGAGAAGCCTCCCTCACCACCTGGAATGGTAGACATGGTCACTCTCCATCATATTATCTTCCAGTCTTTTTTGTATCGCTTTTATCACTGTCTTGTGTTTTATTGTTTGGAAACCTTGTCCATCTCGTTTATTGCTTCCCTAGTCCTTAGAGCACTTGTTGGTGTATTTTAGATGTTCTATAAATTATTTATTGAATGAATGAATTTCCCAAGGAGATCTCATTTCTGTTTTTTTTTTTTTTTTTTTTTAATTAAGAATCACTGGAAATTATTCTAGGTAGCACTGGTATACTAGTAACTTGCATTTGGAAATTAACATGTGTTTTCCATACTTTTTATAGTAGGAACGATTTTATTAGTCCTACATCAGAGTTAAAGAAACTAGATATTCAACATGTTTCATTAATATACCTATATTGAAGATGTGTTATAAAAACTTCATTTTTGTTGTGGGAATTCACTCTGTTTTCTTTGAGATTGTTTCTTTCCTCTTCAAAAACCTTTTTCTAAAATATCTTTCAATTTTGATACTTTGAAATTTCTCTGTATTTTTCTGGGAAAACCATACTCTAATAAATCATGGTAGTATTCACAGCCATGCATATTTTATCGTATTATTTGAAGATATGCTTATAAATTCACCTTAAGCCGTTGGTTGCACTTATGTCAGAATAGCTAGTCTGTTTTATTTCCTTCTAAAAATTCAGAGTCATCTGGTCATCATCTCAAGGATAGTACTGTCATATCATAATAGTTTAGATATAGTGCATGGAATAATGTCAGATTTAAATGTTTTCCCTCTGAGAAATTTATTGCCAAATGTATGATTTTGAGAGAATTGTATTTTTCTTTTTTTTTTATTTCCAAGGTTATCTTTTTTTATCATGTTATGTTAATCACCATACATTACATCATTAGTTTTTGAGGTAGTGTTCCACGATTCATTGTTTGCATATAACACCCAGTGCTCCATTCAATACATGCCCTCTTTAATACCCATCACCAGGCTGACCCATCCCCCCACCCCCCTCCCCTCTAGAACCCTCAGTTTGTTTCTCAGAGTCCATAGTCTCTCATGGTTCGTCTCCCCCTCCAATTTTCCCCCCTTCATTCCTGCTATCTTCTTTTTTTTTTTTTTTTTAACATACAATGTATTACTTGTTTCAGAGGTACAGGTCTGTGATTCAACAGTCTTACACAATTCACAGTGCTCACCATAGCACATACCCTCCCCAATGTCTATCACCCAGAGAATTGTTTTTTTCTATCATAAAAGCAAGGGAAAATAAATTATTAGAACTTACAATTATAGGACATGATGAAATTTAAAGGAATTGTACTTAGAACTTAAAAAAATCTGTAGTTTGTATGTCATTTTACTTTATGGAAAATTAATCTTTTATGAAGAAATATATTTTCAATATTTTTCGGTGTTTCAATCCTATTATTAGATAAGTATTCTATTTTGTTGAATTGATACTTTAAATGTAAATATGTAAAGCAGAGAAATATCTCAACAACATTACTTTTATTTACAGTGTTTTAGTTTGTCTCATAATTTGTATTTTTTTCGTCTTTCTTTAGCCAATAGGTGATTGATAACTATATTTTTCTACTCATCCAACTTAATATTCATGGTCAGCATTTATCGAGCTCCTTTTAATGTGTCAAGCATCGCTTTAACCCCAAGGATACAAACATTAGTGAGACATGCTCCCTGTTTTCAAGAAGTTCATTGTCTCCTTGGGTGGTGAGAGACTCAGGATGTCTCCTATAAACATAATCTTTCAACCCAAAGGACAAAACCAAGGGTAATTAAACTTGTGAAGTACTGTAATAGGGGATATTAATGAGGCTGTAGTAACAGAGATGAGCAAATGAGGGCACATTTCTTCTGGGGAAGGTAGAAGAAGCAGTAAAGGAATGGGTTTGGCCAAGACAAAGTCAGACAAAGCTATAGAAAAGAGGCATCCTTAGTGAAGGGAGAAGAGACTGTGGAAGAGCCTGCCTTTAGAGCAGGTAAGCTATCTACGTGAGTTGCTCAAATTCAAGAGGTTTCACATTTTATCAAGTTTTTATTGACTGAATTACAAAACTTCTGTTGTAATAAAAAAAGCTCCCACCTTAAATAGCAGCTTTTAAAAGTTTAATTATTTGGCTTTTATTGTTCCGCTGTACAGTTAAATATGACAATATAGTGTCATCATTTTCTAAAAATCTCCAGTTAGCTAATACTAACTAATGTCATTTCCCACCAGAGGGCAGTGGAAGTGTGAGAGGAGGTGGTGGTGGTAATGCCAGGGAGTACAAAATTAAAAAAATCAAGAAGAAAGGAAGAAAAGAAGAGGATAGCGATGATGAGTCATCTCACACTGGTATGTAGCTTTAATTTACTTTTCCTTTGAGAGTGTGTCATTTTGCAAACATTTTCTTAAGATGTAGACCATTAGATGTATATGCTTCTGCAAGAAGTCCTTGCTCTGCACAGTTTTGCACACGAATTTCAGTTACCACGGCTTAGTTGATGACACCAGCCCCCCATCAACACGGTTCATATTCTAGTTACCAGGGTGTATGAACAATGAGTACTTGTATAAAGTACAGGCAATGCTGCTGGCTCCTCAGGCCATTGATCAGCACATAAATAACATATGTGCATCATGAGCTATGACACTCACATCACTTGTTTCAAAGTCTGTCAGTGATTGATCCCTGTGTGTCTCTTCTTCACTTTATGCCCAGACAACAAACCATGTAGTTATGTTGCCTCCTTGTCTCCCAGTGATGAATCCCTATGACATTTTGCAAAATGGATAATCAAAAGGGAACTGGCCAGCAAAGATGAAAATGCAGCCAAGAAATGAAAAGTGATAACACTGGAAGTAAAATATGAATCAAGAATAAATGGTGTTCAGGAAGAACTAGCTGACTGTGGGAATGTTGGCATTGCCACTGTTCAGGAGACTAGGTATGCAGCCGCAGGAGCTCGGCAGAGGCACTTACTGACCAAATGGGGAAAGTGGTTGTGACGGAGAGGATGAAAATGTCCTCGAGGATGTGTAGTTGGCAGAAAACTTCATATTAAAGGAATTCCCAGAGATGTTTCACAACATTGAAAGGGCAAAGGATAAAATGCTGTGAGCTGATCCAGAGTTAAAAAAGGAGAATGACAACTTGCCAAGGCATAGAAAAGATGCTTGCTCTGTATTGTAAGTTACAGCCTGAGAAGAAGGCAAGCGCTGTTCAGACTATTTTTGATAAATTTTTTACAAAGAAATAAAATACTTTGTTGCCCAGTGTTTCTGATGAGCTAAATTACAGTATACTAAATTTTAAGTATTAGTTTTCTTTTTCATTTCCCTTTACATTTATAACCAACAGTAAGAGCTCTTAATGTTTTCACAGACATTTTTTAAAAAATCACAGAATAGTCATAAGTTTTCCCATTGTTTTGTTAAGAACACCTTGCACAGTTTCAACTTGCATAGTCATTTTTATGGTTTCCCACTGCCCTACAAAACAAATTACAGGGCGCCTAGGTGGCTCAGTCGTTAAGCGTCTGCCTTCGGCTCAGGTCATGATCCCGGAGTCCCGGGATCAAGTCCCACATCGGGCTCCCTGCTCGGCAGGAAGCCTGCTTCTCCCTCTCCCACTCCCCCTGCTTGTGTTCCTGCTCTCGCTATCTCTCTCTGTCAAATAAATAAAATCTTTAAAAAAAAAACAAAAAAAACCAAATTACAATATTTTATTAAAAGTGGGTTTCTGCATATTCAAGTAGGAAACATTGAGCTTATGCATATTTAAGTTTTATGGTAACATCTAATTGGTTGGTTGCTTCTATCTAAGGGAGAATTAAGCATATGCATCTTCTTTTTTGGAGACTTGTTCGCATTTGGTACTGTTAAGTCAGCAAGAGCTGTTAGTTTTTCTAAATAAAATTATGATTCTTTTATAAATTGTGTTTTAAATAAATTTACTAAATGAATCTATGATACCTGCATTTGCTTTTTCCCCAGTAAAAAGAGAAGAAAACTTGAAATGATGATCATTTGAAATTTTTATTTTACCTCTTCCACAGAGCTCGTTGTGTGTGGGCTCGAGCTGGGAGGTGTAGGTATCAAGTGACATGGCTTTGGCCATTAATGGGCTAGGACTAGTGATAGCATCATCGCTTCAGATCTATCTTTAACGTATTCTTTACTTTAGGTAAAGAAGAATAATAAAGACAGGTCAAAAGAGCTACTGTTCTCAACATGCATAAAACAACATTAATTAAAATGATCTTCATAGAAACTACTAGCCCTATTCTTATTTTAAATAGTATTAAGACTGTCCTCTGTGGGTTTTAATTTTTCATTGATAAATGAATTTCTCTATTCCCCAGATGTACTAGGGGTGGGAGAGAAGGGGCATTTCATAAAATACTTCTCTAATATCTGTAGCTTTAAGTAATTGTTAAATGAGGCATGTGATACTCCTTTTGTGCACAGATTATGGAGAAGGGCTATAAAGGTAGTAAAACCATTCTACCTAAAAAGATATAATTTCAGTGCCTTTGAAAGGGGGTTGTGTTATCATCTCTGAAATGGGGGATGTAATTAGGTTCCCAGCTAAAACACAGCATCAACTCAGTGTGAAAGATTACTAGATGGAAATATAATTTAATAACTTATAAAATGCATGCAGGAAACAAACAGAGAAAGCAGAAACTATGTGATGTGAAAGTCCAGGAATGGATAGCAGATCTCAAAAAGAAAGGATATTGGATCTGTTCTAACGTGTCCATCGGTTCTAAAGCCGTGATGTCAACTTACTTACCGATTTTTGAGCTATTTTTTAATTTATTTATTTTACTGTTTTTTTATTTTTATGTCTAAGGTTTTACAATAATCAAATCTAGCTGGAAATAATCACTTTTATATTTTTACAATATTAATAATGGAAATATTGTTAGCTTTCTTTGCATCTCGTGCTTATCCAAGTCGGTGAGGAGGCATGACATTTCCACACTTAACGATTATTTCCATTACAGTAGCTGCGTACAAATTTTTCCTGGCATAGAATTATTTTTGTAAGAAGAAAAATAAATGATGAGTGTAAAATTATGAGTTTTTTTTTTCATCTTTGCCTTTCCCAAAAGATAATTTTTAGCTTAATTCTACTGGAGTTGTCGTTCACATGATTATAAAGGCTTTTCCTGAAGATCTTCTGTAAATTATAAGGATGATTTGATTTTTAGTAACTATTCATTTTTATAAAGAAGGAAATTCTGCTCAGTATACATTGTTCAACAAAGAGAAGTTACCTTTTCCTTAAAAGATTTTTTTTCCATCCAGTTGATTATTTTGATTTTCCACTATTTGCATCATCCAAGTTAGAGCAGGGGGAAAATCATCTTTATTATTTTCTGATTGACATTAGAACAGTCATTAAATAAAGTTAGAAAATTATTACTCAAAAGAAATGCCACTATGTGTCCTATTTTTAAAATTGTTTTCATTGGTTATTGCTATCTGACACTGGCAATGTCTGTGAATGAATTACCATCTTAATGGTAAGTTAATTACCATTAAATATGTTAATGAACCTTGTTTGCTTTTAGGTTGCTTTATGTTTTTGTTGTTTTTTCCTATTGTGCATTTCTGCTATAGGAAAGAAGAAGCCGGAGATCACTTTTATGTTCCAGGATGAGATTGAAGATGTTTTAAGAAAACACGTACAAGATGCCCCTGAGGAATTTATTTCTGAACTTGCTGAGCACTTAATAAAGTAAGTATAAAAACATAATTTTTCTGTTTTATGATAGAAATTCAATGAGTTATTAAATAAAATTTTCACCAACATCATGGAAAGCATAGCTTTTAAGTCTTTTCAAAGCTTAGAATTTAATCTAGCCATCAAATTCCAGATTTTGTTTGCTGTTTGCTGTTCTGTTCAACAGACGTGTAAGTGCTTTGGGCGAGGCAGTGTGGGAAATAAAAGGCGAGAGTGCGGAGGCATCCTCCGTCACTGATGTTTCAGTCCTAGGTGGGAGAAAAACACCAACGCCAGTCACTGGCTGCTCTCTGACATAGCATAAAAAAGTAATATCTAAAAGAAAGAAAAGACCATTTTCTCTCTAGATTTGACAGAGGATAAACAGTGCACTTTTAGGGAGAAAGAAAGTAACAAACTGTGTTCAGAGAACAAATTTAGACAGCACTTGCTTGTAATTGAGCCAAGCTAAATTTATTTTTATACAGAAGTAAAAGAAATTGTGTATAACTTGACCGTTACTAACATGATTTTCCCTCAAGTTAGTTCCATTGTGTACGCGTCTATAAATGCAATCCAGGAGCCCAGTGCATCTAGCTTTGAATTTAGAAATATAGCTTTTGTAGTGAGATTTTTTTCATTTCACTGAATATTTTTTGTGCATGAATACAGTACATAATCATATTTTTCATATGTAAGAAGATAGTTACTACTAACCATTTGCCATTACTTAAAATAATCTCTTCTGAAGTTGTTGAGCATAAAAAGTTTTAAAATCTTTTATAGAACTTTAGAAATTGAGAATTTATTATTCCTATGAAGAGGGAACAAATTTATGTCCTATTCTCCAAATGAACTTTTAAAAATTACTTCAGACTGAATTTGAATTGAAGCTTTTGTTACTGCTATCCTTACTGTCATTAGTGCAATAATTTTGAGTACTTTAAAACTGAGAAAAATAATGCATTTAAGTTATAAGTCCTAGGATTAGAGGACAAATGCTTGTGAACTATTCCCCAAATTAATCTTGTTTAAAAAATATAGAGGTATTTTCTTAAGGCTTACTTCCATAGAAGCAAAATTTCTTATATGCATAAATCCAGTGTGTTTTAATAAACTAAATATATTTATCTTGTGCATAGACCTCTTAATAAAAGTTATCTCGAGGTGGTACGTTCAGTGTTCATGTCTTCAACTTCTTCTGCCTCTGGAACTGGTAGAAAGCGCACAATCAAGGACTTGCAAGAAGAGGTTTCAAACCTATACAATAATATTCGGCTGTTTGAAAAGGGGCTGAAGTTCTTTACAGGTATACTTAAGACTGTTTTTTCATTGATTTTCATCATTGTTCCTGGACATTCATTTTAATAAAGCACCTTTATTTTCCAGATGATACACAGGCTGCTCTTACAAAGCACTTGCTGAAGACAATATGTACTGACATCACTAACCTCATTTTCAACTTCTTAGCTTCGGATTTAATGATGGCAGTAGATGATCCTGCAGCCATTACAAGTGAAGTATGATAGTGATTGTCTTGCCTTCTTGATGTATTATGTTTTGAAATAAAAGCATATTTTATTTTCTCACATCAGAAGTAGTCTGAAGGAAAGTAAAATATAGGAAAGGGCTTTTAGGGAAAAAAAATCCATCAGATTTTTAGTTTAAATTGGTGATATAATCAGTCTGTTGAAAGTAATAATGCTTAATTACTTTGGAATCAACACTTTTATTTTTTCCTAATTATTGTTATGTCACATCCCCTTTTCCTGCTGAGTTGCCGATCCCTTGACTGTTTTCTGGCCAGATTCCATAACTTCGTAGTCATTTTCATGTAGTGACGCCATCTCATTTCAATGTTTAGATGAATTGCAGTTTATTTGTTAAAATGCTAATCTCAAACTAAAGTCAAAGTTCATTTCTTCCTGTCTCAAAATGTAAGGTAGAGCGATGGCTCCCAGTTGCTTCAAGAAGGAAAGGTGTGATCTGTCCCTAACACTCCTCCTCCTCCTCTTCTTCTCTATCCCTGTAGATCCACTTAACGTTGGAGACTTAGGAAAAATGAAGGAGGCAAGAGTGTTTCATAGGAGTGACTGCACATCACTGGTTATGATCTAGGTCCAATGCTGTGGCCTCATGATGTGTCTCTTGCCCCATCGGTGGTGTAGGTTGTTTTGGGGCCTGTTTTTTTAGCATTTGACAACCCCTGTAGCAAGGACCTCCCCTAAACCTCCAAACAGAGATACATTTATTTCTCCCTCCTACCCCAGCAAAGTACTGTCCCCCTTCCCGTCTTCAGCTCAAGCAGTGAATCTCCAACTGCCTGGACAGTTCCATATATCCTGCCTCTGTGCTAACCTCTGCTGTGGGAAACACATGGGGTCCCATCCCGTGCCCTTCAGGGGCTACAGAAGAACTGGTGTGGCATGTGACAGGGAGTCAGTAGGTTTCCCTGGTCTTCCAAGACTCACTGTAACTTGCAGGACCTGCCAGCCAAACTATTCCACTAGGCATCCACCAGAAATTTCACACTTGGTAAGGCCATCAGACTCTGATCAAGAATGCCATCAGACTCTGGTCAAGAATGCCATCATATTTCACGAGACACATCTATGTGGAGAGGGGTGCCGAAAAGATTCCACCCACCATATAGTATAACAAGCAGCCATCCGTGGAGCAAGTTCTCTAGTTTATAGGCATTCTGGAACTTATGAGTGGGAACCCCCTCATCTGGCATTAGGGAAGAACACTCTTCCTACCCCGATGGAAGAGAGCGGGAGTAGCCTCTTACCCCAAATTCTCTTTTCCCCACAAGATGAATGGTTTTCTCTCCACCCCCTCGCCCCCCATCTTCCTCTTTGCTGCTGGGCCAGAAGGGAGGGGTAGGGCTATATCTAGCCTGATTGGCTGACTGGCTATTGGCTAGCTCTCCGATTTTAGAATGTTTTTAGCGTATTTTTGTCCCTAGTTTGAAAGCTAAAACTCAAAAACAAAGATCAATTCCATTCAGTACTCTATTATAGTAGTATATATACTTTGTTTTCTTTTGTTTGATCTTATATCTACCACATGTCAAAGTCACAATCCCAAAAGAGTTTTTTCCCCTTACAGGTAAGAAAAAAAATTTTAAGTAAATTATCAGAAGAAACCAAAGTAGCTCTCACAAAACTCCATAGCTCTCTGAATGAAAAGGTAAGTAAAGTTTGATTCTGTTTAGATAATGGGGCTAGAATTTGTGATCTTTGAGTAGATTTTTATCAGAATAAGTGTAAACTAAATCTCTTTGGGAGGTGAAGGGGGAGAACAGACCAGGAACATTTTATCCTAAATCACAATTTCAAGTTTAATAACAAAATGACCTTTTTAAAAATTATATTTTGGGTGTAAAATTATAAAACTACTGAGTGGCTATATTTTTTAGGCAACCTGTTAATAAAAGTAAATGGTGGCATTAAATACCATTTCAGAGCATAGAAGACTTCCTTTCTTGTCTGGATTCTGCAGCAGAAGCTTGCGATATTATGGTGAAAAGGGGAGACAAAAAAAGGGAAAGGTAACATTGAATTAATCTATATTATTAATAAATTCTTAGATGTGTGATATTTCATATCCGAAGTTGGAATTTGACTACCTGAATCTTGCACAGAGAACACTTGTATCCAAATGGCTGCATACCTTTGAGCATATTCAGTATATACGTGGTCCTCTCTGACTGGTATCGATAAGGTAGCAAGGTTCCCTAATCCCATAGTTGATCAAGCCTGGGAACTTCATACTAGCTTTGAGACCTTCTTTACAGGAAATCTTACCTATATCAGTACACTTCTGTTTGATTCCCAACAACTCAAAATAAAAAGTACACCTTGAGGATCCCTGCTATGTAGTTTTCTCTATCATTTTCTAGCATATTAGTTTATCCACAGCATTTAGGGTTAAGTGTGTCTATATTTCATATTTCAAATGTCCCTTAAGATGTTTATGGAGCTAGATAATTAAACTAGAGAAGCTAAAAATGATTACCGAAGGGAAGAACTAAAATTGGTGAGAGCTTGTTAAAATATGAGAATGTGTTTTTGTGATTTTATTTTTGTTTAGGCAGATACTGTTCCAGCATCGACAAGCACTGGCTGAACAGCTAAAAGTCACAGAAGACCCTGCTCTTATTCTGCACCTCACAGCAGTCCTTCTGTTTCAGTTCTCAACCCACAGCATGCTCCATGCACCTGGAAGATGTGTCCCACAGATCATTGCTTTTCTTAATAGTAAAATCCCAGAGGTATTACATTTTCCATGCATTTGAAACTTTTCAAGCTTTTAGATTCTGCATATTTTGAATGGATAGATGTGAATCATCATGAACAATAAGACACAAAACGTATTAATATGACTTCCTGTTCTGAGAATGTGAACAGTGAATCTGAAGATTGATTTTTAAAAACTCAGCATAGATCAAGAATCTTTTGGGATTCTAGAAGATCTATTGGTAAAAAGAAGTCTTCCGTTTCAGTTTATGCAAATTTAACCTGTCCTTCAAGGACCAGTTCCAAAAGTCTTACCCTGCACAAATTCTTCCTAGAAATTTCTCAGCTAAAAGGAATCTGGCTTCTTTGAACTTCCATATCACTTTGATTTAATCTCTGGTGATAGAACTTAGCTAAGTCAGTTTACATTAAAATGATGTGTATTCGTGTTTTATCACCCCTCACCTGTAAACTCCTTGCCAGCAAGGACCTTGCTGGATTCAGCTTTCTACTTACATGGCCAGTGATTTGTAAAGATGAAGACCTTCACTGTGTATTGGTTGAACAAATCCAGCTTGTTCTACAGAAAATTAAATCCTGTTTGTTAACTTTTCTTCTGTTCTCTTTTCACAGGATCAGCATACTCTTTTGGTAAAGTATCAAGGTTTAGTTGTAAAGCATTTAGTTAGTCAAAATAAGAAGACTGGACAGGGAGATGATCCCTCGAGTGATGAATTAGACAAAGAACAAGAAGATATCACCAATACTACTCGTAAAGAGCTTCAAGAACTTTCTTCATCCATTAAAGACCTTGTTCTCATGTCCAGGAAATCATCTGTGACAGAAGAGTAATGATCTTAATTTACTTTTGTCATATAGTAAACATTTTTCCCAAAGTTTAAAGTGAGTGGTTACCAAAAAATATTCACTTCACAATCCTCGGTTTCCCCCAATAACACACACATACACACACCCACACACACCCACACAATTCAGTTTAAACAGTAGTGTTGTATTCAGTGTAAATCTTAGAAAAATGTGAAATTTTTGTAAATTGGGTTCAACCATGGAAGACTTCTTTTTCACATTATAATTCTAAAAATTACTATTTCAGGTTTATTTTCAGATGCTGAATGAAGAATAAATTTTATGAAATCTTTCATCTCTAGAAAAGGACTCATTTGTTGTATTGTTAGATTTCAAGTGACATTCTTACAGTTATATACATATTAGGCAGAACCTTAAAATGTGGTCATGTGTTTTTTGTTTTTTTTTTTTAAGATTTTATTTATTTATTTGAGAGAGAGAATGAGATAGAGAGAGCATGAGAGGGGGGAGGGTCAGAGGGAGAAGCAGACTCCCCGCTGAGCAGGGAGCCCGATGCGGGACTCGATCCCAGGACTCCAGGATCATGACCTGAGCCAAAGGCAGTTGCTTAACCAACTGAGCCACCCAGGTGCCCTGGTCGTGTGTTTTTAAAAAGGGAAAGAAAACCCTTTGGTGTCACAAATAAAAATCGTGGATTTTAAAATTCATAGAGAATGCTTCAAACCTAAAATACAGAAATTTGCAATTTTTTTTTTTTTTTTTCTAAGCCCTTGCTCTTATTTCTGGCAGATAGAGGGCCTCCCATATCCCCCACAAGAGTGAACTTTTATGTGGTTGGGTCTTTCAGGGGATGCCTTTACAGGTACAGAAGAATACTGGAGGGGCCCATACACTGCTGTAGTCTATTCTAACACAAGATGCTAACAAGTAAGAGAAAAAATAAAAGTTACTTCTTAAGAGGTATAAGTCACATTTTAACATTAGAATAACTAAAAATGTAATACAAGTATTTTTCTTTAACCAGTTTGCATTTCT
>NC_138376.1:72422558-72504656 GCF_054177405.1 Leptonychotes weddellii
TAACCAGTTTGCATTTCTAAATGTTACATTTTTTGTATCAGTAGTCACTCTGGCACCTAATTCTTTGTTATGGGAGGATCCGTAAGTGCATTGAAGTCATTGGAACTTTATTTTTTTCCAAAAATGAAAATCCTTATAAGAAAATAGGTATTCTTGTTTTCTAAAGACTATTGGTAGTTAAAAATAACAAATAGTTCCTTAGAGTAATAATTTCAAGCACATGAGTTTTAAGCAACAATTTATTATATATCAAAAAGAAATTTATTTTGAATATAATAGTTAAATCTCAAGTATCAAAAAAGTACTATTTTATATAATTCCTTATATGGCACTTAAAACTCTGTGGTTCAAAATGTTTGAATACAAATATCAGTCTACCTCTAATTCCAGACAAAGTATTAATACTGACTGAAAGAAATTGATATAATTGCTAACTGAGCATTATTATTAAAGTTGATAGGAATGTAACATAAATTTAAAAGTGTTTTTCCATTGGTAATTTTCTATTAATGTATTTTCATATGGGCAAAGGAAGAAAAATGAAAAATCGTCTGTGACCACAAACTCCACTTAGTTTTGTTTATTCAGTTTCCAAAATATAGAACACCCAGCCTAATGTTTTATTCAGTCTTTAAGAACCTTCTCATTTATGTTTCAGCAGATACCAAAGTAATCCACATTTGTGTCAAACTAGACCATAGACACTGAAACAAATAAAATCATTCTGACTTTCTTAATTTGTAGGAATAAAAATAGGAGAGACAACCAAGCAAATAAGAAAACCATTCTATCTTGTTCACATTAATTTTTTTCATTTATCAGAATGGTTCATATTTTTCCATAGTAAATAAGAACAGTTTTTATTGTTTTTGAAAATAAAGTTATGTAGCTGATTTTGTATGTAAAATTCTAATTTCAATAAAATAAAAATTCTTAAATGGTTATCTACTATGATCTCGATGGGCAGATTTAAGAATGTTATTAAAAATAAATTTGCTTGTTTCTATTAAATTTTGTGGTACTTTGAAGCTTTCATTATTTCAATTACTAGAACGCATTGTGCAGGTGTTATATGTAATGTGTTTACATTTTAAAATTCTTATTCTATACATTTTTCAAAGATTTTCTTGTATTTTTCTTACGCAAAAATAGTTCCGTAGTCCTCAGTATCTCATTCCTTGAATGTTTGCCATTCGTGAACCATTTCACTTTAGTAAATCATTTTCAGTTAGCTGGATTTCAGCAAATGTGCAGCGGTACCGTCGTATCTGCTACTTCCTACTGTTGCAGATATAATGGAAATATTTGAATAATGTGTTCGTGTGTTCTGCCTCCAGACCATGTGTTTCTGAAGAGTCAAGGGAAACCCACTTCTGGCCATCAGAAGGATTCAGTGAACCGTGGCATATCTTACCAAAATCACAGTGAATTTTCAGAGAAGACATTAATACTGAATCAGAATAATAAGTGTAGAAGTTGCTTAACCTGAATATAGAACCATCTTCAACATTTTAGAAAACATATTTTAGTCAGACCATAAAGCACCAAGGATGAGATCAAAGTGCAACAGTGGTAGTGCAGCCTATAGATTGAGAAGGAACAGTTCATTCTTTCCCAGAAATGCTACTCAACCCAGGGCCAAATGGGACTTTTTTCTATCAAGGACTAACATGTGAGATGGGTAGAGGGTGGGGTCAGTGGAAGGTTTGCTTTCTTTGATTAGTACCTTTCCCCCAGTGTACATGGGAGATGAAAGAAACACACATAGATAAACTCCTCTGGGATGTACATTTTCCACAGAAATCTGGGACCACTATTGAAGTGGCCATTAAAATGGCCTAAGGATTCACACAAGTCATTCTACCTTGAAGACCGTACTAAACAAAAAAATAAATAGAACCCAAGAGAGACTTACTCCAAACCATCAAAAAAAGAAACCTTGACTTTCAGGCTTTCAGAAACACAGTGTTTATTCCATTTACATGACCAAACAAGAAGGAATAATTACTTTGAACATGTATTAAATTTTTATAAGTTCCCAGTGTTGTGTTTTATTGTTTTACCAGCCTTGCTTCTATTTCCCTTCAGTGATTAGTAGTAAGACTTAGCCTTGATGTGTGTTTAAAGAGCAGGAAGGAAGGGATTATGTCGTGTGATGAAGAAAAGGGGAGACATGGTGAATTTAAATCCTTGGCTCAACAATCTGGATCCTGTATGACTGCTATGCACTAGAAGTACAAATGTAAATCTTAAAAATACCCCTTGTTTTCAAGGAGATGGCAAGAATCAACAACTATAGTTCAATACAGCATTTTGGGAGAAGTTAGCAGAGGATGCTGTGGGGGAAGAAATGAAAGTCAGCTGTCTTGCACAGCGGGAGGGAACTAAACAGGCTAGAGATGACCACCTGAACTGAATCCTGAAAGAAAAGTAGGACTAGCCTCAGGGAAATAGGGGAAGGGAGAGCAGGCAGGCGTTTCTGGGAGAGAAGAGGAGATCTGGAAGTACTAAAACATGAACTAATACAAAATAATGAGACATTTGGGAAACCCTAAGTATGAGAAATATGAAAAATGGTCTGGGAAGTAGGGTAAGATGAAGCTGGAGAGACCAGAGGGAGATCCTGAAATTCCTTATATGTACACTAAGCGAAAAAGTTTAGCCATTTTCCTGAAAACAAGGGAAGCCTTTTCAAGATTAACCAGGAAAATAAGGTAATTAGATTTGTCTTTTAGAAAGACTACCCATTCTGAAAGACAGTTTGACAACTTACCAAAATCCTTTAAAATGAATTATTTGTGAAATCAATGTCTCTCCTATCTGAAAAGTAAAATGTGGACTTAATATGTAGAAGTCTTTTTCCCAGCCCATAGGCAAAGAGAAGCATGGACGACCTGTCTTACACAGAAAGGAGACGGTCTTCTTGGCTCTGAAATACTCTTGCTTATTCAGATGATAGTCCAACAAACAAACAAGCAAACAAGAACCCAACTTACTCTGACTAGTCAAGCTAAGACAAAGGTCCCAAGGGTTTTCTCTTATGTTTCTTGTCATCCAATGTGAAGAAAAAGCACTCGATTAAATTGCTTTCCTACTGAGCTTGTCTAGTCACCTAAAATGTACCTTTAACTTAACTCTATTACGTAGACTTTTTCTCCTTCCTGCTTTCTTACTGAAATCTAAGTCCTTGTGATTCATACAATATAAACATTCAGGGTTTCTAAGTTCTGGTGTTGAAGAAAAATCAGAGAGAGAGAAGAGCACTATTCCATAATATATTTCATGTGTTTCATTATATTGCAGCCTTTATTCACAACCACTTTAAAAATGTTTGATTTGGGGGGCGCCTGGGTGGCTCAGTTGGTTAAGCGACTGCCTTCGGCTCAGGTCATGATCCTGGAATCCCAGGATCGAGTCCCGTATCGGGCTCCCTGCTCGGCAGGGAGCCTGCTTCTCCCTCTGACCCTCCCCCCTCTCATGTGCTCTCTGTCTCTCTCATTCTCTCTGTCTCAAATAAATAAATAAAATCTTTAAAAAAAAAAAAAAATGTTTGATTTGGAAAATCATTCACAGTGTATATTAAGTAGAAAAGGATGCAGAACTATATATAATGTGGTCTTGGTTTTCTAATTAAATATACTGTGTAAACATTTGCATAAGTACATTTACATAAACATTTCCTTGTATAGTTCTATGCATGCATACAAAATATTCTGAAGCGATCTGGGTTAAGATTTGGGTTGTGACTGTCTCTTAGACTGCAAATCATTTTAAATTTTATTTTTTCAATTTTTACTCCAGGTTTTCTGCAAGAAGCATGTATTTTATGATTTGATAAACTGATATTTTAAAATACTGTTTTACAGTAATGTAGAGAAATGAGAGGAGGGGACCAGACTGAGGCCAAGATACCAATTGTTTTAAGACTGATACAGTAATCCAAGTGAGAAATGTGAGGATGCACAGGGACGATGCAGGGATGATGACATATTTGAGAGAGATTTAACAAAGTAGAACCAGGAGAAGTTGGGGAAGGGGATGAATGATTGGGGCTGGTGGAGAATAAGGGAGGACGGTCTAAGATGATGGCTTGGATGATTGTGTCATCCCCTGAGAGAGGAACTCCAGCCGACTAAGCAGGTTTGGAGTGAGGAGAAGATGAGGTGGTTTCGTAGGGACTTTTCAGTTTGAGGTGCCTGGGAACCTGTGGAAAAAGATGGCCAACAGACAACAGGAGACAGGTCTGGAACCTCTATGACACCATTGGGAGTCATAAATTTGCTAGTGGTTTCCATAAGGAGCGCCATGGAGAGTGTACAGAGAAGCCTGCTGGACTGAGGAGGAAGCTCTAGGGAAGGGTGAGATGAATAAAGGGAGAGGAGGCTGAGGATGGTAAGAACAAGGAGTAAATCAGGAGCATGTAACTTAGTGAAACCAAGGGCAAATTTCAAAAAGAAATAAACATGGCCAGAGATGAGAAGTCTCAGGTAAGGTTAAAGACAGTGCCCTTTAAAGTACTAATTAAGACCTTTTATGAACTCAATGAAGCTTTTTTTGGTGGAGTAGTTCAAAGGAAAGAAGACTTACTGCAACTGTCTGAGGAGGAAGTGGGAGGATCAGAAGTTTTACCAGTGAATGTAGATTACCCTCTCCGGAAGCAGACAAGTAAACAAAGAGGGTGCTGGCCCCATACTTAGATGGGAACATACGCAATTTTATATCTCCAAGACTCCACTTCCTCTCCTAGAAAAGGATAAAAATAATGCCTGGCTAGCAGTAGTATCATGAGGGTTAACATCTATTACTAGTTGAATGTGCTTGTGTCCTTTCACTGAATCGATTTGTTGTCGCTGCTCACCATGTTTTCATTTTCATATCTTAATCATCAAACCCAGGGGAATAGCAATGCACACAGTTGACTGGCTTTGCATTTCCCTAACTCACGTTTTTTTTACTGTATCTGCCTGAGTTCGATCTCAGAAAATAGTCGTATATAATTCCTTTAGCACTTAGAATAAGAACAATTTTTGTCTGGGAATAAATGGGGTGAAGGCAGAACATTTCTTCTCTCATCCCCACCTTATGAAACGAAAAAACAGCCCCAAATAGAAGATTCTAGGAACAAACGTCATTTGCTTTATGGATCAAATTGACCCATGGAGAATTCCTGTTGTGGATTAGTTCAATATTCAAACATTTCTTTAAATGCAACTCTCGAAATCTCTATCCACTTTTCATTTTTTTTTAAGGATTTATTTATTTGTCAGAGAGAGAGGGAGAGAGCGCACATGCACACAAGCAGGGGGAGTGGTGGGCAGAGGGAGAAGCAGGCTCCTGATGCGGGACTTGATCCCAGGTCCCTGGGATCAGGACCTGAGCCGAAGGCAGATGCTTAACCACCTGAGCCACCCAGGCGTCCCACTCCACTTTTCATTTTTTAATCACAGATTTCGAAAGACCAGACAAATCTCTGTTTAAATGAAGTCACACAGCCATGCTGTGACATAACAATCGTTACCAGCTCATAGGGCAATAGGCAAAGGCAGGGAATGGTGAGTCCACAGTGAGGTTCAGGAAGCAGGTAAATACCTGGAGTTATTCCGGTCAAATCCACGGCTCAAAGTTCTCAAATTTCCCAAGAAGGCAGTGATAGAGGCCACAACCCAGGATTTATCTGTCAAGCAACCAAAAATTCAGCAGGTAAGAACATGGGGCCTCATCTCTTTCTAGATAGTTCAGCAGGAAAGCTCTGTAGGGCAACCATTTCTAATCCTAAAAGATAAGTTCAGAGAGTCGTTAGAAAACAAGAAAACAAACAAACAAACAAACAAACAAAAAATTGAAAAAAAAAAAAAACAAGGAAAAATAAAATACATCATCCTTTTGGGAATTTTTAAAAATTTAAATATGCCCTTCATTTAGCCTAAGCAGTGGAAATTTCTTGAGTATGTATGTGAGTTGTCTGTATATACACTTTGTATTTTAAACTTTTTGGAGCTTATCCAGATATTCCAAATACTAATTTTGGCAGGATTTCCCTTTAAGGATATCCTGCAGAGAATTTGTTACAATTTGAAATAAAAATTGACAGGGAGTGCTTTTTCAGCCCAGTAGGAGTCAGCTACGTGCACATCACAAGACTTGGAGGAAACCCACTCACCCTCCTATTTCCTTCTACAAAGCTGAAAAAGCTGCAATTGGGAGGGACCCTCAGATAGCTCTGGTGGTCCTTTCTGTTCCTTTTGGAGTTGACATTTGAATGTGTTGGAGGAGAAAAATAATCATCATATATTCTCCTTTCATACTCTTTAAATCACAGGAAAAAACAGCTTTAAGAAAAAGTAAGTTTTGTTTTCTTTTCCGTAATGTTTCCTTTGTGTTTTTTTTATGTGGTATTTCGGCTTTAATTTTTTTTTTTTTTTAAGGATGAGAGAGTCTTATAAACTTTCTAGTGACTGCTTATGAGAAAATTTTTACTTGGTCTTGAAGTTTCTTAGAAACTCTTCAAAAGCCAGTTGAGCCAACAGTTGTCATATTTTATAAGCTGAGCTTTTCAGATTTCTCATTTCAATAATATGCATGCGGAGGCTACACAGTGGTCAGATAACTCTTCAGAGTTGTCGCCTCTGTTGTGAAAATGGTCTTTATACATGGGGGTATAGCTTCGTTGCCATAAAAAGGGGGTGGCAGGATTCTGGGGATTTATTTGGCTTAATTTATTTGAATGACTAACTTTATTACTGTGGTTATTTTATGGCTGGGTTTATATGTCCAGAGCACAATTCAAAGTCATTTACAGATTTTAAATGAGTTAGTAAGATTCCTGCTATTTTCGAGAAAAATCTGCCTACTTTCCAGACGCAGCCTTAACGACCATTCCTAATGTGAGGTTTTCGGAGATTGAGCTGAAATGCCTGTGGGTCTGGCCCACACAAATATATGACCTATTACAGGAATCGAAAGCACTGCTTCCTGAAGCAAACACCATTACTACAGAAACAGTATGCGTCCCACATGTGTTTGCGCTGTCTCACCCGCTCAGTCAGACTCCCTTTGGCGTCTGTCAGCCCTTTGAAAACCAAATGCAAATCCTCAGCTGTCAGTTTGGGTTTCAGAAATGTGGAAACTAAAAAGAATCATTAATAAAATGTGTAATCCTTATAAATAAAATGTAAGAAAATCCTCAAGTGATTTTAGCTGTCGTTTCACATCCACAACATCGTCATGTATAAATTCTAACATTTTCATTGGCAAAAGCTATAGATTAATATTTAACACAAATACTGCAAACATGTATCATACAAGGTATTTCTTAACATATTTGTTATGATATATGCCTGAAGCCATAATCCAAGCCGTTTGATGGGGAAGGTAAACTCCGATGTCTGTTTTCCACACTTGCTCTATTTATTTCCACACGTTATCATTAGTTGCCAGTTCTGAGCCTGTTCTACCAACCAAGAGCCGCATTTTGGGTTTTAATGTCACATCACCTCACTGACAAGTTTACCTCTTATTTTTATTATACTTGCCAACAACATTTTGAATAAAGGTGGATTAATTTGGGTTCCTTAGGCAAGCCTAGCAACTTTCTACTGTAATATTGAAAATAAATGTTCATCTAGAACATGTTGGAAAAGCTTTGATTTGTTTTTTATGTTTTCAATCTAGGAAACATGATTTCTTTAGAATTGAAAACCAAATCCTTGGGTTCACATGGGGAGGTCTGAGTCAGATGTCGGCTAAACAAACATGTATTTCCATGTTCTTGTAATTGTCTTTTTCCTCTCTGATTGCCATAATTTTTCTTGGTTACGTTTTGATACCCTGGAAATGATCAGCTTGGGCATTTATCTGTCTCCACAGACTAAAGATACCCTTAAGGATCTAACAGAATCAATGGACCCTTTTCTAAAAAAAAAAAAAAAGCCTGTTGCAAATAGATTTTCAATGACATTTCTGAGTTTGATAGATTCCTGAAATGTGTCCTTGAGTATTCTCGGGGATCCTGATGATGAACCACTGTTTTCTGTGAAGCCAGAAACCTCAACTTTAAGCATACCTTGGTGCCAGTGCATTCCCCAAATCTTTAAAAGGCTTTGGGTGGGAGAACGCCTAAACTGTCTCTCTAAACTGTCCTCACCTGAAGACAGGTAAAGCTAAGGAAAGGATTTTAGTTTAAGGGTTAATTTTTAAAGCAGGTGCTTAGTTAATTCATGGCCATATTTGTCCTGGACAGCAGGTCATGGAAATAAAAGTGGAGTAATCAAGTAGCAGAACAGCTCCTTTTGTGGAGAACAAGGCTTAGGATGGAAGGGTGATAGAATGAACCCACTGAAGACCCCAGAATGTGGAATAGATGACTACAGAGAGGCCTTCCTGTTTCTCTGACCATCCTCCCGAATCTCCATACCTACCTTTCGGTAGATTGGAACCTAAAAGGGAAGATCTAAACCAGTGCCCATTAACTCATACCCTGCCCTTCAGGGCTCACCATCTTTAACCTTCCCTTCTTTATTAGCTCCTTCCATCAGCACTTAAACATGCTCAAATTTCCCGTCTTAAAATGCCTCTCCTTCGTTACTGAGCTCCTACAGTTCCCCTCTCCCTCAGCTTCATAGATCAATCTCCCGAAAGTTTGTCTACATTCTGTTAATCTCTACTTCCTGAGCCTGGCTTCTCAATCTATTGCAGTCTGGCTTTCATCCTCACCAGTTTCCCCAGCTCTCATGGAGGCTGTCAATCACTAGTGTCTTGTTAAACCCAGCAGACATTTCTCATCTATTCAGTGTCTCAAATCAACTTAACCTTCTTCTTCACTTTCCCCACCTTGAGACACTCTTTACCCAGGGTTCCCATGATACCAAACTCATGGTTCTTTCCCACTAAGACCACTCTTTTTTTTTTTTTTAAAGATTTTATTTATTTATTTGAGAGAGAGAATGAGAGACAGAGAGCACGAGAGGGAAGAGGGTCAAAGGGAGAAGCAGACCCCCCGCTGAGCAGGGAGCCCGATGCGGGACTCGATCCCGGGACTCCAGGATCATGACCTGAGCTGAAGGCAGTCGCTTAACCAACTGAGCCACCCAGGTGCCCCATGGGTTGATGCCTGAGTTTTTACATGTCTAACAAGCTTTCCAGGTGAAGCTGATAATACTCATCCAAGGACCACGCTTCTCGTGCTAGGTTGGCTGGAGCTCAAGTCCCAGGTGTGTCACTCACTTGGTCTGGGAACTTGAAGAAGTCACTTAGCCTCTGTGTGTCTCCTTCTCCTTGTATAGAAAATGGAGATCATAATGGTATACCTTTTTCTTAGGGTTGTTATGAGGAATAAACATGTTATATTAAAATTACTTGCTACAGTGCCTGGCACAGAGTGTTAAGTGCTACTTATTATTATCACTAGTCAATGATAATAACTTAGCCTCTCCATTCTTCTCCAAACCAATTTTTACTATGGCACTGATGTGCATGCACACACACACACACAAACTACTGCTCACTCATACCGAATGACCTTCAGCAAATTAAGAATAGAGCAAATGCCTCTTTTCTTTCAAGCTCCCATAGGCACTTTTTGGCAGACCCCTCTGTACACAGACCTAACTGAACTCAGTCACCCTCATCTTTTAGATATCGACTCAGGTGCTGCATCTTCCAGGAAGTACTTACAGACCACCCTCCACCCAAGTCCACATTTCATACCACTTTTGAGTATTCTCACACTACCGATGTGCCTTCTGGCCTCACATTATAATTTCATTTGTTTATCTGTATCTCCTATAAGACTATCTGTCCCATTAGAGTAAAGGACTGTGGCAATTATTGCTGACTTTCTAGTGTCTCACACACTCTTTTGCAGGTTGCAGGGATCAGTAAAGAATGAATACATTTTATAGACACATTTCCAAAGACCTGTAAAATGAGAAGTGGAGACAGGGAACAGAAAGATTTAAGATCTGGCTTGAGAAAAGGGAAATTTTGGATGTAACCCTCCAAATGCTGCTTCTGGGTTGGACTGTTAACACACTGGAAAGGAGAAAAAAAGTTTTAAACTCATAAAATAAATAAACAAGGCTAATAAGTCCGTGAAATGGCAATAGTGTGATACAGAGAAGAGAGTCAAGGCTTTGAAATCTCGTCCATGTTGAGTCCCCTGTGAACTCAGGCAGATGAGTTTGCCTCCCTGCCTTAAAGATGGAATAAAAACACCTATTTTGTAGAATTTTGTATTAGAGTAATAGTAACAGTAGTCATATTTTATTTTTATTTTTTCTCAAATTCTTCTGTTACAATTCTGCTGCTACTAGCAAAGATTTGAGATACTCCTTTGCTTGTTCATTTTGCCAGAGCAATATTCACCAAATGGATCCGGAGTTTTATTTTTCAGTAGATCACTTTGAGGTATCAGATTCATTATGTTATTTAAGAATACACTTTCTGGGTTTATTTGTGATTTAATCACAATTATAGCCCTGAAGATGGTAGGGAATAGGCTTCTGGGGTTCCTGTCTCCCGGCTTGATCCTGTTCCCTTTAATGATTCCTTTTCCTTACAGCTGTTCATAAGACAATTTAATTAACATGGTCATGTTACTCCTAGTATGTTTTAAAAGAGTATTAATAGTTGTCCTACAGAGCCAAAAAGTCATACATAAAGGTAATTCATTTATTCATATATTCACTCATTCATTCATCAAGTAGACCACGCCAGTATAGCACCTACAGAAAAACTGGTCAAAGTGTTCAGTTTTCTTTAGAGCATGAATATCTGAATTATGTTGATGACCATTTCCTGAGTCTCCTTTGAACAAGGAATGGTCTATCATAAATTTTGACCAAATGCCTCTCAGTATAGAACTAACAATGCTTCAAATTTGTGGAAAATTATTTCTTAACATAAAGATCAACACTTCTTTAGCAGATTGTGGGTATAATTTGCATGGAGGAAAAAAAAAAAAAGCATCTGACACCAAGCTGTCATGCTATCTAAATGAAGTAAGATTTAATTTTTAAAAATTATTTCTGATCCTATAATTACATTCACTCTATTAATCTGTTCTCTTGAACATTTTTATAGTTATACTATCACAGAAGATTCTAATCTTTGAGAGTTTTTTTTAATTAAACAACTGTACTCTTAATTTTATTCAATATTTTTATTTCTCTTATTATCAAAGTGATACGTTGTACAATTTCTATAAAGTACTGAACAGTAAAAATGTTTTAAAAAATCCATAACTTCAATCAAGAGGCCTAACATTTGAGTGTATTTTCTTCTAAACTTGTTTTCTACTCTTTAATAGTATTTATGTGGTTGAGATCACACTGATTATTCACTTCATACTCTTTTTTTACAATTAAAGCAATATCAGAACCATTTGCCATGTCATTAAATTCTTTTCCAAACACCATATTAATGATTTCTAGTACTATTTTAAAAGTCATTTAGTAAATAATTTCATATTCTTTTAAGCAGCATATAGAAGTCCTTTTCAAATCCCCAACTTAAGCATAATTTAACAGTCAACAAAATAGAACTAAAAAACACAAAATATACTTTGAAACTTTACATCAGGGATCAGTAAACATTCTTTGTAAAGGGCCAGACAGTAAATATAGAGATTACTTAAAATAAAAATAAAATCTTAAATAAAATAAAGCAGCCACAGACTGTATATAAATGGAAGAGTGTGGCCATGTTCCAATAAAACTTTACTTATGGACGCTGAAATTTAAATTTCCTATTATTTCACATGTCAAAACATTGTATTCTTCTTTTGGGTTTATGTTTTTTTTCATCATTTAAAAATGTAAAAGCTATGTTTAGGTCTCAGGCCATACAAACACGGGCAGTGGCTAGATTTTGGTCCTTGGGCTCAAGAAGGTCACCTCTAATCTGAAGCCTGGTTCCAAGGACACTGGCTTCACCAGGTTTGAGAAGCTTCTGTGAACACATGTATATGCATATATTCTTAAGGAGAGGTAAATAGCTTTCATTAGATGCTAAATAAATTCTGAAACTAAAATGTTTAAAAATCACTGTTTCAGATAATATACATGAAAGAGCTTTGTAAGCCATAAATCTTTTTTTTAAAGATTTTATTCATTTATATGAGAGAGAGTGAGCATGCACAGAAGTGGGGGGTGGGAGGCACAGAGGGGAGAAGGGAGAAGCAGGCTCGCCCCCCACTCCCCACTGAGCAGGGAGCCCACCACAACCCACAGGGGCTCCATCCCAGGACCCTGAGATCATGACCTGAGCCTTAGGCAGACACAACCAACTGAGCCACCCAGGCGCCCCAACCATAAATCATTATTAAAACACATGTTGATATTTTACTTATGACATTATTCAATTAAACCCCAAATGACCTGAAAAAATTGATTAATAGAAATAAAGGTATGCCATTACCAGAATTGTACCTGGGAAACTGATACTTGAAATCCAAAAACCTTATAAACCATAACCTAAAGAGAAAATAGTGAAGTCACATTCCCAAACACACTAAAAATAAGAATTAACAGTTATTCTGATCAAAGTAATTAGAATATTTATTGTTTTGTTTGGTTTTCGACTGAACCAAGAGCTTAGAAATAATGCTAATCATTCCTTCATTTTGTTTCTAAGTTTTAAACTACAAAGCTAGCATAACCAGAAAATCCTAATTTTCAACATCCTGGTTAATAAAAGCTGGTACATGTATTACTGTCTCTCTCTCCCCGCCTTTCCCCACATACACATTCACACAATACAACAAACAGACTGAAGAATAAAACCACCTTTATTGCAACATATGTGTGGATTTGAAAGCTCCACTTAATCGTGTATCTCGACTTTTTGAGTTCTAAGACAATTGCGGAGTAGACACAGGTGTCATATGTGAACTGACTTATTATCAATTTTATTATTATTAAAGCTGAATTGGAAAAGGTTTTTTTCCAAAGACTGCCCCTCCCAGCCCAGGGCGGGAAGAGCACGTGGGCTCCCACAGTAGCAGCGCTCCTTCGTGGGGCTGAGTGGCTGCAGTGGGCTGCCTCCAGCGAGAGGAGCAGAGTTGAGGCCCGTGCACCAGCAATTTCCACTAGAGTGGTGGGGAGAAAATGGGTTACCCTGGAGAGGACCCCTTTGCCCAGTTACTTCTCAGTTAAGTGACTCCACAAGTGTAACAGGATCAGAGAGCCGGGTGGGGAGGAGGGAACGTTTTATCCACATAATTTCAAAAGAAGAAGTCCTTTAAATGACAAGTATAGAAACCTAAGGAAATGAGAGCTCTCATATGATTTTTTTTTCTCATGATTTTTAATCTTGGCTTCTTATAAATTTAAGTCATCAAGGTGACTTGCAGAAATGCCAAGTCAGAGATTTTTAGTTAACAGTGTATGTCACAGACTTGCTTTTACAAAGCGTGGTCTTCAGTTGACCAAGAGCAAAACAGTAGGCTAAATATATTCATAGCAATGTATAGTTGAGTTTTTAAAGTTCTGACATGTAAAAATATTTTGTTTCTAAGTGACTTTTCTCTTGTCCAACTATGGTCGAAATGCTGCCCTCCAGGTGTGGTCTTTCAAGTGCTCCCTGGCTTGTTGCCCACAGCCCTCAGCATGCTACTCACCACCTCCACAGCTGTGTGGACTCCCCACTGCCTAGAAACCTTCCCCCACCTTTTCCTAGAGGCTAGCCTTACTCAACCTTCACAACACAGCTCTAGAAGAAGCTTTACTTGAAGTTTTCTAGAAATTTCCTGAAATTTCCAGAGCACTCCATGCATTTGTCCAAGTATCTCTGCATGTCGTCTCTCCTTTCTGCCCTCATTCCTTCCATCCGCAATATTTACTGAGTACTCAGCATATGCTGGTATGATGCTAGACAGCAGGAGTCCGGTGGGAACAGAGCATCTGTCCCGCCTGAAGTTTACTGTTGAGCAGGAAAGATGATGAACTAGAGCTAAGGCCAACTGTATGTGAGGAGTACTGAGAGCCGTGAGAACTTAAGAGTCAGGTTCCTCATCCGGTGGAAGGGTCATGGGTAATGAAATTTTCTGTGAGTCTCTCCCACGCCAGGATGGAAGCTTTTCACAGGGGAGATCTGTTTGACCTTCACTGCCAAGCACGGTGGATGGCCCAAGTTGGCACTCCAAGGCTCTTTGTGAAACCCACAGAACTAAAGTACACTGTGTTCAGAGAGCTGTTGGATATTGTTGGGTTTAAAATTAAAAAACGCCAGATTATGAAAGGTCTGGAATACTATGTTAATGAGCTTGGATTATGAAGGTCACAGAAAGTAGCATGATTCAAACACAAGTCATCCAAAGACTCTGGATTGGTCTCTATTTAGAAAACAAGAGGAAAGTGGCTCTTTGGCCTAAATCTTTAAGATTCTGTGGCCAAACATCTGACTTCTTTCTTCCTGCATCCATTCAACACATACTTGAGCCAAGCTCTGTTTTAGGTGCCAGGGACACAGCCCTGAACCAGGCAGGAGAAGTCTCTGCCCTTGTGTGTGTGACACATTGGCGTGCCTTAAAAATTCACACACCGAGTGAGGCTTTGGGTGAAAATGAAAATAACGCTGAATCATAACCAATATTTGTCAGCTAATACTGTGAACATTTGGTTTCCAAGGGAATGATAACAGATGTTCCCATTTACTTTACCTCCAAAATTAGCACGAGCAACCTGGGATCAACACATCGTGTAGGTGTAAACCACAGTTGCCCAGTGAGGCTGTGAGCATTTTGACTGTGGTCATTTTCCTTTGATAGATGCCGAGAACCAACTTTACCTAAATCTTTAAGACTGAGAACAGATAAAAATTAAATTAAAGCTGGTTTTGGGCGCCTGGGTGGCTCAGTTGGTTAAGCGACTGCCTTCGGCTCAGGTCATGAACCTGGAGTCCCGGGATCGAGTCCCGCATCGGACTCCCTGCTCAGCAGGGAGTCTGCTTCTCCCTCTCCCGCTACCCCCTCTTGTGCTCTCTCTCTCTCTCAAATAAATAAATAAAATCTTTAAAAAAAAAAAAGCTGGTTTTAAATATCACCATACAACAGCTCAAATGGTCACCCCCTCCATCACCAACAAATTCTGAACTGTCAAGAGAGTAATTTGAAATTATTGATTATTGTTATCACCAAAGTACAGGATACAGTTCTGCCTTGTGTCTTTTTAAATCACACTCTTGCAGGAAGAAGATTATTTAGCTTCAGGCAGAAATACTAGAAAAACTAGTTTAACGTCAACTTCCACCACCCGCCCTACATCCCCCAACCCAAACACAAGCCACACTGCACACATACCCACATGGATTCACATACACACAAATATACAAACCACACATACACACGTCGCTACCTCATTTTTTTTTAGGTGAGGATCCAGAAAATAAAACCAAATGTGGTTTTGGATTTTTCTCCCCAACTCCAGAGTAAACCAATAATAACTATAATAAATAAAAACCCAATAGAAATTGAATCGCCTTGAATGTTGGAGGGGACATGTACTTGCTTTTGAGGATAATCGGTTTGTTTTCCACAGCTAATGGCAGCTCGGCTTGAGCTACGGAGTGAACCTCTCTGCTTACTCAAGTGAGGTGGTTACCTGGTCAGTAATTCAAACCTGAAGTGCCAGATACAAATAAGGAGAGCTTTCATTTTTTTCGCCTTGGGACAAAATCACAGCAGTAACCAAAGCCGTCACTCCATACAAGCTTTTTGCCCATCTATATATGAAATGGCTTCCATTAGCAGCTGGAAATCTGAACTCTGGCGGAAGCTTTTCCACAAACCACTTTGTCAGCTTTCAAAAAACAGTCAATGTGCCTGCCCGAACTTCAGTTTTTCTCACTTGTTAGATGAGAGGAACAAACTAAGGAATTTCAAAAATCCCTCCCAGCTCCTAGATTTAGTGGTTCTGTCAAAATGGGATTGGATCAGAAGCATGCTTTTACAGGGAAGGAAAAATATCAAAATGACTGTGGCACTAAGAGGATTTATCTCTAAATATCTGACTGTACCCAGAGGGGATTCCTTTTCCTGAGTTTCCCAAAACTCTCTTCTGGGGTCCCCCTCCTCCCTCCTTCCCTGCCTAGTTCTAATGGTTGACTTTTTTTTTTTTTAGTAAACTATTATAAGAAAGACTGGTTGTGCAACTAATTTATTGGAGGGTGGAAGTTAATTCTTTCTTTCTCCTTGAGAAAACAAGGTCATACAGAGCAGAGCTGAGAAACAAATTGTAAAAAATTACCAAAATGGTGGTAAGCGTAAGATTCCTTTAAGTGGGTCACTAAACTAGCACCCAATTTTGGCCGATCTTAAAGAAAATCTTTCATGTTTATTTAACAACCTGGTCCTGTATAGGTCACTCATTACAAAGCAGTAATCTAATCTAAAAGAAGCTTGTTAAAATTCATGCAAATGACAGATGTGGTAATAAAGTAGTGTGTGATATATAAAAAATTAATTTTGATTAGCAATGTGGGTATTTTCTATTAAGTGCTTACAAAATTTTATTTGGAAGATATATCCCATTTTTCCTAATCTTTCTGGAAAATAGCAATGGATACTATCTTCAGAATGTAGTTTCCATATCTGTAAAATGAGTAGTAACTCATCTATCTCTTCTCGTTCTTATATTCTATGATTAGGAACAAGAGAGTCAGGTGAAATAAATTTAGTCTTTTGATTTGTGTTAAGATTTTATTTAATTTTTAAAATAGACCACACAAGCATTTGGAACAAAATTCAAAAGGTACAAAGGGCTATATAGACAGTGAAAAGTAAATCTCACTAAATAGTGAAAAATAAATCTTCCCTGTCTATTCATTACACTCTGTCTTGTGGTTTCTCCAAGAATGACTCCAAGTTTGTTCTTTTGGGAGTTTTTTTGTTGTTGTTTCTTTTTCTTTTTCTTTTTTTTTTTGAGAGATAGTGTGAATGGATGGGGGGCGTCATGGAAGGGGGAAGAGAGGCAGGGGGAGAGAGAGAATCCTAAGCAGGCTCCACGCCCAGAACTGAGCCTGGCCATACAGCACTCAATCTCATGACCCTGAGATCATGACCTGAGCCAAAATCAAGAGTTGGATGCTTAAATGACTGAGTTACCCTGACGCCCTGACTTTAAGTATTATTTAAGTGAAATGTCACTTGCTCAGAAGCCAAGATTGGTTTTGACCAATACCAAATACTATAACACTATTAGGATAACAAATTGTAAATATTCTTAAAATTTGTCATTTTCCACCTATAATTACTCTATTTCCTATATACTTTCCTCCTCAGCAATGTTTATACTTGAATAACTCATGATTGTTTTTAAGATATTTTGATATGTATTATCTCATTTGCTCTAAAGCACCATTTATGGACATCATTTACAATATTCTATTTTGCAAGGCAGAATATAAATGCCATTTTTTTTTTACCATATATGTATTTTGGTGTTGCCAAAATGCCAAAAATTAGGATGCTAGTAACTCAGTGGTTTTATAAAGTGTACTGTTATCTGTCCCGAAAAATCAACTGAAAGTTAAGAATGTGGTGATAGGTGTGCCTGGGAGGCTCAGTCGGTTAAGCATCCGCCTTTGGCTCAGGTCATGATCCCAGGGTCCTGGGATCGAGCTTTGCATCAGGCCCTCTGGTCAGCAGGGAGTCTGCTTCTCTCTCTCTCTCTCTCGTTCTCACTCTCACTCTCTCTCAAATAAATATTCTTTTTTAAAAAATAATTAATTAAAGAATTTGGTGATAGTTTAGAAATGTCATGCGTATGACAAGGGGTGCATGTGCGTTAGCACCAGCCCTTAGTAACAGGCTGTTGGGCTTCACAGAAGTGCTTGGGACTGAGTCCTCCCCACATCTGTGAAGGTCCAGGCAGAGCTCCTCCCCTCCAAGGTCCAGCCCTCCCCTCCCCAGCCCTCAATAGGCTCAGTAGGAGTCAAAAAGCTGCAGGAACCACTAATTTTGAACACAGAATAAAAAGATCCAAAGAGACAGCAAATACCTACTCCACGTCTACCATCATCTGCAAAACTGCTGGTACAACCGCAAAGAGATAGGACCCTTGTTATCCTTTGATTTGGCCTATTAGTTCCGAGGAAAAGAAAGAGTATCTGGAGCCTCCACTCCAGAAATCAAGGAAAAGATACTTGAAGAGAGCTTCCAGTCACTGGGGAATCATGTGATGCGCCGCCCCCACCCCCAGCCCCATCCCCACAGCAGAAGATTCTAAGACTGGAGGTGCTACAGCTTATTTTCCTGATCTTGAGCCATTATCACTTTCAATAACGTAGAAATCCTTTAATTATTACCATCAGGTTTTTTAAATTTTTTTATTGTTATGTTAATCCCCATACATTACATCATTAGTTTTAGATGTAGTGTTCCATGATTCATTGTTTGTGCATAACACCCAGTGCTCCATGCAGAACGTGCCCTCTTTAATACCCATCACCAGGCTTATTACCATCAGTTTTATCCAAGACATTTTTAAAGGTCACCCAGTAAGTACGGGGCACCACTAGGCTTCAAATAGAGTGCAGAAATGAGTAAGACACAGTGGATGCTCTCAGTGAACTTATATTATGGTTATAAGAAATACAACAAACCTCCAGAACATTTATAGTATAAGGTAGAATATAAACAATATCTAAGAGAAACACAAAGGGCATTCATTAAACATTCATAATACAATTTACAAATGTGCTTTTATATATCTTAAAATTCAGAAATGTCTGCAGCTTTAAGTCCAAGGTGAAATAGAACTTGTTGACAGGCTGTCCTCATTTCAGAAAGTTCAAAAAGGAACTCTTCTTTCAGCATTGTGTTTTATGAATTTGAAGATCATAAACCAACAGAAGCTATAATGCACATTAATGCCAGGATATATGAAAGTCAATATATTGTATGGTTAGACTTGGCTTATTCTCAGGAAAGAATTATATGATTGGTTGTGAAATCTTATTTATTGCTCTTAGTTGAATGTCTAAAAGTTCTTCCTAACTAATTTGTTTAACTGGAGTTGTCATTTAGGTAAGTCATGGATTTAAAAAACTACTTTATAGGCTCTATTAGATAAAGGATACATCTATCATTTTATATTGGCCACCTTCCAAATAAAGAACACTCTTCATTTTCTTGGATAGTTTCTAATACTGTTTTATCAGAATACAGGTGGTTTATTTCTTATATTTAAAAACATATTTGTTTAAAAGAAGATCATAGAAAGCTTTTTTTTGGTTGATTCTCCTATATTATGAGTATGTACTTTTGGTTTTTCAAGATTTTATAGGGTTCAAATGAATCGACTATCCTGTGATGATTAGAGTACTCGGCAAAGTGCCTGAATCCATGGTATTAACCTAACCTGCTTAAATTGAACATGTTTGTCATCCTCTTAAGATGAATTAATTGAGTAAGGATTGAGCTTTCCCATCACTAATTATGGAGGGAAATTAGAGTTTATTTTAAAACATTTGGGACAATAAAATAGCCATCTTGGCTTTACAGAGAACAATTCACAATCTCTTTGTAACACATGATATTGAACTCAAAAATGGAAAGAAAAAAAGGTACAAAAGACACTGTATTTCCTCTCTGATGAAGTCTATTCCCCAGACTGTAGCATATTTTTTGTGTGATCTCATGCGCTCAAACAGCTGCCCCTGTGGGCGTGACTCAGCTGTTTAGTGTGTGTTAGAGGCATGGCCGACGTTCCAGATCCAGTCCTTCCTCAGTAGACTTAGTTTTTACAATGGCAGATCACTCTTCTTGCTAAATAAGCTTGTATTTGTCATTAGATGCAAGGGGAAGCAGATAGAAACCATGTTAAATAGATGAATCAAGGGAGCTCCCTTGTTTCCCTTCCCTCAGAAAACAGCTACTAGTGTTTACATACTGATGGTAGTTAATGAGTATGATGAAGGTGATCTTCAGATGAAAGGAAGATCAACAAAACAAACTGATATATTTACTACCCTTGAGGAGTTCCATAGAGTATTTGTTGAATTTCCCAAAAAAGCATAGAGAGGAGGCCGGGGGAATACTTTCTAATATTTATATTAGATGTGCAGTATCCTCACAGACTCCATCTGTAGGAAATGCGGTTGACCTGGGGGGTTCATATACAAGAAACATTCACCCTGCCCCTACCATGTGCTGACCCTATGCTAAATACTTTTAGATAAATTGTCTCTTTTAGTGCTGTCCCTATGTTTACCAAACCCTGCACTTAATCAGAACTTCAAACAAGACTTTGAGGAGACCCTAAGTCAACCTAGGAACTGGATCTTCTCTTCCAACACACCTTTTCCAGAAATAACAGTAATTTTGCAGGAAGTAGAAAATTCAACTTATCCTGAAAGGCTTGGGGTTCCTTTGTGATCAAAATTGTAGAAGCAAACTTAATGATGAATTTAAAAACAGAAAATTGGGATCTGAATAGACAGAGATTTAGATAATTCAGTTTCATCTTAAAAGGAGTATTTTTTTGGTCTTGACAATTTTCTTATACCCCAGTGAGGAAAAAAAGAAATCAAGGATGGTATCAAATCAAACCTATATATTTTATAAGACTTCTACTTCTTTTATTTTTAAAGAATATAATGTTTAATAAAATATAGTTATATATTACCATGGTATATTTACCACTATTTCAGTAATAGCTCCTATAATTAAATGATTCGGAATGTAATCCCTCCAAGAAAGCCATCAAAGCATTTTTTTTTCTTTGTTAGTATCCACAGAACAAATTAACCAGATGGAAAGCTTTAGTCAGCTGTTTTGTTTCATGGGAGAGTAGTTCATCAGCTCTCAGGAGAATTTGTATTTGACCTCTCCACACAAGACATTCAGCTTCCAACAAACTGGGTTTGCAAATATGTCCCTAGAGACTAATATCAAACATTCCACCACAATTCTACGATGCTTGTTTTAGGTTATTTTTGATTGATGGCCTGAAGTTATGGCTTCAGTTATTTTTAAAATTGTTTGTTGATTTTTTAAAAAGTAGTGTTTGAGGGGGGAAGAAAATAGACTCCTTCTTCAAAATGGGAACTACAGTTATAATTGCGCATTTTCCGTCAAGTATACCTACAGCCGATTTACCCATGACTTTCCCATTCTTACATCTCAGTTGATACTTGGGTGGGATTGTGAGCAGCTATTATTGTTCTCATTTATAGTTAAGGAACATAAGGGCCAGAAAGGTTAAATGGTTTCTACAACAGTGGCTAAGTTATATGCTAGTGCTCAAGCAAGCAGGGCAACATTCTACAGCTTCTGGATTCTAACCTAGTTCTCAGTATGTTCTGTCTTGGGTTACAAGCAAAAACAGCTAAGGAAGTACATGCAGGTCTGCTCAACTCAACCCTCAGAACCAGGAAAAGAAAAAAAAACCTAAAAGTAGAACTTCTTTACGAGTTATCCAAACTCCTTCATATTTTTAAAATATGTGCATTTTAATTTCTTCTGCTGTAAAACATATACTTACCCCATCTGGCCTAGTTTACACAGACTTTGGAAGATTTACTTTTTCATATATCTCATTTAACTCCCTTAAACTCTGTCAAATTCAGTCACTTACTCAAACAGCATTTCAGCTAACATCAGAGATCTCAGAAGACAAAGATCTTGTGATCCTGGTAAAGACATGGTTTGTCTCAAAATGTTGTGCACAGACCCAAAAAGCCTGGTGTAACTTCCAACAGACAATTGAAGACAATCCAACAGCTCAAAAACTGCTAATAGGGGCACCTGGGTGGCTCAGTCGATTAAGCAATCGACTCCTGATTTCAGCTCAGGTTATGATCTCAGGGTCCTGGGATGGAGCCACACATCGGGCTCCACGTTCAGCAGGGAGTCTGCTTCAGCATTCTCTCTCTTCCTCTCCCTCTGCCCCTCCCCCTGCGTGCTTGCTCTCTCTCAAATGAATAAATAAATCTTTAAAAAAATCTATTAATAGAAGCATATTAGTGCCCCTAGTTTAGAGAAAAATCCTTTAATAATATCAACAGATAAACCACCTACTTCTGCTGTTTGTTTGATATCTTTCTCAGCTGGTAATGGAGGAGCCCTCCAGCTGTCTTCTTCAGCTGCCCTCACAGGGAAAGTGAAAGAATGTTCCTTGCCACAGACATGCCCTGAGGGCTTTACTTTCTGTTCCCTAACCTTCATTTTCAGTCCTTTGACGTATTTGCCACAGATGTAACAGATATAAATGAATTCACTACTCAAGTGGACATATAGCATACAAATTCTTAACTCTTTTCTACTTGAGCCTTTATCCTTTATTCTGTTGACAGAATCCTCTTTGCATATATGTTTCAGTACTTGTCTTGGACTCCAAGCCCTCATAGACCAGGACATTTTCCAGGCCTTTGTTTTTTCAGTCATAAACCATGTTCCAAGGTGCTGCTCTGCTCAGACCTGAGATACAGAAATGAAGTAAGCAACATCCTTACTCTTTGAGGAGCTCACAAGTGAGAGAGACACACATGGGACAAAAATACTGTCACAAAACGTGACAAAAGGAAAACAGACATATGTATGAACTAATGAGAGCAACAACTCTTTCCTGAGGGATATGAGAAAGCTACAGAGAGGAGGATGTTTAACAGGACCTTGATGGATGAGGGGAAGCATCAGGCAGACAAGGTCAGTGTGACAGGGAGGAGGGTACTAGATACAGAAGAAAAGCCACAGGTGGATGCTCAACCGCACAAATGGGTGTAGTGTATTTGAAGAATAGGGAGTCGCTGGTGTGGCTAAAGCATAGGTGGGATGAGGGTGTGTTGGGCAGTGCTGGGTCTGGAAAGGGCTGGAGCAAAGGGGAACAGTAGCAAGGTTCTTTAAAGCATAGCAGAAACGGTCTTTATGCTAACTAATGGAGTTGAGACTTCATTGTATAATCAAAAATGAGCTGCTGGAGATTTTTTCCAGTCAGGGGAGATGATCAGAGGAGGTTGAGAAAGATTCTTCTTGAGCATGTGGAGGATGTTCTAGAACTCCCTAGAGGAAATTGAGCTTATCATTAGAGAACAAAAGTCATGTAGTAGAAATGTGCTTGGTTCCGCTCAATAGAGGAAGAAATCTTTAATAATCTCTTCAGGTCGATGTAAACTATTATGACCCATCGGAGATATGAGGAGGGCCTAAACTAAGATTTAAGGGATGCTTCTGAAGTGGGATCAACAGGATGTGGTACCCGATAAACACAGATAGGGGGTGCGGGCAGGGAGGGAGGAGAGGAGAATGATGGAAACAGTTGCCTCAGGAAACTAGGTGATTTCTAACTATGCACTGTAGGTGGTTTCTATAACCATAGAGCATAGAGGAATATACTTTGTTCAGTGAGGTTTCCAAAATGCTCCTGACTGGCCATCAGAGCAACAATTCAAATTTAAATCCAAAATGGGAAAATCACAGGTAAATTCAGTTAAGCATAGTTTGAATTAAGATTCTTCATCCAGTTTCTGTTTCCATTGAAGTTTGGTATATCAATCAGAAACTTCAAAGACTTAAACATTTTATACTAACACTTTCCAAGAGGATTTTAATACTCCTTACACCATTTAGATTTAGTTTCTCCCCAAGTTCTTCCCCAAAGAAAAGCAGAAACACATCTACTTTACTGAATCAATGAAAGCCTGCCTGGGCAATTGAAATAGTCCTCAGCACTCTCCTAGGAGCAGAGATGTATTTATATAGACTGAGTGAAGCTGTTTTGAATAGCCGGATGGGATTAAGCCAGAAATCCCAGTAAACTTTGAATTAAAGAACTGTGCACTTTTACATATGTGCAAAAGCAGTAGTTATGGCATGATTTGCATCTATTTAGCAAAATTTACAGATCATGTATTAGAGACAGAAGTAATCTTAAATACCATTTATTGTATATCCTCTATTTTAAGAATTATAATCAATGTGAGGATTTTATACATTATCACCTGCCTCCGTAAGGAACAAAAAGCTGTTATCAAAACAATGTAAGTTATAATTGATATTTAGAATAAAAAATATATGGTAATTCAACTACCCCAATAAATAAAATTCCTCAAAAATACACCGACAGTAGAGATGTTACTGGAAGCCAGAAGGCTCAAATTATATCCTTGTACATTTCAACTCCACCATAGGAAGGAAAAGTCCTCTCACATTTGAAACTTGTAATCCATGACCGGAGAGTAATAAGATACATACAGGTTGTCCTTGATTTGTACAATGTTCATGCACAAAGCTCATGCATATTGTAACCATGTCCCTGCTTTGCACATTTTCATGGTACTGAGAGAGCATGTGTGAGAGAGAGAGAACTTCTCCCCTCTCTTGCATCTAAAATGGTCCCCTTCTGGGTGCCTGCATGGCTCAGTCAGTTAAGCATCTGCCTTTGGCTCAGGTCATGATCTCAGGATCCTGGGATCAAGCCCCACATTGGGGTCCCTGCTCAGCAGGGAGTCTGCTTCTCCCTCACCCTCTTGCCCCTTTCCCCACTGGTGCACAATCTCTCTCTTTCTCAAATAAATACATAAAATCTTTAAAAAATAAAAAATGAAATAAAATGGTCTCCCTAAGGTCTCTTTTGATTCAGTCCACATGCATCCCAGATCTTCCTTGTTTAGACAACTTCCATGACCACCATCAGCATGCAAAACCTTTCTCTAGATATTGCTACACCCTTGTGGATTATTTCTCTTTTGACAAACATAAGAAAGAATTGTTTAATACATACTACTCTATTTATCCTCAACTCATTTTTTGAAATCTCTAAAAAAAAATAAGCATTTCACATATAGGAAAGGATATTTCTAATTTATATGCAAAGTACAATAGCAACTTAGTCTAAGAAATCAAACATTTCCTATCAATTTGTGTGGATTTTTTTTGTAGTTTCAAGTTTTTATTTAAATTGCAGTTAGTTAACATATAGTAATATTAGTTTCGGGAGTAGAATTTAGTGAATCATCACTTACACATAATATCCAGTGCTCAATCACGTGCCCTCCTTAATCCCTGTCACCCATTTAACCCATTCCCCACCCACCTCCCCTGAGCAACCCTCAGTTTGTTCTCTACAGGTAAGAGTCTGTTTTATGGTTTGCCTCTCTCTTTTTTTGTTCCCCTATGTTCATCTGTTTCATTTCTTAAATTCCACATGTGAGTAAAATCGTATGGTGTTTGTCTTTCTCCGACTGATTTATTTTGCTTAGCATAATACACTCTAACTCCATCCATGTCATTCAAAAGACATGATTTCACCCTTTCTGATGACTGAGTAATAGTCCATTGTTTATATATACCATAACCTCTTTATCCATTCATCAGTCAATGGACATTTGGGCTCTTTCCATATTTTGGCTATTGTTGATAATTTTGCTATATGTGCATGTATCCCTTTGAATCAATATTTTTTTGTATCCTTTGGGTAAATACCTAGATCCTACATATTTGAAAACGTCTTTGCAACTTCTCAATACCCATCTAATTCCAAAAGTTAGATAATCTTAAATTGCATCCTGATTTTCGTGTTTACCATCATCATGCTTTTTAAAATAGCTTGAATAATATATATTTATTATGTTTAATAACATGTTAACTAACATACTAACATGTATTTTTAATATATTAACCTATTTATTATAATTCCTAATAATCAGTTTGGGCTGTTCTTGAACTTTATAAAAGTGTATTTACTTTTTTGCAAACTACTTGCTTCACTCAATATTGTAAATTTCATCTATGAGGATGAATTACCTGCAATTCATCTGTATGACCATACATCTACTTCTGTATCTATTTTCCCTTTGATAGCTATTCAGAGTTTCCTGTCATGGCTACTATAAAGTATGCTGCTATGAGCATTCTTGCGCATGATCTCTGCAAGATTTTATGATTTACACACTTAATGGGTGAAATTGCTGAGTCATACAAAAGGTACATGTTCAACTTTACAATATTATGAAATACTGTTTTTCAGAGTGATTTTATCTGTCCATCTTTCACTTTTATTTTCAGTGTGTGAGCTTCTGTTGCTCCTTATCCTCACCAGTATTTGATATTGTCAGACTTGTTCATTTTTTCTGACTTTATGAGTGTAGATGTATTTCATTATGGTTTGCTAAACAGATCAAATCCAATTCCATGGAATAGATTGAGCCCTCTTTAAAATATCTGTCATTTAAAAAAGAAAAATATTTGCATATATATCTTTTGCCCATTTTTCCAATAGCTTATTTTTAATTCTTATTGATTCATGGGAGTGTTTTATATATTCTGTATTCTAATCCTTTGTCAGTTATATATGTAGCAAATATCATCTCTTAACCTGTCATTTTGTGGTTCTCTTTTCTTTTAATAGTGTCTTTCAATGACCAATTTTTTTTTCCAAATTGTCAATCTGCTCATTCATGGTTTGTGTTTTTACATCTTTTCAAAAACTTTCACTAGCTTGAGGTCATAGAAATTCACTCTTATAGTTTAGTTTTGCTTTTCATATTGGTGATGGAATTGTTTGAGTATAGTATAAGGTAGGGCTCCAACCTAATTTTTCACCATATAAGTAACCAATTATTCCAGGACCATTTGTTGAATAATTTTTTTACTCCCATTAAACTGAAATATCATTCTTTATATGTCAAATATATCAATATTTATAAATATAAATATATCAAAAATAAATACATCATATTTATCTGATATGATTTGTTTCACATCTGATTTGGTTTTCCATTCTATTCCACCCGTCTCTTGGTTTATCCAGTTCTTTTTTTTTTATGTTATATTAATCACCATACATCATTAGTTTTTGATGTAGTGTTCCATGATTCATTGTTTGCATATGACACCCAGTGCTCCATGCAGTACGTCCCCTCTTTAATACCCATCACCAGGCTCACCCATCCCCCCAACCTCCCCTCCCCTCTAGAACCCTCAGTTTGTTTTTCAGAGTCCATAGTCTCTCATGGTTCATCTCCCCCTCCGAATTCTCCCGCTTCATTTTTCCCTTCCTATTATCTTTTTCTTCTTTTTTTAACATATAACGTATTATTTGTTTCAGAGGTACAGGTCTGTGATTCAACAGTCTTACACAATTCACAGCGCTCACCATAGCACATACCCTCCCCAATGTCTATCACCCAGCCACCCCCATCCCTCCCACCCCCACCACTCCAGTAACCCTCAGTTTGTTTCCTGAGATTAAGAATTCCTCATATCAGGTTTATCCAGTTCTAAACTACATTTCCTTAATGACTTTAAGTTTTGAGATTTCATATGATAAGTGTTCCCACTATCATAAAGTGTAGATATATGGTGTTACATTTAATACCAGTATTATTTTTATTGTTTTCAAACATGGTATTTTTTAACATTGTATTTCTGGTGTATAAGGATTCTGTTGATTTTTGTGTATTGATTTTGTATCAAGGAACTTGCTCCCTTTCAATGATAATGAGATGGAACACAGTCTCATGTTTCTTAGTATTTGGATATCCTCTTTTGTGTAGTATCTAGTCAAGTCTTTTGCACCTTTATTGGGTTGTCCATGTTTTCCTTATTGATTTGTAGAATTTCTTTGTGTTCTGGATATGACTCCTTTGTTGGTTCATTAGTTACAATACCTTCTCTGATTCTGTGGTTCTTATTTTCACTCTCTTATCTTGAATTTTTTTTAAATAGTGGTCTTAAGTTTAATGTAGTCCAATTTATTAAATTTTTCCTATGTGGCTGCCTTAAGAAATTTTTCCCTATTACAAGTTAATAAAGATATCTTCTTATATTCTAAAAGGGTTAGAAAAGAAATACCACCTTCACAATAGTGAGTTTCCAAGTCTATGAACATAGATGATCTTTCCACTCACTTACTCAGGTTTTCTTTATATTCCTTCAAAGTGTTCAGTGTAGGGTTCTCACACATGCTTATTAGATTTATTACAAGGTATTGAGGGTTTTTTAATGGTACCAAAAATGATATATGTTTTAAACTTCATTTTCTGTTTGTTGTTATAAGAATTAGATTTTTATATAGAGACGTTTTACCCAGCAACTCTATTAACCCACTTACAAATTCTAATTGTTTATTATAGAATCATTTGGATTTTCTTCACACAAAAATCAGTCAGCAGCAAATAATGACAGTTTATTTGTTCCCTTTCAATTCTGATATTTTCCTTTTTCTTATCTTAATGTACCGGCCAGGACTTCTCACACAAAACTGAATAGAAGTGGTGATCGTAGGCATTCTTTTTCTGTTTCTGATCCCAGAGTAAAAGCTATCAGCATTCACCATTAAATATGTTGGCTAGGTTTTTTTTTTTTTTTGATTACATTGAGGAAATTCCTTTTATTCCTTTTATTCTTAGCTTACTAAGTTTTTAATTATGAATTGAAGTCAAATTTCATCAAAGGCCTTTTCTGCATCTGCTAAGGTAATTATATGACTTTATCTTTTATTTGATAAATCTGGTGAAATACAGTGATTCTCTTTTTAATTTTAAACCAAAATTGCATTCCTGGGATAAATGCGATCTATCATGATATGGTTAACATTTTCACATATCACTAGGGTCAGTTAGTTATTATTTGAGGAGAGATTGTGTGTACTGCAAAATTTATTATTTATTATAAGCATAATTGGCCTATAAATTTTTTTCACTAATGTTTTCAGTTTTGGTATCAGAGTTTTAATGATAACATGTTTCAAAATTAACATGTTTCCTATTTATAATATTTGGCATAGTTTATTAGGCATGGTGCTATTTCTTAAGGCTTGGTAAAATTCACTGGTGAAGCCATTTGGGCTTGCATTTTACTGGGTACCTAGGCTTTTAATAACAAATTCTGTTTCTCTGATAGTTACCAACTATCAGAGAAATTTTATATTCTTGTATCAGTTTTAATGTTTGAAATGTTATATTCTTGTATCAGTTGTAATGTTTTATTTATCTTAGAAGTTTCCCATTTTATCAAAATTTTCTAATTCTTTAGCTAAAGTTGTCCACAAGGCCAATATTTATTTAGATATACCTCCATATTTATAATTTTTGTTGTTTTTTAACTGCTTTCTTCATCTCTGAGCTTCAATCTGAGATCATTTTTTCCTGAAAAATGGTCTTTGGCATTTATTTTAATATGGGTGTGCTCTGGATATATTCAGTTTCTGATTGTCTGAAAAATGTCTTTTTTTCATCTTCATTATCAAAAGCTGTTTTATCTGAGTATAGACTTCTAGGTTGGCTCCTAATTTCTTTCAGAATTTTTACCTTATCTTCCCATTGTCTAGCTTCCATGTTTTTCTACTGAGAAGTAGTAACTTCTTAATTTGTTGTTACAATGAAAGTAATATTTTTACCCTATATTTTAGATGTTATTTGCCTTTAGTTTTTAGAGGTTTTACCCTGAGATGTCTCAGTGTGTGTGTTTTTAGCCTGGTCGAGGTTCATAGTTTTTGCTTTATTTTGTTTTATAAACTTGTAGCATGATGTAATCTGTCAGTTTTGGAAGACTGGCCATCATTTCCTCAATAAGAATTCTCCTGGGGTGCCTGGGTGGCTCAGTCGGTTAAGTGTTCAACTCTTGATTTTAACTCAGGTCGCCCTGGGCATGGAGCCTGCTTGGGATTCTCTCTCTCCCTCTGCCCCTCCCCCCACCCCTCTCTCTCTCTCTCTCTCTCTCTCTCAAAAAAAAATTCTCCTTCATATTCCCCATGAAACATGTAAAACACACTTTTTTACATAGGAAGAACAATATTTGTTGATCAAATGGAATCCCAATTGATTTACCTGTTTGTGGTATGTCCATCTTCCAACCCCTTCTATTACTATTTTTAAATTAATTTTCATGAGTCTCAGCTCAAAACATTTCACTCATCTATTTTCAGTCATCAGTAGTTATTTTCTTTTCTATATAAAAAAATATGTTCAACTCTAGGTTGAAACTTAAACCACTGATGATCTTGCCCAGTCTATGTTTCCAATTTCTCCTCCAGTATTTGCCTTCTTGTGCCCTGCAAGCCACTTTGAATAAACTCCTTGCCTCTTCCTATGCCTGCTTCACATATCTGAGTATGAATGTCTACCCTAATTCTGTTGTTCTATCTTAAATGCCCTTCCCCACATCTCCAGGGAAAGAGAGGTGTGCACAGGCTAAGATCCTAGGCTTCAGTTTCTGACAAGCGTAGATTTGAATTCTAGATCCAGCATTTTTACCAGCCAGGTTCTCTTGGCCTCACTAAGCTTTGGTTTCTTCATTAATGGAATAATGTTATTCATGGGGATAATAATAATAGACCCCTCCTAGAGGGTCAAGTGATGACTAAAGGAGATAATCTACACAAAGTGGTTAATACAGGGAACAGGAATATTTGATATCATTGGTAGGTTTTTTACTATAAAATACCAAGGGTAGGAGCGACTGCTCTTTGCCCACCTCTACATCCATTCTGCTCTGTAACCCAGAGGTCAGAGACCTGCTGCTGCTGCCACGGATACCATTACAACTGTTTCTCACAGCCAAAAATCTAGTCACTGAACCCTGGACAACCTGAGTCCAGGCATTTCAAAATAGTAGAAACCACTCACATATCTCAGACACAGTCTGCCAGCATCAACAGCAGCAGGAACATATCCTCCATACCCTCCCATCTTCCAGTTTACACACATGGTTTGAGTTAGCAGAGCCAAATTTGCCTCCCAGACACCAGCTGAAGAGGGGCCAGGAAATATTTTTAGCTTCCTGACCTCTCCAGCGAGGAGAGTAAAGCCAAGGTTGAGAGAGCCAACCTATAACATCTACTGCATGATTCATTCCAACTCCACCTTCTCCAACTTGTTCCTGGATTTTTCCTAACTAAAAGTCATCATTCTTCTGCCTCCTCTACATTGGTGGTTTTCACCACCATTGGACATTAGAGCCACCTCGGACCTGAAAAATACTTATTCTCGTTCTTTGCCTCCAGAAATTCTGATTTAATTGGTGTGGAGTAGGGGTGCACTTTGGAAATTTTTAAACTCTAATGTATCCTCTGTGTTTAGAACTGCTGCTCTAAATTCTTACAATCTTTCATTTCCCCTCATCACTTCCTAACTTTTGTTATTTATAAAATGTCCTTACTCTTCCTACTCAATTATAAGTTCTCTGAGGGTAGGATTGGAATCTACTCTCTTTTATGTCCTTCATAATTTCTGGCAGATTACTTTGCAAAAAAAAAAAAAAAAAACCTTAAATGTTGATTGACTGCATGAATAAATGAATGATGGATGATGCCTTGCAAACAAAAGCATATTAAAGATACAGGGCATCAAATCCCTGCCTCCCTCCTGCTTGACATAGTCTCAAGTACATTTCTTGTGAATCTATTAATTCTGCTCAGCAGAGTAAAAATATAAGTGGATATATTGCTCACAGCATTAGCCTTCTAATCAATAATTCACCATAAAATATAACTTGACACAAAATTATTCCTGGTTTAAAAAATAACATCTAAGAAATGGCATTCTCAGGTATAGAAACTATTGCCAATGAACTCACACCTTTCTAAGTAGAATCTAAAATAAAGGAGGAACTGGACAATGAAAGTCAAGTCTGGTCATGACACCAGATTTCTGAGGTATTTATTTGTTTTTAGATATGTCAGTTCTTTGATATATCAGTGTATCTCTAAATCAATCTTCTAAAACCCCAGTAGGCAATGATAAAAATTCTGTACTCAAACTATTGTATAATTGCAGAATGACTTCGAAAGAAATTTGACTAGAATATATCTAATTGATACATATAATCCCTTTGAAAGAAGTCTGCCAAGAACTTGATATTGATACTAGCATTTCCTGAGTTCATACCTAAAAAAATGAAATGCTATCCAGTTGGGTTACATTGTTAATATTAAGATTTCTTATGGTTCATAATTATAGATCCGCTTTTTTTTTTTTAAAGATTTTATTTATTTATTTGACAGAGAAAGACACAGCGAGAGAGGGAATACAAATGGGGAGTGGGAGAGGGAGAAGCAGACTCTCTGCCAAGCAGGGAGCCCGATGCGGGACTCGATCCCGGGACTCCAAGATCATGACCTGAGCCGAAGGCAGTCGCTTAACCAACTGAGCCACCCAGGCGCCCTAGATCCGCTTTTTAGATCTTTGAAAGAAAAGGATTTAAAATCTTTGAAAGAGAAATTTTTCCCGGTATCTTTGCCAAATTAGCTCTCAGATGGGGGTTCCTGAGATAAGAATCACAGGGTCCTCATCTTCTTTCGTACAGCTTTCCTTGTTAGGAAGTGATTAAGAGCAAACCATTGGATCTGCTCTTCTGGACACAGAATTATTCCCTGAGTATTTAAAAATATTAATGTTAGGGATAAAGAAGAGGAAAAAGGACAGAATGATGTTTAGAAAAGAATAAGGTTAGGTAAAAAGTGATTTGATTAGAGAAATTCTTTCGCTTCTCTTGCCTGCCCCCACCACATTTAGAACTGCTTGTATTAAGAGTTCAAATAGCTTTAAGAAGCTTTAGTTTCAAGGTCTTCTTTAATCCTGAATGTACCCAGGTGAAAATTTGTTTCCCAAGACTCACCATTTCCCAACTTCAGAAGAGATCCCGCGCCATTCTCCCATTTGTCTTTTCCCCTTCCTTTCCTGCCAAATCAGGATTGATCCTCCCTCCCTCACTTCCTTCCTTCCTTCCTGAGTTTCCACAGCTTAACTTCCTTAAAGTCTTCCCAGGAAGGTCTCCTGATACTGTAGCTCCTCACCCTCTTTTCTATTAGTTCCCTAAGAATTCCATGGTTCCAGTAGAATATGTATCACGTATATGGTTATAACACCTCTATTTGGATGGGTTCACATATCCACAGGTAAATGAGAGACTTCATGAAAATGAGGGCTGAATTTCTGAGTGTATTTTCCCCAACCAAGAATAAGAAGGTGAACATTTAGTTTGTTCTCTTAGCTCAAATTATGTTCACTATTACCAAGGTAAGAGTTAAACTAAGAGAATCCAGACTTCTGGAGGGCAGGGAGTTCAAATATTACAGACTAGATATTCAATACACATTGACCTAGACTAAAGGCCTTGTCTCACTGTATAGTTCTATAAAATGCAAAATCACAAGGTTTTGAGATGTTGAAATGACTGTTCCCACCCGACCCAACTGTCCGATGCTGCTTTAAGAAAAAAAAAAGAAAAACAAAATAAGAAGTAACTTTCTTCAAAAAAAAAAAAAATAAAATATGGTCCATTTTGTTAAGAATTTTCTATGGAGCAAGGCCTATTATGTGGCTAGGATGGGTATACTTATCTAGACAAGTATTTATATTTATTGATTACATATTTTGATATCAATATGTATATATTTATAAAATAAATAAGATATAGGTATTGCAATGTTGTGTTTAAAGTGCTGAAACACTACCAGTTTTGTAATCCCCTCAGTTGCTTCTTCATTTTATAAGATACTAAAAGCCTCACCAAATGGAAGTAGACTGGGAGTTCCCTTGCTCCATGATGCTATTATGTACAGCTAACTCCAAGTAAGTACTAATAATGAAGATGGCATTTTCCATACTAAGTGATGAAAGTTAAAGGTATATAAACCTGATTTCACTATTAAGAGATAAACACATGATCACCGTAAATGTGAATAAAACTCACATTTTAAAATCTTTCAAGGGAATCAGATCTATTTTCCTCCTGTTTCTAAACCCTCGGTAACTCTTTGAGTGTGTTTGTATTCACTTGGAGGGGACATTTCTGTGGAATTAATCAAATAGGGAATTCAATGTTCCTTGCAGATAATTTTGGCATGTTCCATTGGGAACTTTCTAGTATGAATTTTCATCTTTCCTGGGAAAAAAACCCACATGTTCTAAATCCTGTCTTTTCTCTGTTAGTGAAGAACAATATAGCAAAGCTGTTATGTACAGAATTAATGACAATATATATTCAGCAAGACAGTCTGCTGGACACCTCATCATTAAAATAAAAGAAGGCAAAAATGTATGAGAATACAATTTGAATGTACTAAATAAAAACTAGCATTAAAAATGCTGTGAAAGGGGTGCCTGGGTGGCTCAGATGTAACGTTAAGCGTCTGCCTTCGGCTCAGGTCATGATCCTGGGATCGAGCCCCGCATCGGGCTCCCTGCTCAGCGGGCAGCCTGCTTCTCCCTCTCCTTCTGCCTCTCTCCCTGCTCATGCTCTCTCTCTCTTTCTGTATCTCTGTGTCTCGAATGAATAAATAAATAAAAAATCTTTAAAAAAATAAAAAACAAAAATGCTGTGAAAAGCGTTACAATAACTGATTTTCTGATTTTGCTACAATTAAAAAAAAAATTTCCAAGGTAGAGAATTAGAAAATATTCAAAGCTCCTAATATATTCCAGTAAATCCAAAGATAACAAATCTCATTTTCCAAGAAAAGCAGTGATAGTGTTTTTGGTGACAATGAAAAACTCATGTTCAATGCCTAATTAGACCTTTTGAAATCCGTATGTTCTGTTCTTTACTGGTTTCCTTATTCTTGCCTTGGCTCTATGTTTTGTATCAGTTTTTCATTCAGCAAATGCTGCTAGTCACCATTCTATATACATCTTAGTTTAGTCCTAAAACCTGGAGAAGCTTAGAGTTCTTTTCTACCACTGATGGTTTCCCCTGATTCTACATCTGGGCAACTGTTCAACAGCAACCAGAAAGACCTAGCACTTGGACTAAGTCCTACCTGCTAAGGAGTTGTATTTGGTCAGGTTAGTATGGGCCATCCAGAAGGAGATGCCCAGAAGGCAAGTGTAGCTTTAGCTACAGATTTGGGAGTTAACAGCATATCTGGGGAGGTTCAAGCTACAGGGAAGGAGGATGTCCCAACGGAGAGTACGTAGTACAGGAAGATGTGAGGACTAATGTGCAGAACCCTCCTTAGGTGCCCAATAAAGATTTGAGAAATAAAAGAATGGCCTAGAAAATGACAGTGTACTTGATTATTAACTTCCATTTCAGACTGTTGTGATTTCCAAGGAACTCTGCCTCCAGAACTCTCCAGCAAGTTAGGAAGTGATGACAGTTAGTGAAAGACCTATCAACAGTTCATATTTATATCCTTGAGGTGAAACCGTCCTCTTTCAACACATATCACGTTTTCATTGAAGTTCACGTTAGTGAATGATGAATACAAGATGTTTTTCACAATCTGGCTGCGGGGTTACTGCATTTTGTTAGCAAAACACACAGGAACTGCCAAAATGGGAGAGTAGCCTTTCCTAAATCACTCCAAATGTCACCATGACTACAGCATATTTTCCTAAATTGGTGTTTTGTTTTTTTGCTTAAGATATGAATTCATTCAAGTGTTTGGCTCCTAGTAATGCTTTATAATTTATCTTATAAAAATTTGCTTTCATGTACATGAAGCATTTTCTTATTCACAGGACTGAACCAAAATGACAACTGCTCAATTTGATTGTCAATACTGCACAGCATCACTTCTTGGGAAGAAGTATGTACTAAAGAATGACAATCCATATTGTGTTTCATGTTACGATCGTATCTTTTCTAACTATTGTGAAGAGTGCAAAGAACCAATCGAATCAGATTCCAAGGTAGGTTTTCAATTTACAGAATGATTGCATGCAAACAAGCAGAGAAATGCTTCGGAATGCCTCATTTCCTTCGGTATTGACTGTTAATACTGTATTGCTCTATTCCTGGATATAAGCATCTTCAAAGTTACCATCAGTGACCAGGTACTGTGCTTAGCACTATGAACTATAACATCTACTTTAATCCTCACAGTGATCTTAGAAGATAGTTTAAGATGCTAAAGATTAAAGAGGTTACGTTATTTGCCCAGAGTTACACAGCTAAAATGCTGGTTTATTTCTGGAATGACAAGAGTATAAATGAATAAATACATAAATCATTAGAAGTGTAGAGATTTCAAAAATCTGTATTTTCTGACTTCAAATCAGGCTCATCCCCCCTAAGTCCACTGGGCCCTCATACAGCCCATTCCTCCCACAATGCACATTATTGTTTTTCTCTTTTTCTTTTTCTTTTTTGTCTTTGTTTTGTGGTGTTGAGATTTTGTTTAATCTCAAACAATAATAGGATATTACAACTTAAAAATAAAAATCATTCCATGAAAAACCCCTCTTATAGTTGATAAAAGGAAGAGGAAATCTGAAGAAATAAGAAAGAGTTTATTTTCCATCTGTCTTTAGTGACCAACTAAGAAAGCCCCAGGCTCTAGCTCTTAATTGCCCCAGGGAGGCTCCTCTCCATGGGTAATAGTATCAATGACAACTTTCCCTCAAGCTACCAGCACAAACTACTGACACCAGAGTCCCAAGAGTGTTCAGTTTTGTCTTATCAAATGACCGGTTCTGTTACTAGCACATTTAATTAACTCATATTTACTGTCTCGAAGGATCTTCGTTACAAAGGCCGACACTGGCATGAAGCATGCTTCAATTGCGCCAAATGCAATCACTCTTTGGTGGAAAAGCCTTTTGCTGCCAAGGATGAACGCCTGCTGTGCTCGGAGTGCTATTCTAACGAGTGCTCCTCCAAGTGCTTCCACTGCAAGAAGACCATCATGCCTGGTAAGATCCCAAGGGAGCTCCAGTCTCTCACTGAAGCTGCAACACTCTGAATTACGCCCAAGCATAGGAAGAGTATAGTAGCTAAGAAAGCCCTCCTTTGGAGAAAGACATCTACCTTGCTATCTCTTGATTTCATTTTGTGTCTTTTTAGAAATAAAAGGATTATTCTTTCTGGGTAATTATTCTGTATGGGTAAATTACAGTGTTCAACGTATTTTCATGAAGTTAATTAATTCATAGAGACATTTTCAACCACTATCTGAGCCATAGAATAAAGATAAAATCTAAACTAGTAACACTAACGCTGCATTAAACACCCTGTCCTAGGCATAAACAATGGCATCCAGAAGCATAATCCATCATAGGAGAATGGGGCCAACCATCATTTTGTAGCAGGACAAAAAATGGTTTGCGGGTCCCTCATCTTTATTCCTTTTAGGCAAGTCAAGGATTCATGTACATCATTATACTTTCAGGCAAGCACTTTCTCTGTTTTGATTCTCTTCTAAATCCCTATGGACAGCAGCATAAAACACGATTCTCTCTCATTTCCTTATTATGAATTCAAAGAGTTTCTAGGAGACCATAACTGCACAACATCAATCTCAAGAGTTTGTGCCTCGGGCATTCCTAATATCCCAGTACTGATAATTATGGCCCAATCTATCTAAACCACATGCAGCCCTTCAGAGTCTCCATTAGTTGTACTTTCAAATCTCAAAATTGTAGCTTACACAGCACAAGAGTTTTCAGTAAAAGAGCGACTCACCTTCATCATGAACTCTACCTTCTTTTTTTCAGATAAATGTTTTAGAAGGCAACAAAACACTTTTTCTATAAGGACAATTAAGTTTATCATCTTAATGTTAAAATATATATATTTTGAGTAATTTGACATATCTTTACTTAAAATAAGTAAAATGATGTTTCATTTGTACTAACAGGTTCTTATTTGGGGTGGGGGGGACAGGTTCCCGCAAAATGGAATTTAAGGGAAACTACTGGCATGAAACCTGTTTTGTGTGTGACCATTGCCGACAGCCAATAGGAACTAAGCCTTTGATTTCCAAAGAGAGTGGCAATTACTGTGTGCCATGTTTTGAGAAGGAGTTTGCTCACTACTGCAGCTTTTGTAAGAAGGTAATTATCTAAAGAGGATGAAGCTTGTGGAACCTTCCAGACCACTGCTTTTTAACATCCCTAGATATTTGGAATGCACTGATCCTATCACATTCTGTCTTTGCATGTGCATGTTAGTTTTGAATTCTGGCCTGTCCAGAAGCACACTACCCGTCCATCACAATGAAGATGGCCACCTATTTTTATCATCATAAATTTCCCCCAGGACACGAATGTAAGATTCCAAAAGCTCAAGATAGTCCAGTTCCATTCACTGCTACCACACAAGATTTCCTGTATTCTGGCAGAGGGCACACATCGTTTGTGGAATACAAGATATTTCTTAGAAATATGTTCTGGATCCATTTCGTTTCAGAGAAATATGATTTGTCTCACAAAGTCGCTGACAGAACCAATTTAAACAGGATGTTTAACTTCTCACATTATGTCCCAGCAACACAAATGTCCTCTTGGCTTAAAGCTTTAATATTTCTAAAGGGTAAGTAAGTAGACTCAAGAGAGTGACAAGATCACTAGGGAAATTCACTAGACAGAAAGACGGAAAGAGGACGAAGGGCAGCATGTGGTTCGCTTCCAGTTCCAGAGCATCATATAAGGCTTTCTGACTCGGAGACCCCTTCAAAACATATCTTCCAATAAGAACGAAGTCCTGCCTTCAAGTAAACTTTGTCCATCTCTTTTTTAGCCTTTAAGCTTTTATGTGAAAGAGCCACTCATCTCTAGCACCTTGATAAAACCTCTGTATTTCATAAAATATATATCGATGTACTTGGAGAAATCCTTGACCCATGAGGCATCATAAAGTTTAAAATAACACTATAAATTGTGATGGGAAAGCGGTGGTGTCTAAACATTTTTGATCTATGAGATGCTCTGGCAGATCTCAGGACCATTTGTATAATTGCATCTGGACAGCTAGAAGTCTCACTACCACTTTCTATGGGAGCACATGAGCTCGGTAATTTTCTACATGTATTTAAAATACAAGGACTGCATTTGCAGAGGAAACAATAAACTCCTAAGTCATAATCATTAGATTACACTATAATGATGGCTGAAATTACAATTGATAGTAACATGATATAAAACCATCCTACACCCAGAGACTCTCATTACTCTACCAGTAACACTGACTTAGACAATGACTTTATAAGCAACTCTCAGATCCTATGACCCTGCAATATATGAAGCTCAGAAGATTTACCAGAATTGATGACCTGCATTTTATTTTTTTTTATTTTCCTATATTCTTTTTTGAGAGAGAGAGAGCACGCACAAGGGGGGTAGGTAGAGGCAGAGGGAGAGGGAGAGAGAGAATCTTAAGCAGACTCGATCCCATGACCCTGAGATCATGACCTGAGCTGAAATCAAGAGTTGGATGCTCAACCGACTGAGCCACCCAGGTGCCCTGAAGACATGCATTTTAGAAACAGATGTTGGAAATAAAATGGTAGATTTATCTCACTGTTTTATGGGACAACTAAGTTGGCCATGTTCATGTTATGTTTTTTAAAGACTTAAGCTAAAACATTAATGAGACTTGCGGGAATTATCTTAAAATCATTTATTGGGCCTACAATATAAAGTTTCTTTCAATGCTATAAAGATTCAAGACGGGGAATTTCTCTAGTATACGCAGGCTACGCACCATTTGAGGCCAAAGCACTGGCATTTCCCAAGTTATAGGAGCCTGTCCTATATTTAGGACATGACTTGAAGTCACCAAAACTTTGTGAAATATTTATGTTGGGTAGTAGACAGATCACGACATGCCAGATTATTTTCTATTTAACTTTTAAAACCACAAGTCATTTAAGGAAAGCTGGATATAAATGTTTCTGATCGAGATGATCCAAGCTGAAGAAAAACAGTGTTTCAACTCAAACCAAAGACCAAATAAAACAAACAAAATGGGCAAAAAATACTGGACAACCAGGCCCTTAGAACTTTTTTCATAGATTTTATTTTGTGAAACTAAAACTTATTTTCTGGGATGCCTGGGTGGCTCAGTTGGTTGAGGGTCCGGCTCTTGATTTTGGCTCAGGTCATGAACTCAGGGTCCTGGGATCGAGCCCCACATTGGGCTCCTTGCTGGGCGTGGTGCCTGCTTGGGATTCTCTCTTCCACCCTCTCCCTCCACTGTCCCCACTCTCTCTCTCCCTCCCTCTCTCTAAAAAAATAAAATAAAATAAAAATAAATTAATAAATAAATAAAACCTATTTTCTACCAAAAACAAGGAACCTCAAACTCCAAGTGCTTTGAATCCAAACTCCTCGAGGTTCAAATAGAGTATTCTCTGATTCATCGGCTATGGTCTACGAAGCACAAAACCAATACTGCTTCCACTTTGCCAGAGAAGAAACTTGTTCCAAATCCTGGGATAAATCAATGGCAAAAACCACACCTGGATATTCGGCTTCATCTCAGCCTGCCTGCCTCCTCAAAAGGAACATAATCATAAGCAAACTATTTTTAATGTTCCAGAGTTTCTTCTCCCTAATTAAACAGTCTCTGGAATGCTCATCAAGTTTTCTTTTGCTGTGAATACATTTTTCAAGTTTGGAATCTTTTAAGCATTGCCTGCTAATAATTTGACCAAACAAATCAAAGGAATCTTGAATTCTGCTGTCCCTGTGGTGAGCCATTTGAAATCAGTAGGGGGTATTTTAAATTGCTTTAGTTCACACACACCATTATGTTTCCCATTTACTTATTTAGACTAGTATACATCTTTTCCTTTAGGTAAAATAGGTAAAATAACTTTAGGTAAATAACTGTTTAGGTAAAATAACTTTTAGGTAAAATAACTGTTCTATCAAATATCTTTAATTTTTAAGATATTTGTTGTAAGATTCAAAAATATCTTTAGAATCATCTTTTCAACAGCATGTATCATAGACATTTTTTTTTATTTTTCATCAGTAAGATGGCTTAGAAGAGGCTCTACATTCTCTATATCCAGTTAATTTGAATACAAAGATTACAGGACTCGCCTCAGAGAGCACATGAACACATTCCAGATTCCACAGCTACTCCAAGAGCTCAACAGCCATGGGTTCAAAAGACGCTATGACTTAAAAATTGCTACCCAAGAACAGGTGTCCAATATTTACCCATCTGATTCTAAATAAAGATGTCTCAGCCTTTTAAAAAGTACAACCCATGGATTAAACTGGTTTAGAAAAAAATATATATGTTATGGAGGAATAATAATCATCTCTGACAAAACCCTCGCACATCACACATTAAGGTTCAACATATAAGCTGTGCTCATCATTACTTTGAGTTCTAAAGCTGAAAACCCATGCAGTCGGCAAAGCACCCCATTTGTGCTAGATACAATACCAGAATTGCTGTCCAAATGTTTTTCCCCTTGGTGTTTGTTCATTCATTCGACAAGGACTTATCAACTGTTCATGAGCAAAAAGTAACCTTGCCTCAGTATTGTTTTACTGGCTAAGCACACAGGCTCAGGAGTCAGACTGTGTAGGTTTGCATACTAGTTCTGTGTGACCTGGCGAGGGACCTGACCACTCTAATACTCAGTAGTTTCTCATCTCTTAAAGGGGGAAAGATAATAGTCTTGGCTGTGTCAGATGTTAAGAACAAAAGAAGTGGTCATCCCTTAGCACAGGGCTGAAGACTGAAAGCTCACTTCAGAAATATTAGTCATGATTAGTGGATGATGGTCCTTAACAATGCCATTCAGCATTGCTACTGCTGGAATAAAGCTTTCAGGGGAAAGTAGTTTTTTTCAGCATCCTTAAAAGTTAGACATGGAAATAAGAACCTGGTGTAGAAAATACCTTAGTTCTGATGGCAGATCTTTGAAGCCCAACAAGAAAGAGAAAGATGAGAAAAGGAATCAAGGATCTACTTCTTTTTCATTTTCCTGAGTCCATGATGGCCCTGCTTCTTCTCTATTCCACTGTAAGAGAAAAATTAGGATATGTCTTGCCAGTTCTATTTAATCCTTATAACCTTTTGCTTCTCATATTGATTCAAAAAAATCACAGGGAAAGGACATCCTGACACAAGGTAATAGAGTAGCCAAAACTACCACTTGTGGACACAGAAGAGGATCGTGACAGGTCCGAATTGTACTAGCTTCTATGGTCACTGCCTTTTTGTGATCCTTTGGCAGGTGATAACTTCAGGTGGGATAACGTTTCGTGACCAACCGTGGCATAAAGCGTGTTTTCTGTGCAGTGGCTGTAGGAAAGAGCTCTGCGAAGAAGAGTTTATGTCCAGAGATGATTATCCATTCTGTTTGGACTGCTACAACCATCTTTATGCCAAAAAGTGTGCAGCCTGCACCAAACCCATTACTGGTGAGTTCTTCAGTTTAGTATGGTCCTACAATGGCTATGTAGATTTGCTATATAGTTAATTTGGGAAACGCGAGTAAAAAATGATAATCTTCTGAGATACACACACAGGGGTACCCACACGTAAATACAAATATTACACAGACCCCGTCAAGGCAAGTGGAGAGCATAATTAGGGCTGCCATGTTCTGTAGAGGGTAATTAATACTAAACCTAATGGTAATGACTTAAGTAATCGTTCAGGGAAAGAGGAGAACAGGATGAGCTGAGAGGTCAGAGAACTTCACGAGGAGGCCTGCCGATTAATGATTTGAGTGGGAGAAAGGGATACTTATAAATAAAAATCCTGCTTAATTCCAAACAAGGGCAAAGGGCCCTAAAATAGAAAAGGTTTTAATTAAAAATGCAAGTATTGTACAAAAATCTGAAGCTGTAATAATTAGGGTGGCATAGGTCAGGAGTTAATTAAACTTCATTTTAAGATGCTTCTAACAAGTGTATCATTCTCATTTCTCTCAATCCACTTGCAGTACATTTTAATTATGAATAGATAAAACAAGATGGCATTCTGCTGAACGAACAAAATACACGTGACATGATTTGAAAATATCACAAATGGTAAATTGATCCATGTTAAAAAGATTTTCAAGGTAAAATGATGCATTATATTTTCCCCAGAAGTATTTCCAAAATGCTAATCCTATAGTAAAAAAAAAAAAATGAAGCTGGCATGACCTGAGAACCCCAGTACCTATTCTTTTAGGCAGAACTGTACTTCTAGTTCCCATTCCTAGGATTCTTAGATCAGATTTCACTTCTTTTAGTTTAGTTTATGTAACACAGAATTAAAGATTATTTTATCCTTTTCCTCCCCTCCATCTTCAAATACATCACAAAATAAAAGTTGAATCTTCTTAAATCTTCAAAGAAAAGAGTTTCACGGCAACCCAGCTTGGCAGGTTTTCACTGACTTGCAAGGGGAGGGAGAGATTTACCCAGACAAACAGACAAGGTCTCATTTTTCTGCACAGGGCACCATGTTTTTCAGCATCTCACCCCGGTCCAGGGCTACAGCTGGCTGGCAGGTGTGTTTTGTTTGGCCTGCACATGTTTGGAAACAACTAGTGCAAAACCCATCTCTGCAGCCAAAAGTACATGAAGAACCTGCCGGGGTGAGCAGACCTCCCAGCTGGGTCTCTGTTCCCCACAACTCGTCTCCATCTCTCAGCTCTGTTACCTCCCCAACCCTTGCATTGGATTCCGTTGGCAATCCCAGACTACCGGGCTCCAAAGCTTGAGCTCTTCACCACTCCACTCCCCTGCCTCTACACATCTCACAGCTCCTACAGTCAGGGGAATAAGCCACTGTCGCTACCAGTTTTAGTTAGAAAATGGGACTTCCAGAAATGCGTCAGTCCTGGGAGCTCATAAATCTCCTTGGTAGAATCTGCAATTACAGCCCAATGCATGCAGTTGATTTAGTCTAGAACACTTTTCTTGAACTAGCCAGAAAAAGAAAGGGGGGCTTCCATGAGGAAATGAGAAAATTAAACAAGTCAAAATGGGTTTAAACACTTCCTGGGTACTCAAATGGCTAATACTGACCTGCGAAGAGCCTATGTGAGCCCTGAACTTGAGGAGTTTCAATTCTCATCCATCGCAGATTCATGTAGCTAAGTGACTTTTTTCTGTTGGGTTGTTTCTTGTTAATCACTGAGCCCAGGTCTTTCAGGTTCAGAGAGAAAAAACACATTGTCCTGCAGGTAATATAAGTATGATCAAGAACCACAGATTTGACCCAAAAGTAATCCAAATACAGGATTATGTATTTAACTTAGAATAATCAGCTTTTTGATAATGATCATAATCTTCTTTTGGCTGTGATGAGAGACACCTGAGACTAAAATGCCTGCAAAAACTTCCAACTCACTTCACTGTTTTTTTATCTGATATATATATATATATATATATATATATTATGCTTTGCAGTAGTGTTTCTTTAAAATTGAGCTCTTTGAATTAATGTACCACAGGGAATTCTTATGCTGCCATATATTTATCTTCTGAAAGTTGCACATTCATGCAAACAATGTGTCAATCTAAGAAACTATGTTAGGGTGTTTTCAAAATACTTTTTTATATTAACTAAATCTACCTATGAGTCTCAGGTGTGATTTTTTTAAATCCCATCAGAATAAATTTGATTCATTTGAACAAACTCAAGGTAGAACTATATTCTTTTTCTCCTCTAAGATACGATTAACCTTTCAAATTTTCTGGGATAAATGAAGTAGCTTGACGTAGGGACGTGCTCTGGACTAGCGAGTAAAAGACCTTGGCCTTGGCTCTGCCCCTGAGGCCTGTGGGACCATGGGTAAAGAACTCACCACCACGGAGGTCCTCATTTGCCTTGCTTGCAAATGAGGAGTTGAATAGGATCACATCTTCGCTTTCTGCCATTTCTGTTTGAGTAAAAGGAGTTTCAAATGTTATTTCTTCTGAAAGGAATGCTAATGTTCCTGGTTATGGTCTTTACAAAAGATAAATTCAGACTGAATTTGGGGAAGTTAAGAGCACAGGTTCTGAAGCCAGATGGCCTAGGACTGAATCCCAGATCTGTCACATACCAGCTGGCTGATTTGGGCAAGTGGTTGAACCTCTCTGTTCATCCATTTTAGTCTGCAAAGCAGAGTTGACGGTAATATCTACTCATGAAGGTAAGGTGAGAGCTAGTGAAGCAGTACATACAAAGGGCTTAAAATAGTGACTGACTCATTTTCAAGTGCTCAACAAATGCTAGCTCTTATTCTGCTGAATTTTCAGTAATAAATGAAGTCAAATAAAACAAGTGCCAGAGACCAGTTTCCTGGGGGACTTTCTTAATACAAATGAGCCTCATGACTTGAGGGAGTAAATGTATTCAAAATTGAAATAATTTATAAACATCTCACATGTTGAATCCGCCTTTCTTAAATTCCTACTACCAGATGCTTCTGTTTCTCTTTTCTTTGTAAAATTCTGGAAGAATTATTTTTATATTTACCCCCATTTGTACAGGCTTACTAATAAAATCAAGAAAAGCTCATGAGCATCAAAATGCAAGATGTGTAATAATTAGTTTTGTGAACAGAGATGATTCATGCATATATAGAATATGATTCTTGCAGTCAGCTTATTACTGTTTTGAATAACATTCAGGGAATTAATTGGTTCATTATTGATTTACTCTTATTAGCAAGTAGTGATGATAGCATCATAAATAAGCAAGCTATAAATTTAATCAAAGAAGGTGAAGAAATTTGATGTGCATTTGTTTATAAACTAGTAAATTTCATGTAAAGACATCAAATAACATTTCTAGCATGGAAATAAAAGTTCATTATCATATTTAAGGAGAGTTTATCTGAAGTAGAACTCTTATTCACCTTTTTTTACTTCCCCAAATGGAATATTTGGAAATTATATGTGAATCAACACATGACTATGTTAGCCACACTCTGTGAGTAATGAGCAAATCACAGGAAGTTCGTACCACTATAAGCACTTGGGAAAAAACTTGGCAAATAAAAACAGACCCAAGGTATCCCAAACCCTTCCCAACCGCTATACCTTTTCTCCCTTTCAACTCCTCAAAATCAATTCCTTAAACTGTAGTCTGGATCCATATAAGGAATTTAGAAAGGGATTCTCACTGAAGACTCAAATTGTATTACCTTTCTTAGAAACGTTATGGCTCACGTGAAGCCCAGATGGAGGTGGTGGGGGCTGACAAGGCACTTCCTAGAAGCTAATTACTGGATAGCATGGCCTCAGTGGCCAGAGTGATTAGACTCACAGATCTTTGTTGCAAGCCTGGGCTGAAGTTGTCTCTGAGCAAGGTAATCAGGTCGTCATGTTAGGCTAGCTACACAATGGTCCGGATGAAATCTTCTATTGGGGGCTTTTGGAGATTGTGTCCCAAACCCACAGTATCACCATGGAACTTTATCTTAAGTAAAACTAAACATAGAAATAGAGGAAAGAGAACTCAAAGTCATTAAAACATCAGACACCAGGCTAGGAGGTATATATTTATTTTACTGTACCTTAATTTTGCTTCTAAGAGGGTCACGAAGAGAGGAAGAACATATTCACACCTAGATATCTCTGACTTTGAAATCTATCTCCCCTTCCCACAGCATTTTACTGTACTTCCTTATCTGTCTTAGGCAAACTTTCTCTGTTTCCAAAAATACCCATTTTGTATATTCAGATTCTACCTACTTTTGTAGATTATAGAAAAGGTTGACTGGGAATCAGGCTGGATCTCATCAGAGGACATTGCCTCGGGTGACATTTCCAGGTGGACACAGGGGCATGGAAGACCACATACTTGCCTCGCTGTAGTCTTCTTGGTCATTGCTGTTCTCTGCAGTTCCTAGGAGAGTACCTGATGGAATGCTTAATCTATTCATTGAAAGAATATTCTTTTCCTCCAATTCCTTTCCAGGTCTCAGAGGTGCCAAGTTTATCTGCTTTCAAGACCGCCAGTGGCACAGTGAATGCTTTAACTGTGGGAAGTGCTCGGTCTCCTTGGTGGGGGAAGGCTTCCTGACCCAGAACAAGGAAATCTTCTGCCGCAAGTGTGGCTCTGGATTGGACACTGACATCTAGAGGGAGGCAGGTTTCCTCACCTGAAATTCACCTTGCTTGTGTTCTCACTAAATCCAGAATGTGCTTGAAGTAGTATTTCTGATTTACATTTTAGCAAATATTAATGTAGAGTTTATAGTAGAAGGATTTTTGCACACATTCTGATTGAACTGTATCATAAGAGCTCAGAAAAAGCACAGTCGAACAGGAATGAATATATCCTAACTCACAAAGCCATCTCTCCTTGCAAAACACTGCACTCTGCTGTTAAAAACATAAGAAAATATCTCCTTATGGTAATCAAACACATGACCTATACCTAGAAGTCACGGATGTTATTATCGAAGAGTGATGTTTTTCAAAACTGCAGAGTAAAAAAGGAAATTAAGAGATTAAATTGACAGGCACACGTGAAGCTAAGGTTTGCATTCCTAGCTAGCTAGTGATATGATAGATTGGCTATTCATGGTAGAAGAACAAAACTGATCAGGGAAAACTGATTAGTAATCATCCTATTTGAGAATTCTGTCACTTTATCATTCTTTTATTTACACATACTGACTTTGGAGTTGCAAAACAAAGCTGCAATTTACCCTCATCTACACTGTTTCCACAGCTGGTTGGTTCCATGTTTAACAAATGGAAACAAGAATTTGGACACTATGGCTCTCATACTCTGCATGGGTATAAAGGGGTCCTCTCTACCTAGGGATAGTCCCAGCCTAGGTTTCAACATATGTTATATTAAATGCATTTTCAAAGCCTACAGTGATTTTTCTAAATACTTACAGATTCCATGAGAGAGAAGTCTCTTCTCTTTCATTCCATGGAAGAGAAGTCTCTTCCTTCAAATCAGCTAACCTTTAAAGGCAAACCTTTAAAGTAAATAGATCATTAAGTCATCACTTGTGGAAATGAGTTTTAGGGAAGGGATTGAGCGATGGAACATGACTTTCATCCAGATATCTAAAGGCATAATAGAATGCATAATTAACTCTGAGCTTCATGCATTTTGCCTTCTAAAATTACACAGATGATTAATGGGAAGACATAAAAGTGGGCTTTAACGAAATCTAGTAATAATAAGAAGTGAGAAAGAATAATTCACTGCTGTTAATTCAGGACCTGCAAAGCAGTACAATACAGCAATGCGGGCTGTAGATGAGCCCTCCCCACTGTTGCTCCATACCTGGGCCACCCACCTCACCCCATGCCAACCATGTCCCAAGAATTCCAATCTCCCGCATGGCCCAGAGGTGCACTCCCAACCCTGAGCAGCCATTTTACAAATAAGTCAGTGTTTATTAGTCACAAGAGAAGTAACAGCCTTTAGTGAAAAGTCTATTACCATATGCGTATCTTTCTATCAAACATCAACTGATGATGGCCCTACCCAGCTGCTCCTGGGCAATATTTTCCACATTATGAGGGACAAATGAAAGGCAACCTCTTTTCTCCATGGCCAATTATTGTCCTTATTATAGTGTCACTTAGCTGGAGTAGAGGGAGGTCAGGAGAAGAAACACACGCAGACATAACATTTTTAAAGTGTCTACTTCTCAGATTACCGCATAGCAGTAAAGGTTCTGATTGAAATCTAATTATATGATGTAGCTGATTACAATGATTAAAATAGTATCACAGGAGATGCAATTTAAATTGTTATGGGAACACAATTTTTGAGATAGTTCCAAATGCAAGGATGTTTGGAGATGCTAACAATTTAGAACTGCTAGTAAAAGGTCAGGCTACAAAGGCTATTTGAAAGATATAACTATCTTTTTTTTTTTTTTTTTGTAGTAACAACTCCAAGATAATTTTTCACATTCACAGTGTAAAATGTATGTAAAACTATCAATATTTTTCCTGCATTGTTTGAATTGCACATATAGAACTAAATATGCCAATCGTTCTATAATCCAGAACATAATAGTGCATTATACATTTAGAAAACCAAGCCCTTCTAGGTCTGGATAAATATACAATATGTAATATTGTCACAGTTAACCAATTATAGAAAAATAGGCAAAATGTAATGTTTTCTGAGTTAAACAATTAGTGATGTTTAAGCATTTTTCCTTGTGTATGGGGTGAGTATGCACATGATCAGATCATTCTATCTGTACAATTAAAATTCACAATCATTTCTGAAATAGAGATTCTTTTATCCTTTGATACATATACTTAAGTGTATATATTTTCACATATAAATAATTCCATATTTAGAATATAGCTTCATTATCAGATATGTATGTACCGTGCACAGAGTTAGAGTTCAAACTGTTGTGGTTCTGGGGTGGTGGGAGATCAGGGTACGGAAATGCGAGATTGCCACGTACAGAGATCTTCCCAGTAGCTGATAAACAGTGCCATTGTGGACGTAATACACATATGCAAAACAACGAAGAAAGAAGACCTCATTAGACTGCCATACACACAAAGATACAAGTAAAAATCCTATGCTGTATCCTATAATTGACTTCGGGTCAGTAAAGAGAAAAGCTCTCTAACTGACCTATCCAAAGATGGAAGATGGAATAGACTGTCTCAGGAAGCAGTGGGCACCCAGTGATTCAAGGAGTGACCTCTGCACAGGCAGGAAAGCAGTTAGAAGCCAATCCTGTGGGCTAATAACAACCAGATGGTTTGGAAGTAGCAGAGAGACTGCCAAAGAGCAAAAAGAAATGACATAGCTAAAAGAGAAAAGGTCAGATGAAGACAGAATATTAACTCTGAGGATGAAAGCTTTATATTTGATATAACAGGCACTAGAAAATTACTAACTGCTCTTAAATAGAGGAGAAAAGCATTACGCCTGTGTTTGAGGAGCATTATGCTAATGAGTCTGTATGGCCGAGAACTGAAGAGGGCAGGATTTCAAAGGCTAAGTCTCTTAATGCAGTATCACATTTGGTAAGTGGCTACAGAAAAGAAAGAAGGAGCAATGGGTAATGCAGGGCAAGAGCTATCGACGAGAATACAAGTCAACAAATCAAAATATTTTATGTTATCATGTTAGGATCAAATATGACAAAGAAAAATGCAGAAAAGAATTTCTGTCTCCATAATAATAGGTAGGGTACCCAAGGTTTCAATTTTCACTTAACAAGATCATAAACATGTTATACTGGAACAATCTAGGTTCACTGGTTAAGTGAAGTATGATAGGGTACCATCATGGATTCAAAACTTACATAGTCACTATAACTTTAAAAGAAACATTAAGAAAAAAAGAAACATTAAGTTATACATCGGAATGAAAGATTGGCCAACCACTATGAAAATGCATAACATTGTAACAAATGGTGTTGGTTAAAAATTGTTGTGAAATATAGAGCCACAAATAAAAAAATCAACCTAAAAACATATATCTGATGTTAGTAACACCATTTTTGAATTTAAGAAAAAAGGTATTTTTTAATCTACTTGGCATATTGATAGTAATTCATATTTTAAATGAGAAAATGTGATAGTATGTTTTAGATACATTTAAGTGAGCACATAAATTATTCTCAAATACATTTAGATATTTACTATTGTAATAATATAGTTTTTATTTGTTTTACAAATTGTCATTTTCAGAAATCTCTTATGCTGAATAAATTTGCATAGTACAAATTCCTCAAGTTGTTTTTAGAGATTTATTTTTTACATTAACTGTGCCAGTATGGAATAGCTTTGCGGTGTTTCTACTTCTATCACATAAGGTAGTATGATGACTTTTACCTTCTTGTCCCGTCCATTTTTACAGCAATTAACTATATGTTCAGATACCATTTCAGAGTATTAATATAAAAAACAGCATAAGTGAATTCTGTCTGACCCAAATAGTAATGTCTCTCTTGTTAAACTAAGAGAAACACATCTGTGATCCTTCTTACAGTGATCAAATTTTTAAATATTCTAAACTAGGAGTTATTTTATTTCTAATTATCATTTCTGTGATTCTAAAAATATCCTATCAGAAAAGGCCCATTTTAATTTGATTATCCTGTTTTGACTGAGATAGTCTTTAGCTAATTTCTTATTATTTCTGTATTGGAGGAATTGCTGGAATTCTTAGTGATTTTAAAGCTCGTGGGTACACAAAGGATACGAAAATACCAATTCGAAGGGATATAAACACAGGCACCCGATGTTTATAGCAGCATTATCTACAGTAGCCAAATTATGGAAAGAGCCCAAATGTCCATCAACTGATGAATGCGTAAAGAGGTGTGGTATGTGTGTGTATATATATAATGGAATATTACTTGACCATAAAAAAGAATGAATCTTACCATTTGCAAAGACATGGATGGAGCTAGAGAGTATTATGCCAAGTGTAATAAGTCAGTCAAGAAAGACAAACACCATATGATTTCACTCATACATATGGAATTTAAGAAACAAAACCAATGAACATGGCAGGGGGGGAAGAGAGGCAAACCAAGAAACAGACTCTTAACTATAAAGAACAAACTAAGGGTTACTGGAGGCGGGTGGCCAGGGGGATGGGTTAAATTGGTGATGGCGATTAAGGAGGGCATTTGTGATGAGCACTGGGTCTTGTATGTAAGTGACGAATCACTAAATCCTACATGTGAAGCAAATATTACACTGTATGTTAACTAACTGGAATTTAAATAAAAATTTTGAAAAGAAAAAATCAAGCTCTTGCATACAGAAAACAGATTGGTGGTTGCCAAAAACAGGGAGTGGGGGAGGGTAGAATTGGTGAATGGAGTCAAAAGGTACAAACTTCCAGTTATAAAATAAGTCGTGGGGATGTCATGTACAGCATCGTGACTATAGTTAATAATACTGTATTTCATATTTCAACATTGCTAAGAGTAGATCTTAAAAGTCTCATCACAAGAAGAAAAATTGTAAGTAGTATGGTGACTTGTGGGTGATCATTTTGCAATATATACAAATACTGAATCATTAGGTTATACACCTGAAGCTAATATAAGGTTATATGTCAATTATACCTCAAAAGAAATCACAATGATTTTTAACTCTTATTTATTTTATCTAAAGAAAACTTTGTGTCTGCAACACAAACCGTTAAGAAACTAGCTAATTCACACTATAAGCATTAGTTAGGTTCTCTTCAGAGTTATGTTATAGATCACGAGTTCATTTAACGCCCAAATGTGTCCCACAAAGAAACATTTGGAAAAATATCTCTTACCAAACATTTCTAGTTCATTTTTTAAAATCACATTACTTTGAAATATAATGAAATTTGAATGGGTAACAAAAAACTTCATGTCTTGGAATAGTGTTTCTTCAACAAAAGAGTCAGAATGTCACTAAAAATTATAATTGCTAGGATATTACTTTTATCCTAAACCTCTCCCCCAGGAAGTGTCAGACCCTTTAGATCTCTTTTATTCAACTAGAAACACTTTAAGAGTTAGCTGGGGGTAACTGTAAAGAACTGTAAAGGTCGTACAAAGCAGACCTCTTTTCAGGGACAGGTAGAGAAGATCTATCAAAACTTGAGAAAATATGTCATAAGATAGATTTCACCTTACAGCTTTTCAGAAATTACTGCATCTGGATTTTTTATGACAACATAACAAAGGGACACCAAGGAGCAAGGATACCAATAGTCTTCACTTAATCCACCCAGAGAAATTAGAAATGAGTCCATCCACTGGGACATCTGTATGGCTTCCTAGATGGTACTAAATATGCATCATCCAGAGCGAATTAGAGAAGTTCTTTTTCAGAATTCTGGCCATTCTGAATTTTCCTAAATGACCAGCTTTAGGACCAGCTACCTCATTGAATGTGAAGGTGAGAGGTTCACAAACTGGGAACCAGAAAGGGAGGAAAAGAAACAAGAGATTCATGCTCAAGTTTGAGTCTATATAAAAGAAATAACAGGATTTGTGTGTATCTGGAATGACTGGATTGTATATCTCTGTGGTTGAAGAGGAAACAGCTCACTGTGATAGAATTATGATCCATGTCACAGAGGAGCAGAGAGTATTTGGGTCAAATATTTTCCCACGAATGGTAATAAATTTATGGAGTGGATGTCCATAAAGGGTTCTCTGAACGAGAAACAGTAATGAGCTCAACAGACATCCATTCAATGACTTAAACAGTGACATTAAATGCTATTCTCATCACATGCAAAAACAAAAATCAAGTCTGATATTTATGGAAGTCCACACACTGAATCCCAAAGGCCTATTCTTTCTTTATACCTACCCCTGGTTTGTCTCTACAGCATCACATATGAAGCTGTTTATCAGAAAACCCCAATCCAAGCCTTCAAACAGGAAATGAATGAGGAAGTATGGATAAAGGACAAATGGAGAAAAAAGAGTGGTGATAAAAATGGACATTCCTGAAAAAATAGAAAATTAAATTGAATTTTTAAACTTTTTCCCTGTATAATAATAAATTTCCAAAACTACAAGGCATTCTCAGGAAACAAACTAAGTGGACTAAAAAAATTGCAATAAAATTTTGTACTTGAGAACTACAATATGGTTATCTGCCTCCTCCCAGCAAGGGAAAGTACTCTCTCAGATGCCACCAATGGTTATGAAGTTGCCAAAGTCAGTAATCTTCTTCAGTGTTCTCTGCTGTTGTGAGATATTGTTGGCCTCTCCTTGTTTTTTCAAAATCTGATTGCAATAATCACTATGTATATGGATGACAAATGATCATGATGTACATCTTAAATATATACAATTTTTACTTTAAAAAATTAAAATAATTGGGCGCCTGGGTGGCTCAGATGGTTAAGCGTCTGCCTTCGGCTCAGGTCATGAACCCAGGGTCCTGGGATTGAGTCCAGCATTGGGAGCAGGGAGCCTGCTTCTCCCTCTGCCTCTCTCTCTCTCTCTCTGTCACTCGTGAATAAATAAATAAAATCTTTAAAAAAAATTAAAATAATTGGGGCACCTGAGTGGCTCAGTCGGTTAGGTGTCTGCCTTCAGCTCAGGTCATGATCCCAGGGCCCTGGGATGGAGCCCCACATCGGGCTCCCTGATCAGCAAGGAGTCTGCTTCTCCATCTTCCTCTGTCTGCCTGTCTGCCTACTTGTGATCTCTCTCTCTGTCAAATAAATACATAAAATCTTTAAAAATAAATAAAATAAAAAATTAAAATAATTTCAAAAACTTAAAAAAAACACAAATGCTCAGAGGCAGTCCCATCAGTAGATGCTCATAGCAGTCTTGGAAACAGATCCTCTAAAATAGTAATGATATTAAATATTTCCCTTGTATTTATGAGATATTTTTAATATTCAATATATTTGTCATATTATTTTAATACATTGCTGGGGAGAGAAAAACATTTCTCATGACAATTTGGCAATACATATAAAAAGAGTCTTTAAATTGTTTTCATAAGCTCTGGCCAAGATATTCCAATACCTAAGAACTTATACTGGGTAAGTTACTGAAGAGCCACATAAATATTTTTACACTAGAGTGTTTATTGCACTGTTGTTAAAACAGCCCCCGACAAGAAATCAACCTAAAGGTCCAAATAAAAGGGAACTTCTCTCTCTATATATATGTATATTTATGTGTAATTATATATATAATTATATATATTATGTGGATATACTTACATATATATGTATATGTATGTGTGTGTGTGTGTTTATATATATAAAACAAAAGGGGAAAATTAATTATGGTACTTAACTGCAATGAAATACTTTTAAAATAGCCATTAAAACATAACCTTAAAGGGCATCTGTGTGGCCCAGATGGTTACGCCTCTGACTCTTGATTTTGGCTCAGGTCATGATCTTAGGGTCACAATCTCTGGGTCATAAGATCAAGCCCCGCACCAGGCTCCATGTGCAGCAGGGAGTCTGCTGGAGATTCTTTCTCCCTCTCCCTTCATCACACTCTAAATAAATAAATAAAATCTTTTAAAAAAAGACATAACTTTAAGACTACTTAATGACATGGAAATATGTTCATGATGCAAGGTTAAGTCGAAATAGAATGTTATAAAATAACATGTATGATATGATTCAATGTTGCTATTTATGTGTGAAGGAAAAGTCTACAAAGAAGTACAATAAAATTTTAACATTAACAACAACAAAAAAAGTTTCTTCCAATGTCATCCATGATATCAGTCTCTCCTAAGTCTCCTAAAACTTTGTACACAATTCATCTATTTCTTTTTTTATGATTTATTTTGTTTTATTTTAGGTTTTTAATGTAATGTTTCACTAGAATTTTTTTAAGAATTCTATAAAATAAAAACAAGAAAGCAATCATCTATTTCTTACAAAAGGTATTTCTAAATATCCTCTCCTCAAGGTTCTTGCTCTATATTTTCTATGTTAATGAGCTCCTCTAGTTTCATGATTTTAACTGCCTTTTCTGTGTAGCTGCGTCCCAAACTTACATCCTCTGCCTTAAATTCTGAGGTACAGTCTCAGGTTTTTCGCTGCCTTCTGGACAAATGCAACTCAGTGTTCTGCGAACAGTTCACTGCAGCTCTATTACCCTTCCTGCAAATTCCACTTGTCTTCCTATGGCCTGCATCTCATTTAATGCATTATCTAAAGAGAGTCTTTATAATTTATGATTTGGGCATATGAAAAGATGCTCAACAGCATTAGTCATTAGGAAAAATACAAATTAAAACCACAAGATACCACTTCACACAGGCTAGAATGATTATGATATATATGACAGTAACAAGTCCTTTGAGATGTAAAGAAACAGGAATCCTCATACATGGCTGGCAAGTATGTAAAATTGTACAACCACTTTGGAAAATATTTTGGCAGCTTCTCAAAAAGTTAAATATAAAGCTACCATCAAACCCAGCAATTCTACTTCTAGGTATCTACCCAAGAGATGTGAAAACATATGTTCACACAAATGTTCACAGCAACATTATTCATAATAGCCAAGAAGTAGAACAACTCAAGTACTCAAATGATGAATAGATCAGCAAAACATAGTATAGGCATAGAATGGACTATTATTCCATTATCAAAAGGAATGAAGTTCAGGGGGCGCCTGGGTGGCTCAGTCATTAAGCGTCTGCCTTCAGCTCGGGTCATGATCCCAGGGTCCTGGGATCAAGCCCCTAGTCGGGCTCCCTGCTCCGCAGGGAGTCTGCTTCTCCCTCTCCCACTCCCCTTGCTTGTGTTCCCTCTCTCGCTGTCTCTCTCTGTCAAATAAATAAATAAAATATTAATAAATAAAGGAATAAAGGAATAAAGGAATGAAGTTCAGGTACATGCCATTACATTTGAAAACATTATGCTAAGTTAGAGAAGCCAGACAAAAAAGGCCACAGATTCTTTGATTCTGTCTATATATAATATCCAGAAAAGGCACATCTATAGACAGAGAATAGATGGGAGTGAGAATGGGAATTAATTCTAAGTGGGAATGAGGCACCTTTATTAAGGGGGTTGAAAATATTCTAAAACTCATATATGGTGGTGGCTGCACCACTTGGTAAAATTACTAAAAAATCACTGTATTACATATTTGGAATGAGTGAATTGAATATGTAAAATAGCTCAACAAAGCCGTTTTTGTTTTTTTTTTTAATCTCTCTTGAATCTGCCTTTCCCCAGTGCCTTACTTCTGAACCCTGCAGGAAAAGCTACAACTTTTTAATTTTCCCTTGCAAGCTTTTGTTTCCCCAAAATACTCTTCCTTTTAATTTTTATGTGGCGAGGAGTCTCTTCCTCCTCTCACCTGCCTGTCAAAATTTTAATCAGCCTCTAAAGCCCAGATCAAAGTTACCTCTTATGTAAAATCTTTACAAACATCCCTTAGAAAAATGTAATCATCATTCTTCAACTTTTACAATTCTGTGAGAACTTTGAACAACTTGATTTAAATTACAAGTTAGGAACGGGAGGCAATCTAATTAAAAGAGGATGGTCTTTGGAGCCAGAAAAACTGTGATCAGATCTCAGCTCTGCCACTTGCTCGATGTGTGACATTCTGGAAAGTTACTGAACTGTCTGGACCTTGGTTTTCCAATTTTTAATTGGGGATCTATAATATGAACTTCAAAAAGTTGCGGTTCATACTAAGTGAAATAAATACATGCAAACTGCTTCACATCTACCTGGCATATATTTAACTCAGTAATTATTTTTTTATTAAATATCAATTATCTTCACCTTCCTTCCGACCCCCAGTCCACCCCTAGATTGTGCATTTATTCATCTTTCATAAACCCAGTGCTTAGCAAAATGTCTGGCACTTGATAAACAACCAATAAATACTAACTGAACTAAATTCTAGTTGTGAAAATATTATTATTTCTATAATAGTATTCTCCCTATGTTGACTGTCCATTACCATGATTGAATATGTAAATCCCTTTTGCTACTCACCTTGATCATGTTATGGGGAGTGGCCCATGTAAGAAGCAGCTGGATTGAAAATCAGCAACTGCAATTTCAGGCATCTGCTTTGAATTTTTCAAGTTGATGTCACTGTTTCCTCTGTCTATAGACTACTGATCTGTAGAGTGGCCTCTCAGCCAGCACTCACATTGCTGTCCTGAGACACTTACTTTTCAGGTGTTCTGGAGAAGAACTGGCTGTTTCTGAGGTTTTCCTCAAAGACCTTGAAAGTAAATTTTGCCTACACCACATAGCTTTATGTGAAGCCAGACCATCCCATGCCTGCCAACTTTGGAGTCAATCTGTCCAACAAGTTTTGTATCATGTACTCACAGACAGTTAGAAATGTAATTGCATTTACTTTGCTTAAACGGCAAAATGCATTCTCTGTGTCTCTCAAAAGTGCAGAGGATTTTACTTTACGCTATTGCTGAGTATGTGTAGCTTTGGGCATCTTCAATTCCCTTATCGCGCCGGAACAGCATGCATGAGCTGCCCCAGTCCTCCCAGGGTACAGCATTGCTCTCGTTCCTCCTTATTAAGCTTCCCCTTTTCTTGACAGTTTCACCTCTCCTGTTTCCGTGTTTTCTTTCTCTTAATGTGCATTAATTCTCTCCAGACTTAGATTCCAACTATCCACAGAATTACTTTGGGTGGAATTCTGGAAAATAAACATCTAGGCCCTTTTTGGATCTGTATTGCCTGGTCCTGAACAAGCGCACACATTCCTGCTGCCTGATGCTTCTATATGAAGCTTTGTGTGTAGCTTCTAAGGATGGGAGAATAGAGGTCTGCAGCCAGCAAATGTTCAGAGATGGGTCCTGAGATTTGGGGAAATAAAACACTCAGGGGATTGGAAACTGCAGTCTAATTCTCATTCTTGGGTTTCTCATGAAATCGCTCTTTATCCCTCATCAGAAGTATGTTTCCAGATACTGAAATGAGGTCTTTCCCAGTTGGTGAGCAGAATAATATCAAAATTCACAATGATTTTGACTCCCAAATGCAAAATAAGATCCTTTGATTTGTGGTTAATTTTCTAATGTGGGATCATTGTTGAAAAATTGTCAGCTAATTATCTTTTTTGTGTGAATAATTGTAATTTCAAGATGAGAGCAAATTCCCCTTCAAATACCTCTGATGCCAAATGCAGGCAGGTGTAGGCGACTCTGTGTTACCTCTTTACTCCCCTCATTACAGATTCCAGAGTGGAGTGTCACCATATCCCCAGTAATGTGGAAGAAGTTGTCTTCATTTTCCATAACAGTCTGATAAAATGGCACATTCAGTAATTCCCCTTGTACAGATGAGGACACTGAGGTTTAGAGAGATAAAATGACTGCCCTGACTCATTACAATATAGGCTGGCTGACTCTAGAATCAATGCTGTCAGCTATGCAAATGATGCTCTGGATACACTCTGCCTCCTCTCTCTGCCGTGAACCTAGAATCTTCATTTCACATCATTCTCCGCATGCTCACTCCCTGCGGGGGGCCAATCTTCCACATGTTGGCTATCCTTCTCCTTTGTCCTTTTCACTTTCAGTGGTGCAAGGCGACATTATATCTCACCTGGACTCTTTAAATTGCCTCCTATCGAAATATGTTTCCATGGCTCCATGGCCTCATTCTTTTGTCTATCCCTCATTCTTCCTCCACCAGATACACATTTCATAAGTAATGCCTAATCATGGCTCCATCTTGCTTAGCAGCTTTTGTTGGCTTTCCATTAGCTCCTCTCCAAAATCCAGCCCCATCCTCTCTCCTTAGGTTGCTCTCCCAGTATTTCTTCCACACTGGGATACAAATCTTTGAGGATGGAGTCTTTGTATATTCTGTTCCCCAGCATATCCATACCATCTAGAACAGAGCCTGACAGAGTAGGTGCTCAAATAAGAATGAAGAAATCTTATGGCTTAGCCAGATCTTATTACTCATTGCTCCCAAAATCAATCCTAAATTTTTTCCAACTTGATTCCTTTGCTTAAGATAGTCTCCTACCTAGGGAGTCTTCTCTACCATCTCCACTTACATGATTAAATTTCCATTAAAATTTACCTATTGTTTAAGTTATAGGTCACAAGTCAACTTCTCCCACTGGAAACATCCTTCTCCTCCTCCATAATTTGTTTATGATAACTCTGGGCTCACACTCATTATATTTGCTTTGAATTATAGTTAATTCTCCCCCATTACTTTATGAGAACATTGACTCAAGAATGGGGCAATGTCTTATTCAGCTTTGTATCTTGCATAATGTTGAATATAAAATCACCTTAAAGAAAGGTTTTTTTGATTATTTAAATTGAACTAAGTCTGGGTACAAGCCATTTCTGAACTTCTTCCTCATAATTAGTAAATACCGGTACACATGTAAACAAACAACAATGATAAAAATAGTAATGACATTGAACACTAAGTGTTTTGCATGGATTTAATCCCTCCAGCAGCCCTATGAGTCTGGTACTATCATTACCAGATGGAAACTGGAGAACAAACAGATTAAGTTCTCCAAATTCCCAAAGTTAGCACAAGGGCGATCCCCAACTTTAAATTTGACTTTAGAGCCCATGCTTTTAACCTGGGATATCACTGCCTCCTCCAACATTGGAGAAAGGAGAATTTTTTAAAAGAGCCAAATATAGACACATTTGTCTATGCTACAGCCCTATAAGTATTCAACCAGTTAGAAATTGAGCATACAGTAGCCCCCCGCCCTTGGAGGATACATCCAAGACTCCCAGTGGATGCCTGAGACCATAGATAATACCGAACCCTATATATATACTATGTTTTTTCCTATACATACATACCTATGATAAAGTTTAATCTATAAATTAGGCCCAGTAAGAGGTTAACAATAACTAATAATACAATAGAACAATTGTGACAATATACTGTAATAAAACTTATGTGGATGTGATCCCTCTCTCAAAATATCTTGCTGTACTGCAAGCATCCTTCTTTTTGTGATGCTGTGAGATTCAATCTCATCACAAATTGAGATGAAGCAAGGTGAATGACATAGCATTAGGCTACTATTGATCTTCTGATAGGTCAGAAGGAGGATCATCTGCCTCCAGATTGCAGTCGACTCCCGGGCCACTGAAACCGCAGCAAGCATAACTGTGGCTAAGGGGGACTATTGTATTTGGATTTCTAACTTATTGAGTGTCCACAATTTTTTTTTTAGCAACATTAAGAGAAGTCATAAGACATAATGAATTTTTTTACATTAAAAAAATTAACCAACAGATCAATAAAAATGTGAGAATAGATTTGAGGCACAATTTGTGGAAAACTATTTGTTTTGTTAACACAAAAACATTCCCTTCCGGCAGCAGGAGGCCTGGAAATCATAGTTCTGTGATAATGTTGAGTCTTAAAATAAAGACATGGTTTATTATTTGAATTATCCACTAGATGGCAGAAAATTGTTACTGTCCAAAGTAACTTTACTAGCTTAATCCCAGCTCTTTTAGTTTCAGATTTACGCAAATACTTTCCCCTGGACTCCTAGCCATGCTGGCCTTTTCACGTATGGCATTTTAAAGAAAACAACTTATTTTTAAGCTGGGAAAAATCAGAGGCTTTCACAGTAATAAATATTAGGTATGAGCATGCTAATTATATGTTTGTGTTGCTCTGCTTTAACATAGTACGAGCAGATGCACAGACATTTGGGAGAAGGGCTGGGATCCCACATAGAATGTTCCATCCGCACGTCAGATACTAAAGTTAAGCAGAAAAGCCTCCAGTAGGATGGTTTTCTGTAACTTTCAGGCTACAGCCCTCATTCCTGTTGCATGGTAGAGTCACCCGAGGACCCTAGCCCAGACCCCAAATCTCTGATGGTGGAGACTGGCCATCGGTATTTTTCAAAGCCTCCTCATATAAAATAAGAGGATAGGACTAACCATTCTCATCTTTTTTCCAGCATCAAATTCTAGAATTGGTGTCTAACAACATACTCCATGAGTGCAAGAGCTAATTCTGTTCTAGATCCTTCATGAATATTAACTTAGTCAATCCACAAAACTGTGACAGAGCTGGGGAAAAGTGAGACACAGAAAAGTTTCACAACTTGCCCAAGGCCACACAGGCAGAAGGAAAGATGAGATGTGACCTCGCAGTCTGGTTCTAGAATCTGAGCATATAACATGTCATAATTCCCTCATAAATAGTTGATTAGTGAATGAACTATATCCATCTCTATTTTTCTACCCATATCTAAAATTGTACCTGCACTAACAATTATGGTTCCTACGTTGTTATTTAAGCCATAACTGCTGACCTGTTTGGAAAATTAGCATACTATATCTGGGAACTGTGCTATGGCAAAGGAAAAAAAAAAATCAGTATATTTGGGAGTGCTCTTTTTCTAGATGAGATTGTAACTGAACTCAGTAATCTCTGGTATTTTGCAAAATAAGAGCATTTGAAATGGACTTACTGGAATTTTCAAGAAAATTCTAATTATGTAAATCGTATAAACTGTTGACAGGGGTTTGACTCCAGAGCTCATAACGACTAATAAAAATTGAGTTCTGTCCACATTCTATCCTCTTTTTTTAAAACCTCACTTTTTTTCTGGCATTGAACATGTAGGTCTCTTGACCCAGAGGGAGACTTTCCTTAGAAGTGCAGGTGGGTGTGGAATAGATTCTTCCCCACTTGGCTTATCAAGCTGAATTCCCTGGAGCTTCTCTTCAAAAAGTCATTAATACTTTTTGTCAACAATGCTCGCTAAATGAAGACCTAGGGGACAGAGGTAAGTAGTAAGTATGATGTACAGTTGCTATGAACTTTTGGATGATCTGTCTTTCAGGAGAATAATGATGTTCACAAGAACTAAATGCCCCTAAGGGTGACCATTATGTGGTATTTTCTTTTTCTTTTTATGATGGAAAAAAATATGCAAAAGTAGAATGAGTGAGGCAATGAACACTCCTGTACCAATCACCCAAATTCAATAATTATTAACTCCCTGTCAGTCTCTTATCTGTACCTCTACCTCTTCCCTTGTAAATCCCAGACATGATATATTATTTTATCTGTAAGAATTTTAGGATGACTCTCTAAAAGAAAAGGACTCTTTCTAAGAGAACATAATCATTATATGGTACTAATTAATAATTACATTTTTAGAACCCATTTTATCTAGATCCCATTCGTTATTGGATGCCCTGGCCCTGAGGAGTATAGGTTAGCATTGAGGAATCAAACTTTTATCTTCAGAAAATGTTTTGTCAGATAAATTTTAACCAGGAAGAATATAAAAGTCCTCACTACAGCACCAAAGTTTGCCTTATTTTCCCCTATTACTTTGTTTAAACTTTAGACTATGTTTGATTCTTGTTAAATAGTTGTAATCTCCTTAATAACCATTTCCTTTGAGAAAAAAAAAATGTTTCTTCTGGGTTAAACGTCAGTAGCAAATGGTGCATTAGATAATGGAACACAATGATTTAATAAATCACAGAAGTCTACTGTACGTCCCCCAAACTGTGGATTGGGTGATAATTTTGAAGCTGAGAGACTTTCATTGCAACTGGACAGTGCAATGGAGGGGAGCTGACTTTGGAGGAAGGACTCTCAACAAGGAAATGACCTTGACAACAGCTCTTTGGGCTTAGACTTTCTCTCTTGAAGACACAGGACTAACAGGGAGGCTGTCTCCCCAGGCAGGGCTTTCCTGTGTGCAGTTAGTTACTTAGTTCATGAAGTCTCTGAGATGTGGGCCACAGCAAGGAGCATTTCTCCCATGCTGTGTGCAAATTCCCTGAGATCAGTGAAAGGCTTTTCCTAAACCATTGTCCCGGTCAGGACTGGCAGTCACCCAACATTTATCTGGGAGAGCCAGGCATCAATTCTGGCTTCACAAAGTGAAGAGGTGCAGAAAGGAAAGGTGACAATTTACAACTGAAGACTATCTTTGGGGTTCCCAAAAGGCCATAATGGCCAATTTAGAGTTGGAATTGGGCCTGGCACTTTGCCATGGCTCTGGTCCCTGAGTGCACTTCCAGTGGCAGAAAGCCAAACGTGAGGAGACGTGAGAAGTGATACTTCTATCAGCCTAAAATTAACTGAAAAATCATGCACTAACATAATTCAGCACAGGGAACCATCCTATCTTAAACAGTTGCACAAAATGTATCTGATAGTTTCCTTCAGAGACCTATTTCAAATTTATCTGTCTATCATTGAACTGATTCACGGTCAACTCTCTCTTCCCTCCTCTTTTTTCTCTAGGAGTCTGGTTTTCTTCATCTTTGTTCTGGCACTGTCCTTTTCTTCCCAAGTATTCTATCCAAACAAGTTCAGCCATTCTAGTCATCTTAAGTCACCACTTCCAGATACTGCACATCACCCACTTGCCCTTCTGTCAGGTAGCCAGTCCTCTTCCCCATTCTCTGTCTGGACAATATGCTGACACATCTAGCAGAATCAGGCAGTAGAAGCAGTTTCTCTCTCTCTCTCTCTTTATTAAGCAAGGTAACTTCACTACCAGTTGTCCCCGGTAAAAGTCAAAACCATGTCTTTCTCCCCAGTACAGAGCCCCAAACCCTTTTCTCCCACATTCAATTGTTTTACAAATTGGTTTTCCTTCTTTCTATAAAGAATGCATTTCCTTCACGATGACCTAAGCATTGATGATAACTCAGGCACTTCATATACAGATTACTGTAACTTGGTCAATGTATTACCCATTTCTCACCTCTCTCCCCATGAAATCTGGAGATGTGTTACATGTAGTTCATGGAGACACCACCTCTGTTCTCCTAAACCTCATGCAATAATTCCTTAGCTGGATAAGCGAAGCAGCATATACTTTGGTGTCAGAAACACCTACATTTAAATCTTTGTTCCATCCCTTACTAGCTAGGTGACATTGGGAAAGTTGTTTACCACACCTAGCTTTATTTTCTTTATCTATAAAATGGGTATGATAATAATAACACTTTCTTCATAGCATTGTTACAAGGATTAAGTTAACTAATAGATAGGTGCCTGGCATGTAATTGTTTAACATGTGTGGGCTTTGGGGATAGAAAGTGAATTGAGAAATGACTAGAGACCCAAAGACTAAACTGTAGGATATGCCATTTCTCCTTCTTCCTTACTCCCCCTCCACCTAACACATACACACGCATACACACACACACACACAGTAACAAGAAATAAAGTTGAGTCAATGAGGGGTGCCTGGGAGGTTCCATCTGTTGAGCAGCCGACTCTTGATTTCAGCTCAGGATCTCAGGGTCATAAGATTGAGCCCCACGTCGGGCTCCATGCTCAGCGCAGAGTCTGCTTGTCCCTCTCCCCCATGTCTGCTCTTCCACCTGCTTATGTGGGTGTTCTTTCTAATAAATAAATTAATTAATTAATTATTAATTAATTAATAAAATCTTTTTTAAAAAAGTGAGCCAATGAAGCAGGTAGATGAAATGGACACTGATCCAAGAGTTAGGAAGTTTAGTTACCCAACAGACAGAGTCAACAAAAGAGAGTTTCCAGAATGATGAGTTAATATCAAATGAAGAAAAAGAGGATGGAAAAGATAAATTTGACAAGAGTTCACTTGTATGTTTATTTCTCATATTTCTTACTACATTCTATATTACCACTCAACTTCCAGCTTTATTTAATCCATTCTCCATGTTCAGAGTTTTTGTTCAACTAGATTTGTCCTCTTGGCAAACTTCTAACTCACATTTATAAACCAGTTAGCAAACATTAAATAAAAAAACTTTTGCACAGCAAAGGAAACAGTCGACAAAACCAAAAGACAACCTACAGAATGGGAGAAGATATTTGCAAATGTCTTATCAGATAAAGGGCAAGTACCCAAAATCTATAAGGAACTTAGCAAACTTAACAGCCAAAGAACAAATAATCCAGTCAAAAAATGGGTAGAAGACATGAACAGACATTTCTCCAAAGAAGACATACAAATGGCCAAAAGACATGAAAAAATGCTGCCTATCACTCGGCATCAGGGAAATACAAATCAAAACTACAATGAGATACCACCTCACACCAGTCAGAATGGCTAAAATTAACAAGTCAGGAAACAATAAATGTTGACAAGGATGCAGAAAAAGGGGAACCCTCTTACACTGCTGGTGGAAATGCAAGCTGATACAGCCACTCCGGAAAATAGTATGGAGGTTCCTCAAAAAGTTGAAAATAGAGCTACCCTATGACTTAGCAATTGAACTACTAGGTATCTACCCAAAAGATACAAATGTAGTGATCTGAAGGGGCACCTGCACCCCAATGTTTATAGCAGCAACATCCACTATAGCCACACTGTGGAAAGAGCCCAGATGTCCATCGACAGATGAATGGATAAAGATGTGGTATATACATACAATGGAATACTACTCAGCCATCAAAAAGAAAATGAAATCTTACCATTTGCAACGATGTGGACGGAACTAGAGGGTATTATGCTAAGCTAAATAAGTCAGTCAGAGAAAGATAATTATCATCTGATTTCACTCATATGTGAATTTAAGACACAAAACAGAGGATCATAGAGGGAAGGGAAGGAAAAATAAAATAAGACAAAATTAGAGAGGGAGACAAACCATGAGACTTGTTTTTTAAAGATTTTATTTATTTATTTGACACAGAGAGAGAGAGGCAGAGAGCAAGCACAAGCAGGGGGAGCGGCAGGCAGAGGGAGAGAGAGAAGCAGGCTCCCCGCTGAGCAAGGAGCCCTGATGTGGGGCTTGATCCCAGGACCCTGGGATCATGACCTGAGCCAAAGGCAGCCACTTAACCAACTGAGCCACCCAGGCACCCCAGAAGAGACTCTTAACTATAGGAAACAAACTGAGGGTTGCTGGAGGGAAAGGAGGTTGGGGGATGGGGGCTATTGGGTGATGGGCATTAAGGAGGGCACGTGATATAATGAGCACTGGGTGTTATATACAACTGATGAATCACTGAACTCTACCTCTGAAACTAATAATACACTACATGCTAATTAACTGAATTTTTAAAAAAGATAATTTAAAAAAGAAAACTAATTGCATGGAGAACTGCAGGTCTGTTTCAAAAGAATATATGTATGTATATATACCTATCAGGGTTTATCATCTAAAATAGGAACATATACAAATAGGAAAGTTAAGAGTATAAATGAAAAGTCTCCTTTCTATTCTTGTCCCCATTTCCCCTCCATCCCTCCCTCAACTGGTGAATAGATTTTTAAGTTTCTTAGTGGGTCTTTCTAGCATTCCATTATTCATTTACAACAAAACAATTACAGATTATGTCTCACAATTTTTACATATAAAGTAACATATCAGACATATTATTCTGCACACTGACTTTTTTAAATTACACTTTTTGAGATAATTGTAGAGTCTCATGCAGGTAGAAGAAATAACACAGAGTGAGCCCATGTATCCTTTACCCAGTTTCCCCAAATGGTAACATCTTGCAAAACTATATAGTACAATATCACAATTGGGATACCGAGATTGATACAGTCTGCATACAAAACAGTTTTGTCACCACAAAGATCCTGTATGCTGTATGCTGCCCTTTGGGTAGCCACACCCACTTCCTACCAACTCCCACTCCCTCTTTCATCCTGGCAACCACAAATCAGTTCCTCATGTCTATAATTGTGTCATTTCAAGAAAATTATATAAATGATATCACGTGGTATGTAACCTCTAGGGACTTGCTTTCTTCACACAACACAATTCCCTAAAGATTCTTTCAGGTTGTTGCATATGTCAATAGTTCATTCCTTCTCTTTTTTCTTTTCTTTCTTTCTTTCTTTTTCTTTTTTTTTTTTTTTTGCTGAGTACTATTTCATGGTAGAGAGATACCACAGTTTCTTCAAGTGTTCACTCACTGAGAAATTTCTAACTTTTGCCTATTATAAATTAAACCAATATAAGCATTCATGTACAGATTGTTGTGTGAACACAAGTTTGTATTTCTCTGGAATAAATTCCTAGGAGTAAAACTCGGGGATCACAAGGTAATTTCATGTTTAGTTTAATGAGAGACTATCAAACTATTTTCCAGAGTGGTTGTACTAGTTAACATTCCTTCCAGCAATAAATAAGTGATCCAGTTTCTCCACATCCTCACCAGCATTTGGTGTTGTCACCAGTTTTTATTTTGGCCATTTTGAAAGGTGTGCAGTAACATCTCATCATGGCTTTAATTTGCATCTTCCTGGTGGCTAATGACGTTGAACATATTTTTGATGTGTTTATTTGCCATCTGTATAATCCTCTTCAGTAAAATGTTTCATGTTTTGCCTGTTTATGCCAACAGTCCTACTTTGGGGTGTAAGTCTGTAGATTTTTAAACAGGCAAATAAGGTCCAATTTTGAAAACACTACAATGTAGGGTCTTGAAAGAGAGACTGACCCGAAGATATCCCAAATAAAACAGACCTACTAAAAGCCCAAATGAATAATGCTTACTGGATTAAGCTACACAGAAGAAATGAATCAATAATAATTAGGAGCAACGCTTTATTATTAACATATATTTTGATCCATTCCTGACCTCTGTTCTTTGAGGTTAAGAGGGTGCCCAAGTAGAGAAAGCAGGAAAATCTTACAGAAGGTTTGACTAATGTGAATGTGCCAGCACCTAAAATCTGAAAGAGAAAATCATGCAACTGGTGGTGGTGAACTTCATACCATACTAGTTTTTTTAAAAAAGAAATGTTAGTAGTATTAGTAGATTGTTTAAGAAGTTGCATACTAATTAAAACAAAAACTACCAGTCTTTAAGATCATTAATTATTCATAATTGATTTTGTATATATTAAGTAGAGTCAAATTCCATGCTCTGAGAATGTATTTTTCCGGCTTTATTGATGTGTCACTGACAAAATTGTAAGATATCTAAAGTGTATATGATGATTTGACATATGCATAAATTGTGAAGGCATTTCCCCTGTCAACTTAATTAACACATCCATCACCTCACAAAATGATAATAAAATATTGTTCCCTTTGAATCAAATAAAAATCCACAAGTCCAAATTGATATAAATAAATATGTGAATAAACACATAATGGTGGAGGAAAAAGTTCCTTGCTATAGAAGGTGTTAGAAAATGACAATCCTGCAACATCATGGTAATAACTGATTCAGGTAAGAATCATTAATGAATGCCCCTTAAGGTGTTTGTTAATTACAAAGAGAAAAACTGTTACTTTACAGAGAAAATACTTGGTAGACAGCACATGAACTGGGTGGTGAAAGTTAGGATCACTAATAATGGAAGTAAGTGAATCTTGTGCTACCCTGCTATGAAGCACCATGAAGGATACCATATCATTTCTTTGTATCCTCACTAATGACACATGATCTACTGTCTAATTGAGTTAATATCAAACACACCCAAACTGAGGGACATTCCATCAAATAACTAGCATGTACCTTTTTAAAATGTCAAGATCATGAATGACAAAGAAAGACAGAAATATGGGGCATCTGGGTGGCTCAGTCGGTTGAGCGTCTGACTCTTGATTTTGGCTCAGGTCATGATCTCAGGGTCCTGGGATTGAACCCCACATGGGGCTCCCTGCTCAGCAGGGAGCCTGCTTCTCCCTCTACCCCTCCCCACTGCTTGTGCTCTCTCTCTCTCTCATGCTCTCTTTCTCCCTCTCAAATAAATAAATAAAATCTTTAAAAAAATAATAATCATTTGCATTCTTAAGAAAGAAAGTTCCAGAATAAAAAGGCATGACAACAAAATCAATGCATGATCCTGGGTTGGGCCTTAGACTGGGGAAAAAAAAAATAACTATAAAGAACATTTTTGGGACAGTTGATAAAATTTGAATATGGACCATGGATTGCATAATAGTAATATATCAGTGTTAGGTTTTGTGATTTTACAATTGTATTTATGCAAGTTATATAAGAAAATAGCTTCCGTTCCTGGTAAATACACAGTGAAGTCATAGGACAATGGGGCATGATGTCTAAGACTTATTCTCAAGTGTTTCAGAAAAAAAAAATACAAATAAACATTTAGAACAAGTGAAAGAAAATGACAGAGCAAGTGGGGCAAAGTGTAAGCAAGTGGTGTGGCTGGGTAAGGGTGTGTGCATAGTTCTTTGTATTTTTTATCTCACATTGCTAGAAGTCTAAAATAACATAAAAATAATAAGCAAGAAATAAAGGAGCACGTAGTAACACTTTCTTAGGAGCCTATAGGAAACTTACAAAAATATAACAGATTTGGAACCATGGAAACATAGATGGAATAGATAACCCTAGCAAGAAGGGACATGAGATTGTGGGCCACTGGACTATAAGTAATCCTAGGCCCAAGGTATCTCAGTCCCCTTGGCAGAGAGTGGCTCCATCTCTAAGTGGTCACCATGTGCTATGGTACCCAGTTTACAAGGAGTCCATATCTTAGCTACGTGTTTTGAACCATTCAGATCCCCATTTGTGCAGCTACTTAAAGACAAGTGTGCTTATTTGGAAAATCATCATTTATACTTTTTAATAATATAAAGCTGTTCTTTACCCAGTGTTCACAGCAGGACCCCTTTCAAACTGAGCTATAGACATTTAGAAAGAGAGAGAGAAAGAGAAGAAAGAGGAGGAGGAGGAGGGAAGGAGGGAGAGAGGAAGGGAGGGAGGGAGGAAAACAATTACTGGCCCACAATTTTTGAGGAGTATATCAATTCCACAAAATGAGGAACCCTGAAAATAACAATAGATCTTAGTCATCTAACATATATGAGCACATGACTGAAAATAACCAATCAGAATAGCAGAACCTTGCTGAGTTTTTCAGGTAAGACAAAAATTTCCTAGACATAAGGACTCTTGACAAATGGCTCGTGCCCCTAAATGAGGATATTTTCTTCATATCTTAGCTGTTTTGCCTCAGAATATCACTGCTAGGAAGACTGGCCTCCTCCTAATAGCTTTAAATCTCACATACCAAATCTCAAAATGTAGGAAAGTCTTTTGAGTCTCAAATTCATCCTCCGCTAAATTGGGTGCTACTAGTATTTATGGCATAGGATTGTAATTATTAAAATTTTTAAATGCTTTTAAAATGTGTAGCACAGTTGCCTGGCAAAAAATCAGAACTCACATGAGGAACACAAATCACAGTATTTTTGCCTAGAAGGACATGGGCTTGGTAATCAGGAGGTCATTTCTCACTGAGATTTCATCAGCTCTCTCAAAACGATAAATGTAAATAACCTCTTCCTTACAAGTCAAGCAGCATATGCATTGAAAACCTCTTCAAAATAGTTTAAAAATAACCATCCAGTTCTTGTCCTCAATCAGATGCTGATGCCGAAAAGCTTATCTGTTCTCCTATGTGCACTATTCCTGTGTACGGTGGCCCCGAAACAGAGCGGCAGAAGTTGCCTTCCAGAGGCTGCACCCACTCACTGCTTGTTAGCAGAAATGCCTTTGTCACACCCTGAGATCATACACATTTCATTCAATTTGTCATTGTTCTTGTTGAAAGTTTTAAAAAATATTTCTTTAATTACATTAAGAGTTCTATTTCAACTCCCAAGTCGCTGTGAAACACACACACAGACGCAAACACACACACACACCTGCTACCCTCCTTTATAATCAGAGGAAATCACTCAATTACCTTTCTGGAGAAGTTGAAATAGAAAACAGTTTTCTGACTGTGGGGCACAGCACTTGCCTATTCTTCCTAGAGGTGGCATGTTCATAGGAAAAGCTGTCAAAAAGAGCTATTTCTGTTTGGGCACAGAGAATAATCCCTAGACATGTGATGTCATTTCTGATTGAGTCCTCTCCCAGTGTTCCTTTGCATATGTTGTTATTTATTTTAAGAAAACATACAGAGAAAGGATATATAACAGGAAAAACACACTCTCCCGTGAGGGCTTTAAAACAGCTCTTATGTAAGTAAGTGCCAAGAACAATAATTCATCTTTTTGGGATTTACAAATCTCACTTAACTAAGAAGGCAAAATAGAAAACTCAGAAGAGAACAGATCCTCAGGGACCCGCTCGCTCATGTGCAATCTTTCTCCTCTTTTCTCTCTCTTTCTGAAATCTTACTTTTGTGTGTAAGCATTCTCAAATCTCTCCCGGTTCTCTCATTCCCAGACAGGCTTCTAGAGAGAACAGCCCCCGACCGGGGGCTTCAGTTGCTTTTCTCGTGTTTGCAGCACCTGTGCTCTCTGCCCTCGGGCTCCTTGCTCCTCGGACCACCGAGGTTGGCATCAGTATGATAGGTGCTAAGCCAGAGGACATGTCTAACAGCCTCATCATGTTGTAGAATGCTGAAGCACTCCCTGAAATTATTTCCCGTTGTTCCCCACTAGCCCTCTGAGCAAATCTCCCCTTTCTCATTCTTAATGTCTTTGAAGCCTCCCTTTCCCTTCAATCTTGGGGTTCCTGTTATCTTCCCCACTCCTCGCTCTTAGATGTAGAACTAATTTCTCCCAGAACTTCAGATTCCACCTGGATCCCAGTGACTCCTATGTGAGCCTAATTCCTCTCCCGCAAATCCTCTTAAGTGGACAAGTCACTTGGATAGCTCAAACCCCACATTCCAGAGGAGAGTTTAAGGTCCTCCCACTCCGTGCTCTGAGCCTCCCCACTGTGCTTCTCTCCACAGATGTATCAACTCCAGTAATGACAGCAGTTAACATTGATTCAGCGCTTAGTCTGCACTGAGCAGTCTGCTGAGTTCCTCATAAGTGCTCTTGCATGTTCCGTTCACCACAGCTGTGAGGATGCTATTATAATACCCATTGTACAGAGGAGGAAGGCGAAGCACAGCGCCATTACAGAAGTTGCCCGATCAAACGTAGAGTGACAGGACAGGCTGAGACAGAAGGACTCCAGAGACAGGGACCCACCACCTGTTGTACCAGCTCTTCCCTGGCCCCACTCTCTTCTCGTGGTTGATAACACAGCTCTGTTAGTTCTAGCTCTCTCTGATATGACTTGACCTGAGCCTCTCTGCAAGAGCCTTGGCTTAATCTTCAATTTGTCACCCAATTATATACAAGCCTCTTTCTTTGTTGTTTAGTAGAGCTACCGATTCTTGCCCCTTCGGCTCTATTCTCCGTTTTACTGTAGGAGTCATCGCCAAAACACCACTCTGATCGCAGTAACCTGAAAACTGCTATGATAGGCAAGAGGAGACTCCTGTCTACTTCTCCAGAATCATCTTTCTGTTACTGTGCTTACAAATGTTTTTATTAGACCAATACATGCACCTGGTTTTTAAAAAAATCTATTGGATTGAACTGATTTTTAAAGTAGTTCTTTCTCTCTTTCTTTCTTTCTTTCTTTCTTTCTCTCTCTTTCTTTCTTTCTTTCTTTTGGATAGTTGTAACATATTCTTGCTCATCTTAAAATATTAGAGTCATGAAATTTGATTTGGGAGAGGTTAATTCTGACTTCTACATTGTTTCTATTTCCTCTGGGTATTTTTTCCAAACGTTTATTTTGCCTCGCTTTCATTTGGGGGGCTTTTACTCATGCCTAGAGATTTTGGGTTGCCAAAAATCTCTATTATTAAAGATAATAGGTTTAAAAAGCTAATTGGTGGCTTTCTGTGTATGGAAGAGCTGGGTCAACCAGCATGTTTCACTTTGGGGTGACTGAATGGGAGCCATATTTTCGCTGGGGAATTCTTGAACTTCCTGTCAGATCAGCTCAATGTGTGAAGAACTTTTCTCTGGAGCCATTCCATTCTCCAGAGAAGAACTGTCCAATATCCTGTCTGGAGATACATGCAATGAGGGGTGCATGGGGACAAGGGAAAGGAGATCAGTCATCCTTTGATGAAGACTTTCAGTTAACACTCCTGCATTTGCCCTCAATCCCAAGTATTCCTTGTTCAACTTTTACAGAGAAATAACCCACAAGCTCTTGTCTAAGGGTGACACGTCCAAATATTTAATCTACGCAGGGAGGGAGAATAGCAGTTGAGGTTTCCATATACAGACATGACCAGGGCTTTCGTGGCACCACTTTCACTTTTGAACTTTTCTTCCTGTACTTTGCCATTTGCACCATCCCTAAGTTGGGACTCTTCCTGCATGAGGCCGGGCAGACAAGCCCTCCTCTCTCCTGTGTGAACTGCTCTGCTAAGTATGTGATCTTTCTTCTAGCCAGTGCTGAGACTCAACTGGAATTCACCAGCCTCATCATACCAGCTTTTGAAAGAGAAATACTCTTGTACCTGTTGGTCATCAGCGGCCACCCCAAAACCCCTATGTGCCCTCTTGCCACACAGCATCTCCTGGGAACCCCCCACTTCACACACACACACACACACCTCTTCACAGGAAACAGACAGTACCCTGAAATGGGATTGTTGAAGGGTTTAATGAAGACGCCATTGACATATATGTGGACAGGGTTTAGAGAACTCAGCAAACGATGGGACAGGATCCCAGAATCATCAAGATTAGAAAGCTCTCGACTCCTCCAGGCCCAAGGAGACAAGGAAAGGGAACAGTTGTCCCAACTAAGCACAGCTGTAGCTACAGAGCGAGTGAGCGCCCTGCAGGAGCTCTGGTCCCAAGTGGAGCCCAGGACGTTGGCCCAGGAGGGAAGCAGCCAGTGGAACCAAGAGCCTGACGCCAGGACCACCACCCACCCCTGTGCCTCTGCTAGCTGCAGAACCGGGAGCCAAGCCAGAGAACAAGGGAGCCCTCTCAGCCGGAAGGGTCGGGCGGAGAGCAGACCATGACAGAGATCATGTGGCACACAGCTGTCTCAGCAGAGGGTCCCCAGAAAACTACTCCAGCACCACATCTGCCAGTTCTTTTGTGGCGCAGACCCTGTGCCATTATTATTTTCGACTATTTTAAATATCATCCCTACTCTTATTAACTTTGTTACTTCACAAAATGTAACAAACTTCCGTCCACTAACATCCCCTCCCTCATGCTCTTTCTCCCTGTGGTTTTATACATATTGTTTGGGGTGGGGCGGGGTATCTAAAAGGAAGTCTCGATTTGACTTTAATGCCTACTTCTTTGGATTTGTCTTCCCAAACCACTTGCAGATCTCCGTGCGTGCTAAGCTGGCTCGCACCTCCACGGCTTGCTCCTCTGCCTGGAAAGATGTCCGTTCATCTGGCTGACTCCACTCTTCCTTCCAGTCAACTCAGAGATTCCCCGCTCTGGGAAGCCCCGCCTGCCCCTTCACGGGTCAGTGCGCAGGGTCCCCCTGCTTGCTTTTATAGCACGGCCGTGTGCTTGCCTCCATCACAACACTTCTCCTGCTTTGCTGCAACTGTTTCTTTCTACCTCTTCACTGACACCATGAGCTGCCTAAGGACAGAAATAGTGTATTTCTGTTCAGTGGCTCTCAATCTTATCAGACCAAATCCTCCTATTTAGAAGAGGATATAGTCCTTCCACTATCCTGAAATGAAATCCATAGTTAATGCACCCCACATACACACACACTTAAAACATCAATAAGCCCAATGGCCTTCCAGCAGCCTGAGGAGCTGCCTGCTTCGCAGGAGCCTAGCACTGACCCTTGGAGCCCCCCTGCTGGGACGGGCCAGGGGCCAGGGGCCGAGGGGCCTCCGTGCAGCCAGCGGCGGTGACCCCAGGAAGACCGAACCCTTCCTCACTGTGGCTTCAGGAAGAACACACCAGCACGGTCTGTGTGCGGGGTGCATGCACCACAAGCCCGGGAGAGCCGCTTCCCTAGCCGGCCACCAACGGTATACCCTGAGGGGAGATCACTGTGGTTTATCAAGGCACCCACACACACTTAAGAATTGTCTCCCAGGGAAGTAAAGATCAGACACCAGTGGATCCAGAAACCTTTGTGGAGAGTCTGAGATTTCCACCAGGAGGAGACTGGGAACCAGCTTTTCAGTAGAGGCACCGGGGACAGAATGCAAAGTGATGAATTCACATTATTCAAGTCAAGGAGGGAACCAAGTGCCATCAGTTACTGACACAATCAAACCCAACCCAATGACAAAAGAACCATCAGGTGTGCTTACAATCCACAAAAATCTCCCTTTGACAGGCCGCTCAGCATCACCTACCTGATCCCACATATCACAGACCTGAAGCCAAGTGACTGTGCACAAATTTTGGGAGATCCTCGTGATTATTTAAATCACACCAGACCATTGATAATGAGACCTTTCCTCAAGCTCCCAATCTTCAAAAAGTTGAGATAATTAGTAACTTCAAAGCTGAAGATTTTCAGATTGAAGGCTACAATTTTCATCTGACTATTAAAATGGGAATGGATATCTGAAATGCCTTTGAATGAATTCTGTTTCAAGGATATTGCCAGTCTTTAGGAGGTGGTCTGAATGCCTAGTTGGAAGTTTTTGTTTTTGTTCTAAATGGGAAGAACTAGGTAAAAACCCATCATTATCCTATCAGTTACTATGTATCATTAAGAAGAGCTTCTTTTTTTTTTTAAAGATTTTATTTATTTATTTGAGAGAGAGAAAACGAGCAGTGGGGTGGAACAGAGGGAGAGGCAGAAGCAGTTTCCTCACTGAGCAAGGAGCCCGATGCGGGGCTCAATCCCAGGGTCCTGGGATCATGACCTAAGCCGAAGGCAGATGCCCAACTGACTGAGCCACCCAGGCATCCCAAGAACAGCTTCTTCAGGGGATAATTGTTTCAGTAAAAAAGGCCAGTTCTTTTAGAAAAAAAAAATCCTTGAGCTTAGTTAACTCATTAAGGATGTGTGAAAATTCTAAGAATATGAGTAAGAGCGGATTAAAAGTTTGCAGGCCTTAGAAAAACATGGGCATGCATTTCAAATCTACCTCTGTATGAAGGTCAGTGAATTTCAAGCATTATATAAACACTACCACGATATCAGTATATAAATACTATTGACCATAATGCACAATGTCATTCCACTCATTTGAAATTATATTTTTATATATTGCTATAAATGTAATAAAGCAGCATTCTATGTTCAAAAGAAATCAACAAAATGCCTTCAACTATAGTATAAGGGAGTGACAAAAGGAAATTACCTATAATTAAGGAGGCTCTATGTCAATATGTAAATCCTTAAACAGAACAAAATTTTAATTAGTCCAATATTTGCAACTATGTGAAGAATTACATAGTGGCTCCTGATGCAGACAGTTATAGGTGTCTGCTGTAAGAGACTCCCATACCACAAATATCTTTTCCATCAGTGACTCAATTTTCCAAAATGATGAACAACTCTGCATGTTCTGAACAAAGCAAAGTACAAACTTATTGTGATTCACATAGTATTTGCCCTCTTGGGAAAGTCAGTATACATTAATAAAATGGAGTTCAGCTCCGGACTCAGATAATTACAAAAACAACACTTTCACCTATTGTTGCTGGGTACACTGTTTCCTCACACTTTAACCTCTTTGAAATGAGGGAATTCATCTTACAATCGCTGGCTTCTTCCAGTCTCTTTTTCCTAGGTGGCAGTCAAATCAGCAAACTTTGTCAGCCGCTCAGTGTCACTTCAATTGAGTTGTCTGCCTTGAGTTTAATTACTATAGAAAATGTCATTTTAAAGGATGATGCTGCGATTCAGCTTTGAAATAAATAGCTATTCACAGGCATGGAAACAGAGCAGTGGGGCATCATTTTGAAATTTTAAAATATTCATCTTTGGAAGAATGACCATCATCCAATATTTGTTTTCCAAAGGAACATCTAATGGCTTCCTTCTTTAAGAAGGAAGAGCACATTCCTTCCTTAAGAAAAGAAGGCACCATAAAGACCTGGTGGCTTACATTTTTTTCTTAATAAAACATGTGCGAGGACTGCCTATGCTATGCTATGTCACTCAATGCAACAGATGGCAAGAGAATTTGTAGATCCCTCAGAGGAGGCAGAAGAAATTTCAAAGGAGCATGAGCTGTTGAGACTGATCTGAGTGTGATGCAGAACTGTAGTAAAGGCACCGTGCCATAGTTTCACTTGCAGCATTTCTTCCTTCTCATCAAATAATGGTACATCTTAAAATCAATAGTATCTTATATCAAATGAAATATGATACACAGATGTCTTGCCGAATACTTTGAAATCCTGTGGAACCTGGAACAATTCTTCATTGTGAGGGACTGTCCTTCAAACTACAAGAGGTCTAGGGATGACTGGGTGGCTCAGTAGGTTCAGCGTTTGCCTTCAGCTCAGGTCATGATCCCAGGGTCCCAGGATTGAGTTCCGCATCGGGCTCCCTCCTCGGCGGGGAGTCTGCTTCTCTCTGCCCCTCCCCCCTGCTCATGCTTGCTCTCTGTCTCTGACGAATAAATAAATAAAATCTTTTTTAAAAAATTGCAAGAGGTCTAGAATGATTGGTTCCTGACCACTAAATATTGTGATTGTGATAACAAAGAATATCCCATGAATTGCAAAACCACCAGGGAGTGAGGTGGGAATTGGGTACTGCTCCTGTTGGAAACTTCCACGCTAAAGCTTTTTCCAGGAACCAGTACATAACAAGTGTTCCATTAAGTGCTTTTCAAAGGACGATTAGTGAATGGCTAAACTTTAGAATTTCCCAGTAGGTTGAATGTTACTGGCTCAGCCATTGACCCTTGGCCAAGGATGAATCATTTGATTATTCCTACTGTGGGCTTTAGTTCACTTACATAAAAATTTTTGCTATTTCATAGTGCATTGTTTTAGCAATGAGATCATAGCATTATTCATCTATTTATTCTTCAGACACACATTCAACAAATACTTATTAAACAATTTACCATGAGCCAGACATTGCACTAAGTACTGACAAGAGGGTAAAACAATCTAATTAGCTCTAATATCGATTGTTTTACAACACAGGGTATATAAATTCTGCCCTTACTTAGCTTATACTGTCATAGGCAGAAAATGAAACAAATAATAACAATAAAATGAAATAAATATCCTGAAGGTGGTGAGGGGGGAGAAATAAGATTCATTTGCGTTTTAGTCCTGCTAATTCATTCTGCCAGTGACAGATATGTTCTGATTCAGGATACAGATATCACCGTCCCTTCAGAATCTCTGGAGATTACCATGAAAATTCTATTTCTATGGGATTTTTTCCACTTCCTGGAGAAAATAATTAGGAGAATGTAATGTGCGTATGGTATTTTTATTTTACATTGGTAGGACTGAGAGATGCTTTCAATGACAAATATTGAAATGAGAAGTCTCTACATCAAGTTTTCACTCCTCATTTATCTTTTCAAGAGCTCTACAATTTAAGTTTCAAAATGGAACCAGAAGTCCTCAGCGGTATGCCCCTACAAGCTATCCAGCCACACAGGGCCTGAACACTCTTCACACTGAACACAGAAAGACAATTTACACGTCTCATCCATTCTGTCAAACATAATATGAAGTAGAAGACTGATTCAAACTCCTCATTTCCTGGATGTAATGAGTAATTGATGATATAATCCTTAACTGACATTTTTATTGTTAGATACATTTGATGTACTTTTTTTAAAGTACATTACTGAAGTTATTAAATTGCAAAAAAACTAATTATTTTACAGATGATAATAAATTTTTTAAATGGATTTTCTCTTTTTCCTCTTTCTTACACCAACACATAAATCTACCCCAGACAGCATAGTTCGAAAGAAAAAAAATGAAAGATGACTAGGCATCAGAAATAAAATTAAATTAATAAGTGAAGTAGGTTTGCCTCAAGCCCTCTTGTTGAGTTATTATTGTGGCTGAAAAGATTACCCTTTAAAGGTCACTGAAATATAATTTTTATGTTTTATATATTCATCATTATATTAAAATGTTTCTCTTTTTACAAAAATGGTAGAAAATAACCTAATCAAAACTAAGGTACTGGGTCTAAAGGTATGATTACTGATCCTTCGGTAATCTCAGATTTCTTCTTCTTTTTTTCTTTCTTTTATATCTTCTTTCTTTCTTTCTTTCTTGAGAGAAAGAGAGAGGGTGAGAGAGGATGTGCATGGGAGGGAGCAGGGGAGCACAAGAGGGGCAGAGGGAGAGGGAGAAAAAGAATCTGGAGCAGACTCCCCACTGAGTGTGGAGTCCTACACGGAGCTCGATCTCAGGACCCTGAGATCATGACCTGAGCCAAAATCAAGAGTGGGAGCTTAACCGACTGAGCCACTCAGGCACTCCTCAGATTTCTTTCTTTTTAAATAAAGAGTCAAATGCACCATTTTAAGGTACTTAATCCTCAAGAAATATGTCTCTGATATAGTTGAAAATATCCCTCTGCTCTGAAATAACTAAATAATTTAATATCATGAATAGAATATTCTATGCCCCATCACCAGAATATTTTATACACTTTTGTCTCCCCATATTTCACATTCATTTCTGACCACTTTTCATGTCAAATTTTTTTTCATGTTGATATTTGAGTATTAATAGAAGACCTTTCCCCCCTTTTTTCTTTCTTTTTCTCACCCTCCCCCACCACACCAAATCTTTTGTTCCACATTCTGAGTCTGCTACGGAAACATGGGATGAAAAGTTCACTGCTTGTCAGGGTGTTAACAAGATCATCTAAAATAAACCTAGTGGGTAGCACTTACAGATAAGACACAGCATCATGAATATGGATGTGAAAATAGTCAAGTTTGAAGCCTTAGGAATTCACAAGTGCTACAGTTAAATCTTAAACCTAAAAAAAGAAACTTAGTATTGTGCTGCCTCCGTCTTTTAATGAGCTTGAATACTCTCTGATTCTTTATAGTAACATTTCTCATACATTTAAAAATGACAGTTGAAAAATCCCAACACATGATAACTTGACATTACCATAAAACCCACAAATACTAGGTATCTGTATATTCTCAGAATTAAAAACTTGTGACAGGGATCATTTAAAAAATAATTTTTTTCCCTCCTCTTTACCACTTGAGTGGTAAAACATATAACTGGAAATGTGGTTCTAACAGATATCTTCCATAATCCCAGTGGAAAGTGAGGACATCCTATGAGATTCTTTCATACATGTGCAGTCATAAAGATATTAGACCTCAAAAGTTTCATTTCACAGATAAAGAAACCAAGAGCCAAAGGAGATAATATACTTGCCCAATAAAAAATAGCAAGCTGGTGGCTAAATATTAACAAAAACTGACTTGACTTAATTAACCTCTCATTAGGTCCTTTTTCCACTCTCATGTGAGCATGTTATTTCAGAACAAAGAATTTTAGCTTGAATACAGTGGGCTAATACTAATATTCTGTAATCCAGACATGCCAAAGACAACAAGATGAGCTAGAAAGCTAAGAGTTTTTTTCCGTCTCCAAAATTCCATAAACTGGATCTACATGTATCACTATTTTAAGGGCACAATTCTTATACATAAGAAAAATGATAGAATGAGTGGTTAAACCATGAATGTCTTTTTTATCCCTTTCTTCTCATAAATCATAACCATCTATAGTTTTTTTGTTTTGCTTTGTTTTTTTAAAGACATTTATTTATTTGAGAAAGCGAGAATGAGAGAGTACACGAGAGGGGTGAGGGTTAGAGGGAGAAGCAGGCTCCTCGCTGAGCAGGGAGCCCAATGCGGGACTCGATCCAGGGACTCCAGGATCATGACCTGAGCCGAAGGCAGTCGCTTAACCAACTGAGCCACCCAGGCGTCCACCATCTATAGTTTTTTTAGTTGGAAATGGATTTACTGATTTCGATTTCAAGCTGTTTATTTGTGCCACATTTAGGTTTGCCTCAAGCCCTTCACTTATTGCCTCCTGGAACCGAGCCCACCTGTCTTTTCCTTGCTTTATGATGCTGGACCTGAACTCTGAAAACAACTTTTCTTCTTTGCCAGCTGACTTGATGTCAATCAATAGCAGGTGTTAGAGGGAGAAGATGAGAATACAGGAGAAAGAGACTTCTTTTTCCCAGCAATATCTGCCCCATAACTTTGAGAAACTAAAGATTCTTTTAGGAATGCTATGGAACTCTCTGGTTCTCAGACTGTGACTTTAGTTCAGCTTGTCATTTCATTTATGTAAGGACTCAAGTGGACTCAATAGAATCTATTACACATCATAGTCAATGCTGTTTGTTGTCATTGCTACCGTGATTTCAATCTTCTAACTGGATGCTGAAATATTTAAGTCAATGTTTTAGTAAACATTTCTGCAATTCATGTTCTGTATAAGTCAGAATCTGGTCAGTAGACTGAGATCACACCAGTAATTTGAACTCGAAAATTTTAATATCAAATAATTAACTAAAATTAACTGTGAAATTTAATATGCGGGTTGCAGAATTACAAAAATAGTTGAATTTGAAGCCTTGTCAAGTTTCTCGTGTAAAATTTAGTGCACTGTTTGGTAACGAATGGGACCTTGAAATTGAATGGGCATATCTGGCTCAACTTAGACAAAACTGAGAATCTTTAAACCTGAGTCGTCAATCTTTCTTACCAGGAGAATGAGCTTGCTATTCCTTGTAAGGAGAATAACCTTCCTTTGCTTGTGAACTCCATAATAACCTCACCTGAGACAGATGCCTTAATAGGTGATGCCCATTCTGCTCAAAATGTGCCCCGAAACCATTTGTGACTAGAGCCATAACTAGGGTCAAATCTGAACTTGCTCCAAGGAGTCAAATATAAGTATGACCAAAGAAGAAGTAGTTACATACCAAAGAATTGTAATATTTTGATCATGTACATTGTAGAATCCTGGGGAATAAGGATGTGAATAAATTTTAAGGTTGTATACCAAGAAGGAGAGATTATAATACTCTATCAGGCTGAATTCTTTGATATCGGTGCACTTACTAGAGATATTTGGTTTAATTAGCTTGTACAGCCAGAATGTGTTCTAACAGTTTAATTGGTTAACTGAAACTTAGACTCAATGGTGGCCTATCTTTAATGAAGTTGAGATTCCAGTATTTCCCAGGCACAATATAGAGAAAGGAATACAAAGACAGGTATGTTGGTGCAGAAGAATGAAACTCGACCATTCTCTAACACCATTCACAAAGATAAACTCAAAGTGGATGAAAGAGCTCAATGTGAGACAGGAATCCATCAAAATCCTAGAGGAGAACATAGGCAGTAACCTCTTTGACATCGGCCACAGCAA
>NC_138376.1:72505156-72554983 GCF_054177405.1 Leptonychotes weddellii
TGGAATATTACTCAGCCATCAGAAAAGATGAATACCCAACTTTTACATCAACATGGATGGGACTGGAGGAGATTATGCTAAGTGAAATAAGTCAAGCAGAGAAAGTCAATTATCATATGGTTTCACTTATTTGTGGAACATAAGCAATAGCATGGAGGACACTAGGAGAAGGAAGGGAAAAATGGGCGGGTGGGAATTGGAGGGAGAGATGAACCATGAGAGACTATGGACTCTGAGAAAGAAACAGGGTTTTAGAGGGGAGGGGGGAGGGGGGATTGGTTAGCCCAGTGATGGGTATTAAGGAGGGCACGTACTGCATGGAGCACTGGGTGTTATACGAAAACAATGGATCGTGGATCACCACATCAAAAACCAATGATGTATTGTATGGTGACTAACATAACATAATAAAATTAAAAAAAAAAAAAAAACAAAGACAGGTATGTTGGAATGAGTTTATCTTGTATAACCTACATACACACATACCAACCATGTCCTGTGAGAAGTCCAAAAGACATTCATTCCTTTTACTAAGGCATTGAGAAATATATTGGTTAGAATATCCTTGAAAATATCTGTTTGCTCACATTTCTAAGCCAATAATGACCTTTGGGATACTGCCATTTAGATGGGTTCCCTCACTACCCTGGAGACTCCAAAGTAGCAGAGACCAAATGTTAGCATTTGCCTAAAACAAAGTGCAATTTTAAATATTTTTAAATAAAAAGGACTCAGGCACCTAGTGGCATTCAGAATATGTTGACCCATAGAGATGTTTGGTGATGGCTAGTGGATCAGAGTGTCCCTGCGAATGAAATATACTGACAGCCTGCTAGAATATTGCTTGGATCTGATAAATATATCTGATTTTCATAGCCAAAAGCCTGCCACAGTTGTCATTGCCTGTCATCCAGTTTCAGTATAGCAAGGGACATGAATATAAAAAGGTGTGAAAATCTGGGAACAACAATGCCATATACCTCAAGATATTTAGCTGTTTTTAAGTTCTTATAATTAGCAGAGCTTAACACCTGGAAATTTAAAAATCAGCAGATTTGCTCTGGGAAAGCAGGGAGGGCAAGAGGAAACTAAGTCTTCCCCCTTAAAGATACAGCACAACAAACAGCCCCATGGATATATAATACAGAAGGAACAGTTTGAAAAACACATGGGGTATATGGATTTGTTCACTAATCTCCGAGGGACAGGGATCCTTGGGAGACTTCTCTAGTAACAAAGCCTATCCCCTAGGCCAGTCACTTTTTTTTTTTTTTTTCTGGTAGTGGAACTTTTTTTATTTAATGCATAAACATATAAGTCTCTTTATTAGAGAAATTGTACATATTGGTGAATATGGTCAATGGTCACATCTATGGGTTAATTGTTTAAAAATCAGAAACAATAATTAGGATAGATTCTATGCTCTCTTTGTTACATTGTGAAGTGTCTTGTGTAGTCATATTCTATTGTTGGAATGACAGCTTGTACAAACTTCAAGAAAATTAGAAGATACATATGAACACCAAGTTCTCCCCCTCCTTCTGCAACAGTCTCAATGATTTTCTTCATCACCTCAGCATGCCTGCAGGGGTGAACTGAACACATAGGAAGTGGTGGGAGATGAGGGTGATTTTCAATGGTCACTGTTTTCTTCACATGATCTTGACTGATGTCTTCATACATGTGTTCAACTGTTAAAGGCTGTCTTTGCTCATCATAGCCGAACAACCATAGTCGTGGTGTCTGGTAATATTTATCATAAGTGATATAAAGGTCATAAGTTCTTGTTTGCAAAATAGCATCTTCACCTCCAGCATCAGTTTTAGCTTTACAAGCTTCTACTATTTTCCTTGTGTCTAGGGTAGCCTCATCTGTTTCCAACAATCCACTTTCTTCATATTCTTCCATATCTGCAGCTTCTCCTTCATCTTCTTCTTCCTCCTCCTCACATATTGCTGAGCAATCTTGAAGTTTTATACTGTCCTTGCTTTCCAATGTAATCTCCTTAACTGCTTCAGTTATTCCTGCAATACCTGTGTTATGATAAGTACCTACCCATCCCCCATCACCATCATCTTCTTCAATGATAGCTTCCAATTCATCTGAATATTCCATCTGTTTGCACCGCTTGTAGCATGGCACATTTTTGGTGACCAAAAATTGTTTGCCTGTTGGTAGGTATGCCTTCACTTTCAATTCTTCCCCTGTAGCCCATTGCCATGTTGGACAGTGGTGGACTAAGTGATCTCCAGCTGCCACAAACTCTTCTGGGGTGATAACACCTGTTTCCTTAAACTTTGATTCCTTGAGGACTGGGGTCAGGTACTCAGCCACTTCCAGTGCTTTTCCCTTCACCGTGTTAATCACATTCTGCATCCTGGGGCCGGAGAAGCGGCCGGCCCCGCGACGGGGCGGCAAGGGCAGCCGGGGAAGGGATGGGAGTCAGAAAAAATCCCCGCTGCCGCCGACGCGCATCAGCACCCGGCCGGCGGCACCCAAGGGGACGGGACGCGACAGGACGCGACGGGACGGACCGGACGAGGGGGAGGGGCGGCCGGCGCCAATCGCGAGGGCAGGGCGCGCGCTGCTCGCCACCCAGGCAGTTCGCGGCGGACCGGGCCAAGGTGTCACCTGGCCGCGAGGGAGGGCGGCGGGGACAAGGGGAGAGTTAGGAGAGGCGGGCGCACGCGCACCCCTCGCCTTCTCGGGAGCTGTCTTCTCCCCCTTGCTTCACTCGCGCCCCTTCCGGCTTCCCCTTCTCTCTCTTGCCAGGCCAGTCACTTTTACCTGCAGGAACCAGTGGGTGCCAACACTCACTACCTAACTTGCTAATAGTGCACCCCACCCCTACGTTCTCATGAGGACATGCACCCTTCAGCCAGCCCTGAACACCAGGTATCCTCCCACAGTGGACCCGTATAAACTTTGCTCACACCATAAGCCTTGTCCTCATGTACCATGCCAGCCTCTGTGCCTTGCAGCTGCAGGTCCCCTCTTGCAGCAGACCAGCATGGACTTTGTGAGCACCATGCTCCTCACCCCCACCTTCTCCTTCAGATATAACCCTGGCCAGAACCATCAAAAGTGGCGCTACAAGCCTGGCAGTGTGCAAGCAGCCCAAACAGGGGCCAGCACCACTCCAAAGTGACTCCTGCCGCCGGGGAGAGGTAAAGATAACCACACACACCAGTCTGACTACAGCTGCAGCAGTGGGCTAGGGGAAGATATCTGGTGTGACTGCAGGCCCCGCCCCCACAAAAAGCTTCTCAGGGAAACACAGGGAAAGCACACTGCAGTTCAGTGCTACTGCATCTCAGGCAAACACCTACTCTCATTCAACTTAAGACCAAGACTGCCCCATGCCGGCCTCTAACAACACAGGGACCAAACCATGCCCACAATAGGCAAAGAGAGCCACTGCAGATGTTAGGCTGAAGGTAAACACAGCTCAGCCACAACAGAAGGGTGCAAAAAACACACAGACGATATCCCTGAAGTGCCAGTTTATGGTGAACAGGGGACATTGCACTTCAGGACACTACAGGACCTCTTCTTCTTAAGGCCACTACTCTCAAGAGCAGGAGACACAGCTGACTTTCCTAACACACAGAGAGGAATATGTCTCAAATGAAAGAACAGAACAAAATCACATAATAGGCCTAAATGAAATGGAGACAAGTAATATTCCTGTTAGAGAATTTAAAGTAATGGTCATAAAGATACTCAATGAACTTGAGAAAAGAGTGGAGGACCTCAGCAAGATCCTGAACAAAGAGAAAGAAAACATAAAAAAGAACGAATCAGAGAGGAGAGCTCAATAACTGAATTTAAAAATACACTAGAGGAAATAAATAGTAGACTAGAGGAAGCAGAAGAATGGATCAGTAATCTGGAGGGCAGAGTAATGGGAAATAATCCAGCTGAACAGGAGGAAGAAAAATAATAGTAAAAAATGAAAATAGACATAGTGAACTCAGTGAAACCATCAAGCATAATAACATTAGCATTATATGGATCCCAAAAGGAGAGGAGAGAGAAAAGGAGGCAGGAAATTTATTTGAAGAAATAATAGCTAAAAAGTTCCCAAATCTGGAGAAGGAAACAGATCCAGATCCAGAAGCACAGAGAGCCCCCAACAAAATTAACTCGAGGTCCACACCAAGACACACAGTAATTAAAATGACAAAAAGTAGTAATAAGTAGAGAATTTTTTAAGAGCAGCAAGAGAAAAGAAAACAGTTATGCACAAGGGAAACCCCATAAGGCTACCAGCTGATTTTTCAGCAGAAATTTTTCAGGCCAGAAGAAAGTGGCATGAAATATTCAAAGTGCTGAAAGAAAAAAACCCTGCAGCCAAGAATACTCTATCCAACAAGGCTATCATTCAGAACAGAAGGAGAGATAAAGAGTTTCCCAGACAAACATAAGTTAAAGGAATTCATATAACAATTGTAAATATTTATGTACCCAACATGGGAGTACCCAAATACATAAAGGAGCTAATAACAAACATAAAGAAAGTAATCAATAGTAATACAATAATAGTAGGGAACTTCAACATATCATTTACATCAATGGATAGATCAAACAGAAAATCAACAAAATACTAATTCAAAGGAATACATGCCCCCCCCATTTTTATAACAGCATTATCTACAATAGCTAAATTATGGAAACATCTCAAGTAGCCATCAACTGATGAATGGATAAGGAAGATGTGGTATGTACATAAAAGGGAATATTAGTCATAAAAAATGAAATCTTGCTATTTGCACAACATGGGTGGAGCTAGAGAGTATTATGCTAAGTGAAATAAGTCAGTCAGAGAAAGACAAATACTATATTGTTTCACTTGTATGTGGAATTTAAGAAACAAAACAAATGAGCAAAGGAGAAAACTAAGAGAGAGGAAAACCAAGAAACAGATTCTTAACTATACAGAACAAACTGATGGCACCACGGTAGAGGTGGATGAGAAAACGGGTTAAATAGGTGATGGGGATTAAGGAGTGCACTTGTGATGAGCACTGGGTGTTGTAAAGAAGTGATGAATCACTATATTGTACACCTGAAACTAATATTACACTGTATGTTAATTAATTGGAATTTGAATAAAAACTTTTAAAAAATCAACAAGGAATGACATATTGAACCAGATGGACCTAACAGATATATTCAGAACATTCCTTCCTAAAACAGCAGAATACACATTCTTTTCCAGTGCACATGGAACATTCTCTAGAATAGATCACACATTAGGCCACAAAACAAGCCTCAACAAATTCAAAAAGATCAAAGTCATGCCATGCATCTTTTCCTACCACAATGCTATGAAACTAGAAATCAACCACAAGAAAAAAATCTGGAAAGAACATAAACACAGGGAGGTTAAATAACATGATACTAAACAATGAATGGGTCAACCAAAAAAATAAAAGAGGAAATCGAAAAATACATGGAAACAAGTGAAAATGAAAACACAATAGTCCAAAATCTTTGGGATGCAGGAAAAGCTGCTCTAAGAGGGAAATTTACTGCAATACAGGCCTACCTCAAGAGGCAAGAAAAATCTCAAATAAAGAAGCTAACCTAACACTTAAAGCAGCTAGAAAAAGAAGAACAAACAAAACTCAAAACAGGTAGAAAGAAGGAAATAATAAAGATTAGAGAAAAAATAAACAAAATACAGAAACTGGAAAAAGAAAAACAACAATAGAACAGATCAAGGAAACCAGGAGCTGGTTCTGTGAAAAGATCAACAATATTGATAAACCATCAGCCAGACTCTCAAAAAAAAAAACAAAAAACAAACAAACAAACAAAAACAAAGAGGAAGGACTCAAATAAACAAAATCAGAAATGAAAGAGGAGAAATAACAGAAATACAAGGGTTGTAAGAGAATATTATGAAAAATTATATTCCAACAAATTGGACAACCTAGAAGAAATGGATAAATTCCTAGAAACATATAACCTCCCAAAACTGAAGCAGGAAGAAATAGAAAATTTGGACATACCAATATCCAGCTATGAAATTGAATCAGTTATCAAAAAACTCCCAACAAACAAAAGTCCAAGACAGATGGCTTCACAGGTGAATTCTACCAAACATTTAAAGAAGAATTAATACTTAATTAATTAATTAATTTAATTTAATTTAATTAATTAATACTTACTCAATATTTGTTCTTCCAGTCCATGAGAACAAATATTGTTAAAATGTCCATGGTGCCCAAAGCAATCTAGAGATTCAATGCAATCCCTATCAAAATACCAACAGCATTTTTCACAGAATTAGAACAAATAATCCTAAAATTTGCATGGAACCACAAAAGACCCTAAATAGCCAAAGCAATCCTGAAAAAGAACAAAACTGGAGGTGTCACAATCCCAGATTTCAAGGTATACTACAAAACTGTAGTAATCAAAACAGTATGGTACAGGCACAAAATAGATACATAGATCAATAGGACAGAATTGAGAGCCCAGAAATAAATGCATGATTACATGGTTAATTAATCTTCAACAAAGGAGGTAAGAATGTGCAATGGGAAGAAGTCTCTTCAACAAACGGCGTTGGGAAAACTGGACAGCTACATAGAAAAGAATAAAGCTGGACCCCTTTCTTACACCATACACAAATATAAATTCAAATTAGACTAAAAACCTAAATGTGAGACCTGAAACCTAAAAATCATAGAAAGCACAGGAAATAATTTCTCTGACATCAGCCATAGCAACATTTTTCTAGATACGTCTCCTGAGGCAAGGGAAACAAAAGCAAAAATAACCTATTGGGATGGCATCAAAATAAAAAGCTTTTGCACAGCAAAGGAAACAATCGACAGTACTAAAAGACAAACCTACTGAATAGAAGAAGATATTTGCCAATGACATATCCAATAAAGAGTTAGTATCCCAAATATATAAAGAATTTAGACAACTCAACACACACACAAAAATAAAACCCAAATAATTCAATTAAAAATGGGCAGAAGACACGAATAGACATTTCTCTGAAGAAGACATACAGATGGCCAACAGACACATGAAAAGATGCTCAACATCACTGATCATCAGGGAATTGCAAATCACAACCACAATGAGATATCACCTCACACCTCTCAGAATGACTAAAATCAAAAACACAAGAAACAACAAGTGTTAGCAAGGATGTGGAGAAAAAAGAACCCCTGTGCACAGTTGGTGGGAATGCAAACTGGTGCAGCCACTGTGGAAGACAGTATGAAGGTTCCTCAAAAATTAAATAGAATTACTATACGACCCAGTAATTCCACTACTGGGTATTTACCCAAAGAATACGAAAACACTAATTCAAATAGGTACATTCACCCCAGTGTTTATTGCAGCCTTATTTACAATAGCGAAATTATGAAAACAGCCCAAGTGTCCATCAACTAATGAATGGATACTGACTATTATTCAACCATAAAAAAGAAAGAAATCTTGGGGCACCTGGGTGGCTCAGTCTGACTCTTGATTTTAGCTCAGGTCATGATCTCAGGGTCATGGGACTGAGCCCCATGCCAGGCTTGTGCTGGACATGGAGCCTACTTAAGATTCTCTCTCCCTCTCCCTTTGGCCCTCACCCCACCCCTGCCTCTCTCTCTCTCTCTCTCTCTCTCAAAAATGAATGAAATCTTGCCATTTGCAATGATATGAATGTAGCTAGAGATTATAATGCCAAGTGAAATAAGTCAGTTAAAGACAAATACCATATAATTTAACTCATTCACGCAATTTAAGACACACCAACAGGAAAAAAAAAGGGACAAACCAAAAAATAGACTCTTAACTATATATAGAACAAACTGATGGTAACCAGAGGGGAGGTGGGAGGGAGGGCCGTGAATGAAATAGATGATGGGGGATTAAGAATACACTTATGGTGATGAGCACTGAGTAATGTATAAAATTACTGAATTATTATATTGTACACCTGAAACTAATATAACACTGTATGTTACCTGCACTGGAATTAAAATTTTAAAAGGAAATAAGTAAATAAACATAAAGAAATGATGGAGAAAAATAATAATCAGTCATAATAAATTTAAAGAGAAAAATAAGACCAATTCTATATTTATGCTTGGAATGTACAGCTATAACCTTTTAGAATAAAAGTTGTTTACAAATGGAATAGGTAATTTAACTCGATAAGAAACATTATACTCAGAAATGGAGAAAATCTTTTATTTTTTTGTTATAATCAGTAACTGCCATTTATGACATGATAAATTGGTGAGGAACACATTACCCCATTATTTATTTGGGAAAAAAAGACTAGTACACATTAGTTTTCAAAATGAAAGTTAGCTATATTGTATTAAAAGTTTCAGGTAAACAGTATTAAATTGACCTTTTTGCTTGTCTGCTTGCTCTTTGATCAGACTCTGGTGGTATTATGAATCTACTAAAATTTGGCTTCATTTTTCCTGGAACTTCAAAAATATAGAAAGAATACATGTAAGCTTTTCTTCTACACTCATCATGGCAACTGCATTATCAAATTCCCCACAATAATTTGGTGTCTTTGCAGAAACTTATATTAACCTTTAACCAACTTAAAGGCTTTCTATGTAAGTTCCAAATCTTACTTATGGAAATGCTTTACAATTACCCATGATTCAATATTGTATCTTATTTTACATTCAATTTAAAATTAATAAATTCAATTAATATTTTTAATTTCCTTTGAGAAGAAAAAAAACCATCTGGGTAGTTGATTTTGTAGTCCAACAGTACACTGCTAGTCCCTAGTGAATGCAAGGTGTACTTCCCCATCTTTTTTTTTTTTAAGTAGGCTCCATGCCCAGTGTGGAGCCCAACATGGGGCTTAAACTCACAGATTGAGATTGAGATCTGAGCTGAGATCAAGGGTCAGTTGCTTAACTGACTGAGCCACCCAGGTGCCACACCCCCCCCACCTTATATTCTCAAGAAATAGTAGTTGTTTTGAGGGCAAACTACCATACTCAAAAAAGGCAAATATATATATTATAGATAGACCATGGATATCAGCATATATTTTGAGTGGCATTCAAGTTCTAAAAAGACAGCCTAACTGAGAGATTTTCTAAGACTTCAAGTATAGACCCTCTGGTTTCTTTCTTTCTTTCTTCTTTTTTTTTTTTTTTTTAGATTTTCTTCATTTTTTTGACAGAGAGAGACACAGCGAGAGAGGAAACACAAGCAGGGGGAGTGGGAGAGGGAGAAGCAGGCTTCCCACAGAGCAGGGATCCCAATGCGGAGCTCGATCCCAGGACCCTGGGATCATGACCTGAGCCGAAGGCAGACGCTTAACCGACTGAGCCACCCAGGCGCCCCCTCTGGTTTCTTTCTGATAGAGTTGGACATTCTCCCCAGGCTCTGACACTCTCACTTCCAACAGCCAATCAATGCTGCTGCTGACATTATTGAGTTTATCTTTATCCACTATTACCGACCACCACCACCTCCAGGTGCTTCCACTCACTTCCAAGACTCACACCTCTACCCCACCCCACTCCAGCTCAGAGATCAGCAAGGCAGCAGTGACACAGCAGAGACACAGTGGGGACCCCCACTCCCTGCTTCCTCCTTCTCTCCCCTTCTCCTGCTGACAGGGAAAGACTTCTATTTCCATGATCAGCTTAAATATATTTAGTTTATAGTTTCATTCAGATTCTTCAATAATTTCAAGTCTCTGCCTGTGGTTCATTTCCTTGTGTTATGTGCTATTTTATCTTGAGCTCATTTTTCAAGGAACTAAAACATTTTCTGGGTTATTTTCATACATGTAAAGCTGTAAAGCATGTGGAATATGCAACATAAAGATGACTCTGAAAACCTGAACCTTGATGACTAAGGGAAAGACAAGAACCTGGGTGTACCTGGACAAAAGTAGATCTAAACTTAAAGACAAACTGGGCGCCTGGGTGGCTCAGTCGGTTAAGCATCTGCCTTCGGTTCAGGTCATGATCTCGGGGTTCCAGGATCGAGCCCCACATTGGGCTCCCTGCTCAGCGGGGAGCCTGCTTCTCCTTCTCCCTCTGCTCCTCCTCCCTCCCCCTGCTCCTGCTCTCTCTCTCTATCTCAAATAAATAAATAAAATCTTTTTTAAAAAATAAATAAACATAAAGACAAAGCAAAGACGGCTGAGTAATACAAAGTACTTCTATGGAGAAATGAGATTTCAAAAGATGATGGAGAGCAACTGATATAAAACTTAAAGTCCCTATTTACAAGTGAACAAAAAGAAGTAATTTGAAAGCAATTAAGGACAGAAAGTTTATGGCCTGAGCATCCTTGCTTGGTGAAAATTATTTTGGCAGCTGTGCCCAAAGCCAAAACACAAGTGAGGAGGGGGGAGATGAAGGAAGTCCAGCACTAAGATCAGTGAAGTAGTCTAAAGGAATCATGATGAGAGCCTAGACAATTGGATAATATGTAGAGGGAAGAGGAGTAGTCAGAGCACAGAGTAGTTTTTCACCGAATATTTGCTGAGTTATAAATGTCAGGCTCTCCGCTCAGTGCTGCGAATGAGAATGTTGGGCCAGAACAACAAAATAACTATGTCTCTGCACTTAACAAAGCTTAAAAGGTAAGGAGCCTGAAAGACTTCCCTGAGAAACTCAGTTTCTCTGAAGGATAAGTTGGAGTCAACCAAGAGCAGGTTTGAGGTAGTGAAATCATTTGCAAAAAATAATACTAATTTTCATCAGATGAAGTCTAAAGTTTTGGCCACATTTCTATCATTGGTGTCTCACTGCTCACCTTGGGACCTCATCATTCATTCCTTCAGCAAATATTTATTGAATACCTTACTCTCTACCTATCATGGTCCCAGATGCTTGGGATGCAATGAAAAAAACCTTAAAGGAAGGCAGAGGAGAGAGAAAAGTAAACTGACAATTTCAACACACCTGACAAGTGCCCTGTAGTTTCAGGAAAGAAACACTGACAGCAGTAACAGCAACTCCAACTACAAAATAATAACTATTATCACCAAGTTCTTGAGAATCATCTTCACCATAGATTTTTTTCAGTTGCATTAAACACATTGTCTAAGAAAATGCGGTCGGTCATAGGGATGCAAAAGATAATAAGAACTCTGCATGCTCCTCCTTTGCCACCCTCGGGGCCTGGGCATGACCATTCACGGGCAGAAAGAGGCCTACGTGGGACTAGAAGTGTCAGCATCGTGTCTCCCGCTGCCTTCATCTCAAATACAGAATAAAATCACATCATAAGAAACCTTTCATAAACAGCAGGAGAAAAAGGGAGAGGAAACTCAAAACGAATGTACAGCCCGTGAACTCAAGGCACGAAATTGAAGGTGCTTATCCTCGGGGAGAAGCAGTTGTTTTGAAAGCAATGCCCCTGTCATGGGTGATAATAGTTATTATTTTGGACCGACTGAAGAACCACAGGCCTTGTGAACGATCAGAGGTAGGAGGTGGGAGACTATTTCCTGAATCCACCCTCCTGAGCCTCCACAGAGCACAGAGTGGGAATTTTTGTATATTTATGACGATTATTTGGGTATCTTCCATCACCAAAATTGGATATGTAATGTCTCACATTCCACTTATTTAGCAATAACACATTTAAGGTGCCAACTTCAGACTTCTCAGGAAACTGGAGTGCTCGTGGAATTCTGCCAAAAGCCTAAGAAGGTTCTAAAGGACTTGGCTGAGAAGAGGAAACACCAGAGAATAATTCGATCCAGCATGAAAGGTCACACAAGTCAAGGTCTGTTGCCAAAATGCTGCCAGGGAGGATTAATTAATATCAATTGAGCAACCAAGAGTGGCTGGCGTTTTACCAAGACTGCCTTTCTTAGCTTTCTCCCACTAAAAATGGCTGTAGAGTTCCAAGCTGGCCAGGCCAACAGATGCTCACCTCTCTGGCCATAGCGAAATGGAACGAGGGGCTTATGTGACTGTGAGGGTAAGCTCCTCTCTACCTTCAGCTACACAAAGATGGGTTTTGTAGTCATTTGTCTAGGAGTGTTTTCTTTTCCCATTCAGAGAAATACACAAAACAGCTAAAATTTATTGAGTTCTAAATATATGCCAGACCCTGAGTTGGTCACATGTTTTATGTTTAATCATGTAGTGTCCACAATAACCCTGCAAAGTATTATTATCCTCATTTTCCAGAGGAGGGAATTGATGCTTTAATATTAGCCAAAGACACACAACACACAAATTCTCAAAGCTTTGAAGCCAACGCTGCCTCCCCACGCTGCATGTGTTTTGCTGGATCTAAGCAATTCATTCCTTGCTGTGAGAAACTCTTCAGAAGAACCACAATATTGCCTATGACTAGAGGCCACTCTGATCCTATTGACTAGCTTGGGCTAAGCCATGTAAAATCTCAAGAATCATTAATGAGTGCTGAGTATTGGTTAAACCCTGATCAGTTTACCTAGAACCAGCTGATTCATTGCCAGTAGCATTAAGTCTAGAGCATAAAATAGAGTATAAATCCACATGTTGGAATTACACTATGGTTCACTGGAAAACAGCCTTGTACAACACTTTTCATGGGCAATGGAACCACTTGAAGCACCTCCCTTTTCTGGCTCTCTTGCTCTCACATGGACCTATTTAATGTAATATATCTTATAGGATATGAAGAATTTTCTGTTTTTTTTTTTTTTCCACTTCGGCAAGACATAATTTCAAAGCCCAAGGTTCTGATTACACACTTTGGAGGGTGTAACAGATATGCTGTGAGTTGTGTTCGATTTCTTGCATATACATTTTTTAAATGACAAAATATGATAACATTTTTTGAAGAAGCATGAAGAATGCCCAAATAGGAAGGAAAGGCTAAAATGTTGGTTATGATGAGACTATGAATACGCCATAACAATTAGCATAAATCTATACTATCAGATCCTAACTTATGGTTAGTTATCCTGTGTCAATCTATCCGAAGGATTGTGTTCTATTTGTTTGTATTTTGTTGTCATTTTCAAATTTTTTCTGCTTTCCTCAAGCACACAGACCAGTGCTTTGGATCATAGAGATATTGAGCATTCAATAAAACAAACACGTATTGAACTCCCACTTTTACTTTTACTTTTGCAAACAACCTCTAGTGTATTCATATCCTGCCCATCAAACCTGATTGTTTGCTTCACTCTTCGTTACTGGATATAACTTTCAGGTCAGCTTATCATTTTCCAGGATTTGAATTTCCTTCGTTACATCAAACCAGAGGACTCTCAAATCTAATCATGATCTTGAGTGCAATGACAGCATCAGGCATTAACTCAGGATGCAGATGCAAAATACTATGCCTACTTTAGAGATGTTGTGTTGCACATGGTCATGGCTCTAGCCATGGCTCTAGCTCAGTAGTTTGCCTTATTTAGATTAAGGACACTTATTAGAAAGTTATAGCTGCACAGGACTCTAAGAGAGATGAGGACCTGATTGATGGGAGAAGAAACATAGGGACTGGCAGAGGGAATGCAACAGCTCCACTTCCAGAATGGCAAGCACACAGAGGTATCCTGGGTATATGCACCTAAATAATTCCATTATGTGTGTAGAGGATTTGGATGCTTATTCTGTGATATGCACTGTGTTGGGCACATTGCTTATTTTATGTAATTTAATTCATACAAAACTCCTGTGAGTTTCCCAGCTGAAATCCAGTAGAGTAGGTTTAGGGAGGATAACTGTCACGAACTCACATGGCTTGAGGATCAAGACTCAAACCCCGATCTGTTCAGGTCCAAGCCTCAAGTTCTTGCCGTACTTTTTGTGGCATCTGGTGAGCACTTAGAGAAAGTCTGCACAGCCCCTTTCCTATTTTTCAAATGTAGTCCATTTATAATTTATGTTCAATCAGTATTTTGTTTTATATTATCAGTTTTTTCCCTCCAATCCTTAAACAATCTCATTCACTCTCAGTTTCACCAATCACCAATCACCTTAGCCAAAGAACTTGCCTATCTTTATCATCCTCATTCCCCTCACAGTCTCCAGAAGTGCATTTCTAACTGCTTGTCCTATTCTTTCCCCTGAATATTCCATTGGAATCTCAAATACAACATGTCGTAACATGTATTCACAAAAGGCTTAGAAGTGTAATGGACATTAGAGTTTACCTAAAATAAAAACACCAAGTTTGTACATAGGATTTTGCCCTAAGTGCTTCATTTATTAACCCATTTAATTCTCCAAACATATATAATGTGGATATTATTATCTCCATTTACAGATGAGGAAAATGAGGCACACAGAAGTTAGGTAAATGGGCCGAACCACAGGGCTAGTAACTGGGGTGGGAGCATGAGGTTTACTGGTATTTGAACGTGGGCAATCCAGTTCCAGAGAGTGGGTTCCTCACCACTATGCTCTACTGCCTCTCTCACTTGGTAGTAAGGACACTGCAACCCAGAGAGGTTATGTGGTCTGTCCAAGGCCACATAGACAAAGCGGCAGAATTAAGATCTTCATACTCCTGAGCCATTGTATTTCTACTATATTCCGCTGTCTTCCTTTATCTGCCCCTACTATAACCCATGCCTTCTCTGGAATTCTCTTCTCTGAATTCTGTTAGCAACTTCACAGTTACTCTGCCTGGGCCCCCTGTCATCCTTTTCCAGCCCTCTTTTATCCAGCCAGTTGCCCAGGCCCATAGATTTAACTTAACCCATCTCTCTCACCTAGTCCTAACCCTCCTTTCTTCACTGTTCCTGCCCCTCCTCACTCTCTCATCTAATTTTAGACTCCCACTTCCTTTCTCTGCTCTTTTAGATGATACTTTCATCTGGTACGTCCTTACTTCTAAGCAACATGTGTATACTGCTACTGCTTGAGTTTTTAATGTTTAGGCATTGGCCACTAATATCTCTCAACAGAAGATGATTTGCTCTCTTTCTCCCCAGCTCCTACTCCCACTGCAATCTTCATCATTCAAATATAAATACACTGTGATTTTGGTTGGGTCAGTGTTTTGTTATGACCAAGTAAACACTTTTATTGACTCATGCAGCATAATGTGTCTTTCCCTTCCTTAATGAACAGTTTGTTTGCTCTGGAGTGTCATTTGCTGAGTTTTCAATTATGAATTCAACCACGAATCCTCCCCTATGGTGTCAGCATGTTCTCAATACGTTCAGACAGCTCAGGTGTGCTTTCAGTTTCATTGTAGTCACATACCTCTCACTGAACTTCAGACGCACCCTACCCCTGCCCGAACCCAGGCCAAACCTCCTCCACCATCACCCTGATGAATCCTGTCTTCCAACACTTGGATTGGAGCTCTGTTTCCTGGACCCCGTGTCTTCTTTTTTCTAGCTATAACTTCTCATCTTGCTGATGTAGCACCCTGAGAAACAGTGCAGAGAAGGTACATGTTTTAAGACTTGTAAAATTCTACCCTCACGTTTGCCTGAGAGTATGCATGGGCATAGAATTCTAGGTTAGAAAAGTTATGTCCTTCAATGGTGAGATTTACACATACTTTATGTATGCATAAATATTGTACGTATAAATCTCACATAATGAATGTATAAATCTCACTATTAAAGAACATTAAGTTTCCACATGGAAAGGGCTCTCCGAGTAGAGTGCTCAGCAAAATGGATGAAGATACACCCCCCTTGAAGCACATCATTATGAAATTTCAGGACACTGGAGACAAAGGAAAGATCCAACAAACAAAGGGGCATATTTTGTTGTCTATCCAACAAACTTCCGGAGACATAGAAAAATAAATAGTAGTAGTAGGAGAAGGGGAGTCATACAAAGGATCAAAAAATAAAAATGTCACAGATAATAGCCACACCAGAGACTAGAAGACATTGTTTTCTATATATACACACATATATATGCACATTATATATTTATTATATATATATAATATAATAGATGTGTATTACATAGATGATATATACTATACATAATATATATATAATTAATTGATATCATATATTTAATTGAAATATAGATATAATATATATAATTGAAAAATATTCCTCTTCACTTTCTCTGTTTGTTCTTTCTAAATTTCCTAATATTTGGATGTTGACTGCCTGGAACATTCCCCTTTCCTCTGCATTCTAGGAGGTTTTCTTAACTTTTGATTACCATGCTTAGAGGTTTTGGATTTTTTTCTTTTTCATTTCTGGTATCTCCTATTTTTAATTTTTAATAATTCTTCTTTGTTCTCTGTCCCATTTCACAGCACCTGATCCTGTTTCATGGATGTAATCTCTTCTTTTGTCTCTTGGAGGATATTAATGATTGATTTCTTTGATGTTTTCTTTTCCCTCATAGTCAGATTCTCTAAGTTTTTGTTTTGGTCTCCATCTTCCATGTCATAGGTTACATTTCGGAATGGCTCACTAATGGGCTGTTTGGAAGCCTCGAATGAACGTGTGGAGCTGTCAGTGAGGAGCTTGACTATAGGGTAATCGCAAAGAGTCAGATTGGATTTGGCTGGCCCTTTAACCTATTTGATATTCCCCATTCCTAAAACCCTCTATTTTATAATCCCCAGAGAATAAATCTCTGGTCTCCTGCCTAGTTAAAAGAGGGGATTGTCTTGGCTTTATGCAATAGAAGAAAGAAGAGAGGGGATGAAGGAAACCAGAATATGTCACCCCAAAATATGCCCCTTTGACATAAAAATTATTTTGAGCTGAAGGCAATTAAGAAGCAGAAAACCCAGGGAAAGCTCCCCTTTTTCTACCTGGAGGCAGGATACAAATTCTCCTTTTACCAGAGACAGACACTTAGCAGCCCAGAGATGGCACTAAAGGAATCTGCAAACAAACTTGACTCCATGAGTTTCCTCCCATACCTTCCCAGTTTGCTGCCCTTGGAAGTCTAAAACTGCCTTTTTTTGTTATGTCATTTCTTTACAAATGTATTGTTCTTTGTTGAAGATGCTATATTGGCTGGAATTCCAAGCCACCATCTTGGATTATTTACTTTTGGTTTAGGTTTCTCTCACGTGGTATGTATAGCCCACGTTAATAAACTGTTTTCTCTCGTTAATCTCTCTTCTTGGTAAAGAGTCCCAGCTGAAAACCTAAGATGCATAGAAGTAAAATTTTGCCTCCCCTGTAGGACCATCCTCTACTTAAATAAACATTCAGTTAATTCTTTGGTTTATAGCCCCCAATTCACCCACACTCCCAGAAGCGACTGGTGCCACCAACTCCTTAGCCATTGAGCACTCTGGACTGTAACTTGCGTTACTTTTCAGCTCTTCATATTCCTCAGGTCTGCCAATTAAGTTTTTGTTCATCCATCAACGTTGCAGCTCCCAAATTTTTGCTGTTGGCTCCTTTTCACTCTCTTTGTCATTTTAGGTTTAAAAACTAAAATCTCTTTACTGTCATTTTAGCATGGGTTGAGAGAGGGGCAGAAGTTCAGTTCAAATATTTGACTTGCATGTTTACATAGATACTGGCCATCATTTCCTCTTGGCTAGTAAGCTACTAGTCGTCTAACTCCCTGGTCATGTCAATCCTCTGTTTAGAAAAAAATCCAAACTTTTCTGCTGAGGAAAGCAACTATTTTCCATTGACTACAGCAGATGTTCTCGACCTGTTTACCGTCCCCACCACTATTCACATGAATAATTTTTTCATCAGGATTATCACTCAGTATGATTCAATGCTTACAACTCCCAAGGCCTTCATACAGGGCCTTAGCTTACCATTATGATTTATTACATATGATTCCCAGTATCCTTTGCTTCAGCCAAAACTGGTTACATTTTTTGTTCCCTTAATCTGCCGTATATTTTCTTCTCCCTGAGACTTTGCTTATGCCTTTTCTGACAAGTGGAATGCCCATTTCTAGAATACAAATTCTTCTGAGCCCCCAAACCCAGGTCAAATGCACCTCTTCAATGCAGCATCCCTCATCCCTTAGCGCATAATGCTTTATACTTCACACATAGCACTTGTACATCTCATTTGATTTTTTCTAAAGATATTATTTGTATAATTATTTTCATTTCTTTATATAGGCTCCTTGGCAGTGAGAACTGGGTCTTATTCTTACATCTTAGCCAATGTATGAAACTCATAGGCTCATGTAAGTGAATTAAACCTATCAAACCATAATGTATAAGAATACATAATAATTTCTAAAACCTTAAAATATTTTCCCTAACTCTTATATTTCACTTATGTATTTATTTGAAAAGCCAAAAAGATTTAAGGCAAATTTAAAAAAAAAGAAAACTCCACTTACTTCATCTCTGCTCATTTAACTGATTCATAGCAATTGTATAATTCCAAGGAATGGTCTGAAATTTGGTTGCAAATTGTATATCCATGAGGAAAAAGAATCATTATCCCAAGGTGTAATTTTTCCCATAAAATATATTGATCAAAATTTCTGTGCAGCTTACTGTTGAGAATTTGCACATGACTCACTAAAGCAATTTCCTCAGATATGAGAACATTGCTGGCTCGAGGGGTTTATGGGTATTATTATAGTAACTTCAGAAAGATAATGAAGTGTCCTTTCCTGAGCCATTTCTAAAATCTACTTCAGTATTTAAAATATTTTGTGCCAGGGTGCCTGAGTGGCTCAGTTGGTTAAGCGTCCAACTCTTGATTTCGGCTCAGGTCATGATTTCAGGGTCGTGAGATCCAACCCCACACCTGCTCCACGCTCAGTGGGGAGTCTGCTGGAGATTCTCTCCCTCTCCCTCTGCCTCTCCCCTGACTCACATGTGCTCTCTCTCTCTAAAATAAATAAATAAATCTTTAAAGAAATAAAAATATTTTGTGTCATCTGGAGGAGAGGGTGATTGACAAAAATACATACTTAAAAAAAAACATGCTGCAGTAGAAATATCTACAGATCATTGTCAAAATAAGTCCAGTTTTAGACTAGACATCTTCCCAAGTTCTTATTTTTAGGGCCATATTTTAATAACCTTTCTGATTACTATTAGCCATTCCATATTATTGCATTTAATGTAAATAGCTTCTACTCATTGGGTATTTATTTTGTGCTAAGCATTTTATATATATTTTCTTATTTAATAGTTACAAAGTCCTTTTAAGTATTATTATTCCTATTTTTACAAACACGTAAACTAAGGCTTGAAAGGAAGCTAAGTAAATTGTCTAGGGTCAAAAACCAGGTAAACAGTTCTCTTTCTCTTACCGATTTTAGTTGGGGATTATTTGTAGATACTAGTGATCAGTTTGTCTATAGAACTTCTCTACAAAGTTTTTATACTTTGGCTTTCAACAATCATGTTTTTCTTTAAAACTAAAACTAAAGGGACCCAAATTTCTTCTTTTCATTTATTATGCACCCAGCACTGTGCTACACAGTTTTAAAAAGCTCTCTTGTTGGGGTGCTAGGCTGGCTCAGTTGGAGGAGTGTGTGGCTCTTGATCTCAGGGTCATGTGAGTTTGAGCCCCACACTGGGTGTAGAGATTACTGAAATAAATTAACTTAAAAAAAAAAAAAAAAACTCTCTTGTTTCATGTTAACCACTAGGTTCTTTCTATAGAGTTTGAGCCCCTTCCATTATACCACTCCATCTTTTCAGCAACATAATTGAGGTTATAGTCATGATCAACTAATCAATATCAAGTAAATGACAAATATAACAAAGAGCATGCATTCACGGAGTTGCTTTTTGAACACCTATTATTCACAATGGGATAAGTACTGAACAGATGCATAAATGAATAAAATGAGTACTCATGTATTGTATATATGCAGAGAATCCTGATATTCCCTAAAGTATAGACAACACATGCAATCAATCAGCTATGTCCCAAATTTGGCCTGAAACAAATGTAATACTTTTCCGATAGACTATAGTTTTCCTCCTGCTCTCTCCATCCTCAGCCACCAAGAAATTTAACTATAATTCAGTATTAAAGTTGAAAGTATACACTTCAAAAATATCCATGGCAAAATCTGTATGTTGGAAGTCCTATGGGAAGATCTCTGATGTCAGGATACGATGAGGGAGAGATCTTGAATTTTGTTCTTTTTCATCAGACTTCGTTATTCCTTCTCTGAAACCTATCCCCCACAACTTTTCTCCATCCTCACACACACCTTGCTATAAACTGAAAGTGGGTATCCCCTTCTCTCCCCATTTCATCTGTTGAAACCTAATCGCCAGCATGGTGGTATCTGGAGGTGTGGCCTTTGGGAGGTGATTAGGTCATGAGGGCAGAGCATTCATGAATAGGATTAGTGTCCTTATAAAAGAGACCCCAAGAGATTCCCTTGTCCCTTCTTTGGCCATGTGAGGACACAGCCATCTATGAACCAGGAAGTGGGCTCTCAACAGACACTGAATCTGCGTGTGCCTTGACCTTGGACTTCCCAGTCTCCAGGATTGTAAGAAATAAATTTCTGCTCTTTATGAAGTACCCAGTCTATGGTATTCTGTGAAGGCAGCCCCAAAAGACTAAGACACACCTTCAAAGTCAACTTTGGTGGAAAAATAATTCACTACAAAGCAATCTGAGAGAGGAAAGAAGGTAGTTTTATTCCTTTGCCTTAGAAGTGGCTCTCAAATGCCTAACAAAATTGCCTACAGTGCTTTCAAAATATGTAGTTCCAGATCTCCACTCTCTGGAGATGCAGTGTGCCTGGAAAGACCCAAGAATCCAAGACCCAAGAAAGACCCAACAAGCATTCCCTGGGAGATTCTAATCATGCAGTTCTGGGAAAGGCTACATTTTGAGAAATCCTGTTTAAGAAAGAGGAGAAGGTTTTTTTTTTCTTGATTTATTAATGAAGTCCCAGGACTTGAAGCCAACTATATCCCATCTAGACCCCTTCATCACATCTACCTCCTATAGAGTCTACCACATCAGTACACAGATTCATCAAGGAGTAATGTGTAGACATTAAGCTGTCTCCAGGAAGAAGTGTTGTTTATAACAAAAATGTGAGATTCAGGAACAGAGCAGAAGAGGAATTTCACAGGCATGGCTGAAGAGTGGGTGTCTGGGGATGCTGGGATGCTGCAAATCTGCATGGAAGTGCCAGTAGTCACTTCAATTATTCAAACAATTAAACTCTTCTTTCCAAATATTTCCAGTGACTGGCATCTACATTTATGGCTTCCATGATGTAAACTGGGCTAGAGCAAATAACAATTGTGTTCTATGGAACAGCTAGGGAAATCTCAAATATAAGGCCCTTCATAACAGTTTTCAACCTGAGTCTACATTTTGGTTTCTTTCTTCAGCCTGGAGGTTCATTTACTGGAACTGGATCTTTCGCCTGCATGTAACCATGGCTTGGCTTTGCAAGTTTCACCAGAGGATGGCACAATAATAAGAACAGCAGAGTGTGAGCTGCCTAAATGTGAGCGCAGATCTCACAGGACATCGCATTAGGTGCCAAAAGACTCCTCTGGGGACTGGCGTGCCATACTCCACATCCTCTCGCTGTGAAGGCTTCCAGCTGTCCACTCGGCCCCTGCTGGAGGCACTGCACAGGGAAGGAGTCAGGCGAGCAACATCTCACTTCTATGAGGAAAATATGTGTCAGGGTCCATAAAGGAGATCTCTCATTGTGATTGGCTTTTGAAATATATCCTTGGAGGAATGACATGTGGGGAGGCCTGGAGTAGGAAATTACATAAAGAAAAATGGACGAGAGCTGACTTGCAAGGTTGTTTTAGAGAAATAGTCAAGTTAGTGTTTTCCTGTTCTGTTTTCGCAATGTGCCCATATGCAGTGAGTCATTTATAGGGGAGCTTAGAATGAATCCTCTGAGGCCATAAGTGCCAGAACGTGCTTCTCAGGGTGCCTGATTCAGCTAGCAGAGGTGCTCTTGGGTGGGACGGAGTTGCAGCTGCTTCCCTCAGTCATCTTTCCAGAGTTCAACTTCAAGACTTCAACCACAGTCCCTTTGACCCCAAAGCTGTGCGCTTGCCTGGGGGCAATGCTGCCTCTCCATCTAGTCTTCGCAGATGAGTCACTTGGACTTTCCTCATCTCCCACCACGAAGAGCTCTGCCCCGGTCCTTCGGGACGAGCACTGCAGCCCTGCCCTGAACATGCAGTGACCTTTCACACTGCCACTGTGCTACTCCTTGGACTAATTTCCACCTCGTTTCTGCATCTGGTGAAATATTTCAAGGTCTGTGTCCATTACCTTTTCCAAAACCCTTCCGTAAGTCCTCAGGTGTTTCCCTTTCTTCTGTGCCCCTATGGCGCTTAACTTGAATAACTGTGCTTGGTCTGTGTATAAATGTCCACATTTTTCCCACCAAAGTATGGATGTGGATTATTTTGTTCTTGTTCTTTTCCAGTGATCTTACCATATCTGGCACCATACCATGTACAGGATAGGAACAGAACACATAGTTTTTGAATGACAGCTGAGAACATATTTTCAAAATAATTTTAAAGGACATGACTTATGTTATTAAAGTGTTTTTATGTTTTTTATTGATGCAAGTAATATATGTCATTGTAATGAAAGTTTTAAAATACAGATAGAATAAAGAACATGAAACTAACTCAGATCTCTGGTTAAACCAGAGATAACCACTTTGAAGATGTTGAGGTGTGTCCTCCTGGGAAGTTTTCTGTGCTTATGTGTACATGTTATGTTAATATTTTGAATGCACTCCAGTTAGCCAAATCATAGACAAGGATGGCTCTCTCAACCAAGATTAAACCTGATCTCCTTAGATCTCTGGGCCACAGGCTCATCTCTGGACCAAAGGACCAGAGGGATGCTGTAGTGGACAATCCCACCAGAGTCCACAATTGGGGAAGACATGAATGAGTGCCGAGCAGACAAAAATGGTGAGTGTCCACCACAGACTCACATGAAATATGAAAGAGTAGGACCTTATAGGAATGAGGAGCAGGACCCCAAAGAAACTGAAAAATTGCTAGCAATGACTTTCTCTGATAGTCAGTCTCTGGATCCACACATGCTCTCATTTCTGCTTTTCTTTGAGCATCCGTTCCTTTGTTCTCTTTACCAAAAAAAAATGCCTTTTCATGAAAACTCCTGTTTCTGGCTCCTCATGACCTTACCTTCCATGTGACTCTCACTCCCCCTGATGCTGATACTGGCCTACACAATAAGGCTGTGCTGTTCAGCTCCCTGCTGCCCTGTCTCAGCCTCTACTCCCGATTCTAGATGTCCAAGGGAAAGAATGACTGAAGTTAGGTCAGCTGTCTGGTTAAGTTACATCCCAGCACTGGAAGTAGGTGGGGTATTTTGAGAGGAGAATCTGTCTTCTATCTACCTGTTCTACTTGACCTTGCAGAGCTCACATCCTCTTTCACTGAAATACACACACACACACACACACACACACAGAGGCATCTTGCAGGTTCCTCCAAGTACAAGCTCTCTCCTGCCTCAGGGCTTTCCCCATGCTACAGCCTCTGCCTACAATGTTCTTTTCTCCGTAATTTTTTATTTGTTTGTTTTCCAGCTTTATTGAGACTTGATTGACATCTAACAGCATATAAGATTAAGCTGTACATATGATGGTTTTGATATATGTGTATAGTGCAAAATGATACCATAATAGGGTGAGTTAACATCTCCATCCCCTCACATAATTTCTCTGTGTGTGTGTGTATGTGTGTGTGTGTAGTGAGAACGTTTAAGATCTACTCTCAGAGCAACTTTCCAGTATATAATATGTTTGTTAACTCTAGTCTCCACACAGTACATTAGATTCCTAGAATGTATCCATCTTACTGCTGAGAGTTTGTATCCTTTGACCAACGTCTCTTCATTTCCCCTCTCCCCCGGCCCTGGCAACCACCATTATACTCTCTCTTTCTGTGAGTTTGGCTTTTTCCGATTCCACATATTTTTATGATCTATTTCAATGTATCCTTCACGTTTCAGCTTAAATATCACCTTTTCTGACAGGCTTTCTTGCTCACATAGTTTAGAAGGTGTCTCCTGGAAATTCAGTAGCATTATATGTGTGTGTGGTGTGTGTGTGTGTGTGTGTGTGTAAAATCTGTTCAATATTTTCTCCCTCTCTCCCTCACTGGTCTGCAAACATCCACAGAAAAAGAAATATAACTTCAATTTTTTTCTGAAATTTTATTATCTTTAGTTTGTAATCCATCGAGTAGCAGCAATTTAATCCCAATTTCCCTAGAGCTGCATCCATGTTCTGATGGCGTGTGGGGTGGGAGGGAGGCATTGGGTGGGATTAGCCAGTCCTTGATATCATCCTCTCTCCATACTGGGGTCAGAGACAATGGATTTATTCAAGGCTGATCTTCAATCAAATCCATCCATTCACTGCCACATCCTCCCTAATTTCCATTTGCAAGCTGTCTAAGACAATATCTTTAAAATTGAAGTTTTCTCCTGGGCGCCTGGGTGGCTCAGTCGTTAAGCGTCTGCCTTCGGCTCAGGTCATGATCCCAGGGTCCTGGGATCGAGTCCCACATCGGGCTCCCTGCTCGGCAGGAAGCCTGCTTCTCGCTCTCCCACTCCCCCTGCTTGTGTTCCTGCTCTCGCTATCTCTCTCTCTGTCAAATAAATAAATAAAATCTTTAAAAAAAATAAAAAATAAAAAAAATAAAAATAAATAAAATTGAAGTTTTCTCAAGAACCTGTTTACTCAATACAGGCTACTTTTCTAGATTGAGAAGAAAGAAAACCATCAAGTGCATCATGAAAATTATTATCTTTATTTGAATGGCTGAGAATTGACATCATGAAAAAGGATGTGATGGGGGAAGTCATACAGTACAAGAAATGGTCCGTGGATTGCAGTTATAACACTGTAATAATTTTCACTAAACCAAAATATTTTGAAAAAAATATGAAGCACTTTGAGAAGAGTATGAAACTGTTAGTTGTACCAGACTTTAACTATTTAGTGCTGCTTAATGAAATCTCATATGATCTGAACCTCTTTTGCAATCAATGGGCTATTTAAATTGATTATATTCACCTGCCTTGTATATCGCTCTTTCTGAGACGTTGCTGCAATTAATTTGTTTTAATTAGGGAGAGTAATGAGCTGTCATTTATTTTGCTTTTCAAATTATTCTCAAATAATTCTATATTGACAGAGTTTTAGGGGTTCTTAAAGCTGATTCCTACTATGACACAATTAAGGGAAAGATCATTTCTCTCCAGATCACAACTGAATGGCTTACTTTGGTACCTTTAATAAAGGGCATATGACAGCTCAGGATACTGAAAGAGTTCACAAATTTTTTTCATTGTATTATTTTAATCCACACATATTACTTGTAAAATTTGATGACTAAATCATTTTTAGTTGTGAGGCAGATGGGGATGTGTGCTCCTTTATTTTTGGAAGTTGATTTTCTTGTGTCCTATTGTCTCTTGGCAATGTTCACAATCTAGCTAAATAATAATGTTTAAAGTAATGCATTTTTGCTTCTAAATAGGATCCAGTATTATCTCTTAACCCACCTAGAAAATAAACACGAATGGCTCATGATGAATCAAAATATTGTGTTTAATAATCAGCAGCATTTGCACCAAGATGCTAACCAACATGCAGAGCAAAGTCGGCCTCTTAGTATAACAAGCTTTCCTAAAGAAAATTCATTCTTTTTTTTTTCTTTTTTTAGAGAGAGAGCATGCTCAAGGAATGGGTGGTGGGGGAGGGTAGAGGGAGATAGAAGAGAATCTCAATCAGGCTCCACACCCAGTGCAGAGCCCACCATAGGGCTCGATTTCACAACCCTGAGATCATGACCTGAGCGGAAATCAAGAGCCAGATGCTTGACTTACTGAGCCACACAGGTCCATCCAGGTGCCCCCCACCCAATTCATTCTTATAATAATAACAAAGCACTTTCCTGGTATTCTGCATGGTGAGGTAGGAAGAACATGAACTTCGGATTCAAATATCCTGGAGTTGACCCCTTCCAAACTTCTGGAGCCACACAATTAATATGCAATAAAGGGACTCTTGTAGTAAAAGTCAATGTGCCCACAAGAGCATCTGCCTCTTTAAAAGTCCCTTCCTGACCCATAACACCAGTGAATGCATGTCAGCACAGAGACAGTGGAACATCAGGATTAAAAGCACAGACTCTAGGATGTGATGGCCCTTAATTACATCGTGCCCTCTGCACTCACCGGCTGTCAGAACTCAGGCAGGTTAACTCATCTCTCTGCCTCAGTCTTTTTATCAGCTGTGAAATGAGAATAATAAAATAGTATCTCCCTCATGGAGCTGCTGTGAGGATTTAATGAGTTAATTAATGTAAGGCTCTGAGGACAGTGTGTGGGATGGACTAAGAATGAAATGAATACTCACTATGATTAAATGATGTTCATGGCCAAAGACTTCTACTCGTCACCAAACTGTCCTCGGTTCATTTCGGTTCTGCTTTCTGGTTCCTCTGACTGCTGCCACCCACAGCCTCCCACATCCTGTGTTTCCTTCTTTATGGACTGGGAATTTATGACTGTGGGCTAACCTGTATTAAAATTTATGGCTTATGTTAAATGCTTGTATTTTCCTAATTGCAAAAGAATAATATACGTTCTCCAAAGTTAGAAAATACATAAAAGTGTAAAGAGAAAAATAGAAATTAAAAAACTAAGATTTATGTTTTATGCATTTCCTCCAAGTATATTTTCCTAGGTATGTACATGTTCAACTAAATTTGCATTTAGTTACATGTGGATTTTTTTTCAATAAATCCATGAATTACATGTGGACTTTTTTTTCAATAAATACAAGTGGATTTTTTTTCTTTTTAAGATTTTATTTGTTTATTTTGACAGAGAGAGACAGAGTGAGCACAAGCAGGGGGAGTGGGAGAGGGAGATGCAGGCTCCCCACTGAGCAAGAAGCCTGACGCAGGACTTGATCCCAGGGCCCTGGGATCATGACCTGAGCCGAAGGCAGACACTTAACCTACTGAGCCACCCAGGCGCATCCTTTGTTTTACTTTTAAAACATTTCTTCAAGAAATATAAAATGGAAAAGGAAAGTGATAAGATCATCTGGGGTTTGGTTCACCTATTTTGGGCTTAAGTTTAAAAACAAAGCACACTTCCAGCTTTCTCTTAAAAATTCACTTATGAAGGTGTTACTGAGAATATTTGTAAGAAAGTGACCCCCAGGAAGATGACATATAAAATGGCTTAAACATAGTTTTTCTACATAAAAGCCATAGTCCATCCAGTTTTAGGATTTGTGGCTACCATCTGCTTGGTTCATAGTCTGTAACTCCGAATCCAGGCATTAGACACGAGTGGATTGCTGCACTGCAAGGGACAGCTGATCTTTGATCGTGGCTCCTGGAGGCAGAGAAGAGCAGGGCAAAGGCAGACAGACAGAAATGAGAGTGTGTGGGTGTTGCCTTTCATCTTGTAGTGGTTTAAATGATATACTCTTTTAACCTTTAGGTGACATAGCAAGACTAAAACATGTCCAGTTTGAATAAGATGCATTGCTTAAGAATTAGTTATATGTTATCTTAAGGAATGATTGTTCTTAACACCCCTGAGTAGATTCTCATAATAACAACAAAAGTGTTATAGAGAAAAACTCAGGGAAAACAATATTTTACAGTTGACCGTTGAATAACTTGGGGGCCAGGGGTGCGGGCCCCCTGAGCAGTCAAAACTCCACATATAACTTCGACTTCCCCCAAACTTAACTACTAATAGCCTACTGTTGACATACCTATAAACAGTTGATTAATATATATTTGTACTTATATTTGTTATATACTGTATTCTTACAATAAAGCAAGCCAGAGAAAAGAAATGTTATTAAGAAAATCATGAGGAAGAGGGGCACCTGGGTGGCTCAGTTGGTTAAGCGTCTGCCTTAGGCTCAGGTCATGATCCTGGGGTCCTGGGATCCAGCCCCGCATTGGGCTCCCTGCTCTGCGGGAAGCCTGCTTCTCCCTCTCCCACTTCCCCTGCTTGTGTTCCCTCTCTCGCTGTGTCTCTCTGTCAAATAAATAAAATCTTTTAAAAAAAAAAAAAGAAAATCATGAGGAAGAGAGGGGAGCCTGGGTGGTGCAGTTGGTTAAGTGACCAACTCTTGGTTTTGATTCAGGTCGTGATCTCAGGGTCATGAGATCAAGTCCTGTGTTGGGCTCTGCACTCACCCTGAAGTCTGTTTCAGACTCTCTCTCCCTCTCTCTCTCTGCCCTTCCAATCTGTCCCCCGCCCACTGCTCTCATTCAAATAAATAAATTAATTTAAAAAAAGAGAAAATCATAAGGAAGAGAAAATACAGTACTGTGGTATATTTATTGAAAAAAATCGGGTACCTGGGTGGCTCAGTCAGTTAAGCATCTGCCTTCGGCTCAGGTCATGATCCCAGGGTCCTGGGATAGAGTCCCGCATCGGGTTTCCTGCTCCTTGAGGAGCCTGCTTCTCCTTCTCCCTCTGCCTGTTGCTCCCCCTGCTTGTGCTCTCTCTCTCTGTCAAATAAATAAATAAAATATTTTAAAAAAGTAAAACAAAGATCTTTTGGCTAATTAAAAAATTTATACATGAGAATAAATATTCCTAAGTTTACTTAGGACTACCAGATGTCAAAAAACGTACACTCTAAAAGTTATCAATTGCTTTCTTTCTTGAATATTAGGTATACTATTTTAAAAAGTTATATAAAAATAGTCCATGTTTCATAAAGGAGTTTATCAATATCCTTCACCATGTAAAAAGGAAAGCAGATACAGGGACTGAAATACTCACAAAGAGAAAAGAAATGAAGCTATTTTACTGGCATTATGCTTACTAGCAAAAAAACAGTGCCTAGTGAGTTTTAAGTAGCAGTTTAGCTAAACTTCTTAATTTGTCAACATGTAGTGGTTTTGACAATCTACTTCAACCAAGCTCAGCTCTATGCCATGCATTCCAGGCAGGGCATGTGGTGTGGCCTTTGTTGCCTGGGGACAGGGACCTCAAAAGTACAGGGGAAGAGACAGTCCCTGCCATGGCTCATTGGACAAAGGAGAACGCAATGAGCTCCCTGTGAATATACACTGATATATGTGCCACTTCTCTTCCTGAGCCTGAGCCAACACAAAGTGGGATTGGATTGCCTTGACTTTCAAAGTTCCCCACCCATCCTGACTAGGATGCTCCCAGAAACAAACAACACCAAATTTCTTGCTCAGGGAACAGTGCAGTGAGGGTGAATGGTGGGCTCTGCTTTATGAAATGATTCCAGGACCACAGACCCTTCTATCTAGTCACTCCACCATCTTTCCTTTATTAGATCCTCTCCACCTGGACAGCTGACAAGGGATAAGACAAAGAAAGAGACACCCGGCCTGACCATCTCAACCTGGATGGTGACACTTCTAACTTCCTATATTCTACTAGCAAGAACTAGTCTCACGGGCCCACCTACACGCAGGGTCTGCCACATACATCAGAAAATCGGTTTCTATTTTCCTTCAATTCTGTGACCTTTTTTCATTTCTTTTTCATTTCCTGAGTGGCTATTTTCCTAAAAAATGAGTAGAAAACCTGTTATTGAAAAATCTCACACATCCCTCTAAGATGTAGCCTGATGTAGTGGAAATATACTAACATTTGATGTAAATATCATTGACATCTCAATAACTTGTTCCCATTATCTGTGAGAAAATGCAAAATTTGGGCTGAACAATTATAATGTGGCATTTAAACCTCCTCTACCAACCTCCCATCTTAGAAATCATATTTAAAGTAAAACTCTCAACATGTTATGCTATTCTTAGCTCAGATAGAAAATGATGCTGGTTATAGCACTGTAACTATGGTGTTGCCATGGTTATCTACCTATTAATAATTAAACTTGCTTCCTTATGCTCATTAGAATGTATATCTTGAAAACAAAAAAGAGGTTTCCGTTTATTAGCAGATTATAAGGCCCAAAGTTCTCAAACAAAAGTTTGGACATTAGAAACCAGTTCAGGCTCTGACAGTCAACAGATCCTTCTCTTGTGTCTATGGAATGAGCAGTTTTTTCCCCCCTCATTAGCTACAGCAATCAATTTTCAAAGGGATAAACATTTTACGCTTCATAGAGTCATTATAACTTCCTAGGAAGAGAGAAACTTAGTAAGAGATAGTATGAATTATGCAAAAATATAAATTTGTTTAAAAACCAGAAAGCATCAGCAAATTGAATCTGTTTCTTCATTTCCATTTTTTATCAGACCCATCCTCTTGAGTCTACATACAAACTATCACCACATATTACCAAATCAATCAAAATGTCTGAATCATAGGAATAAGGTTAATAATAGTTTGTCACAGAAATGACTCTGAGACTTATATGCAAGATATCTTTGTTTACTGTGTTTTCAAAAGCAGTCAAATGTTTGTAGGTATTTCTAGTTTCCAGAACAGCAGATAATTTATCTCCTCACTACAGGTTTTTAGGAAGAGTTAAAACTTGGGAACTCTGTATAAGATATCTACATCTTCAGATCAGTTTGTTCTGCATGAGAAAAGAACAAAGGAATGATGTGGTCCTGTGCTGCTCTATTTGTTTATTCAATGAACATTTCCTGAGGGCTTAGTAAGTGTCAAGCCCTGTCCTGCTGCTGGGGTACAGAAATGAACAAAACAGACATAGTTTCTACCTGGAGGAATGATAAAGGCCTAGACAAAGGCTTGTGGATTAATCACTCTCTTTGGACAAGATGAACCTTTAGCCTGGCCTTCAAATTCTTCAGCCTTTATTTAAAGCCTTCCTTGCAAGAGTCTACCCTATTCCTCCCAAACTGGTTGGCTATATACATCACTAGGAACCAAATTCCTATGGCCAGGATCCTGTTTTCTATCTCCAATTAGATTACAAGGCCTAACTCAAATCCTACTTCTTCCATAAAGCCTTCTCTAACTGGATGGTCTCTCAGTCCTCTGAACACCCATAAACTTTTTTTTAAGTAAGCTCTATGCTTAAGTGGAGCCTGAACTCATGACCCCGAGATCAAGAGTTGCAGGCGCTACTGACTGCCAGCCAGGCACTCCCCATAAACTTTTTTTTAATGTAGGAAACTCTATTGAGTTTACATTATGAATCAAGTACTTTAAAAAACTATAATTTATTTGCATTTTGAATCAATCTTACAAGGAAAATATCTACATTTTATAGATGAGAATGCTTGATTTTCAGTGGCAATACATTGCCCCCAAGTTATAGCTGTAATTCAACTCAGGATGTTATGATTCAAAAATATATGTTCTTTTAAACCCACCACATTGACCTAATAATTTTTTTTATTCATATCAAATTATAAATTCTGTTAAGCCTGGAATCACCTACATATATGTCTGTATTTCTCTTAACCTCTAAAATTAATGCTATACCTAGAGTAGCAGAGTACCTCTGATTAAAAATTTTTTCATGATAATTGTGATAACAATACAAGTTAAAATATAATAAATACCTTCCTTCTCACATGGTATATACAATAACAATTAGAAGAGGTCAGGAAGAAGAAAATCACAGTTGGCTGGAGTAGCAAGAAAAGTTAAGAACTAAAGGATGAGCAGAATTTAAGTTGCTGGTGTCCATAAGTAAAAGAATTCCAAATATGGGAAAAGAGCGAAGGTGTTGAGATGAGAATGTCCATGGGATAGCCATAGGAAGAGTCTGGCTACAGCAGGGAATTGATCTAGTAGTGTAAAACAGCCTAGAATGGTTAGTGGGGGGACAGACAAAATAATGCTCCCACAAAGACATCTATGTCCAATCCCCCAAACCTGTGAATGTTATCTTTTATGGTGAAAGAGACATTGGGGGCACCTGGCTGGCTCAGTCAGTAGAACATGTGATTTTGATCTCAGGGTTGTGAGTTCAAGCGCTATGTTGGGTGTAGAGATAACTTGAAAGAGAAAATCTTTTTAAAAAGAGAGAGAGAGATTGTAAAAATGATTAAGGATTTTGAGAGGAGGAGATTATCCTGGATTATCCAGGTGGGCACAATATAATCACAAGGGTCCCTATAAAAGAACATCAGGAGATCAGAGTGAGTGGAAAGAGATGTTATGACAGAAGCAAGAGGCTGGAGTGATATGAGGAAGGTGCCATGAGCCAATGAATGCAGGTGGGCTCTAGAAGCTGAAAAGACAAGGAAACAGATTCTCCCTCAAAGGAATGCAGCCCTGCCAACACCTTGATTTGAGACTTCTGATCTCCAGAATTGTAAGAGATTAAATGTGTGCTGCCTTAAGCCACTCCATCTATGATAATTTATTATCTAAAGAATAGGGTATCAGTGCATGAGGAAACTTTAGTATTTAGCCATACTACATAATTAGGAATCTTCCCTGCAAGCATTGAATGTTTCTAGGCTAGGATGGAAATAAATTAAGGTGATGAAGATGAATCACATTGTTACATTTATTCGTAGTTAGCTGAACTACTGTAGTAGCAATGAGAAAGGAATCAAGGGGGGTTGCTTGGAGATTGTCTCTGAGCAACTCAGAAAAAAGAAAGAAGATGCAAAGGGGCTACATAAATTATAAGTATGAGAGATATTATTGAAAAATTATAGTTATAATAGAGAATTTAAGTGGAATAATAGACACTAAGGAAAACAATGAGTTAAGTCTTACATACCTTGAGTTCAGCATGCTGACATCATAGCCATTAGACCCCTGAAAGGTGCACTACTAGAGAAAGCAAGTGGCTTGGAAACAAGGCCAACTAATCGGGAACATCTTGAAAGTAGGAAGATAGTCCTTTTCTCATTACCCACAGGCCCAAACACAGCACATTGCACCTAGCAGAGGCAGAGGACATGGGTGGTGATAGGGAAAATACCTGATCTTGCCAATGAAATATATTATAAATCCTCTTTGGGATAAGTATCTAGTTGTAAAGATTTCTCTCTTCTGTAAGTGATCTCCTCTCCTCATCTTTCCAATTTTGCATCTGGATTCCAGAAACCTTATATATCCATGTGGCTTTCATGGGGTGGATGCTCAGTCCTTATGCCATCTTCTGGGTCTTGCTGTGTCTACAGAACTGTGCCTTGGGCCTTCCTCAGTGTCCTGCACTGGTCTCTACTGAATTGAGACTGTGCCACGTGGCCATTTGAGCATTATTCTGGCACTGTTGTAGGTACCATGGCCTCCAGCTGCAAGGGGGTGCAGCTACCTTATCCCCATCAAAGATCTCTTGTCTTCCTCCCAGCACTTCTATGTCCCCTACCTCTTAGAGACCTTGGAATTCTCAGTCGCTTTCTCTGAATCATTCTGATGTGTCTTGGATCCAGTGAAGTTGGACTGCCTAGGCCACCTGCTTTCATCTTTGTTACTCAACTATTCCCACATCATGGTAGGCATGGTAACATTCAATATGAACGTCTCTGAGAGTCATGTAGGCTCCCTCAGGCTATACTTTGGAAGCCCTGAATCCTCCAAGGCCTATGCTATAAAAAACATTGTTGGAGTATTAAAATAGCTTTTAAACCTATTGTCTCTCTAAGAATTTTAAAGTGTCATATTTGAAATTCAAAGTTGAGTGATGGCTTCTTGGTTGTAGACAGTATCTTTTGTTTCCTTCCTTACAGCAATAAGCCTTGGTCTCATGACTTAGCCTTAATGGGACTGAACTGCAGGGAATGCAAAAGAAATATTTGAGAAGGAAAAATCTAGTGGAAACCATTTCAAAAGCATTATTTGCCTGTAAAGCCAGAAGAGAGCTAAAGTCAAGGGCATGAATGAGATCAGAAGGAGCGAATAAAAAAAGAGAACAAAGGATGCAGGACCGAGTTGGGGAATAGCTACAAAGCATGACCAGGAGAGAACAGGAAATAAAGCAGGCTGAAAAAACAGTGACCTAAACAGGAGGAAAACCAAGTTCTCAGAGTCCCCAAGGCCAAGAGAAAGAACATGTGATGATGAGCGGAGAGCAAAACATTAAAGAGATCAAGGAGAATGGATATCCAAATGGGGTCCCTGGGTCTGACAAGTGCAAGGTAACTGCTAACATTTATTTGACAGGTGTGGGTTAGGGGTAGGTCTGGACTGGGATCCAGGGATCACCCATTCTACCACGTCATGGTAGAATGTTTCTTTCCTAGTTTATTCCTGTGCCAAAAATCTGAACAAACCAGAATGGATCTTTTAAAAGTGTGTGTGTGTGTGTGTGTGTGTGTGTGTGTGTAGAGAGAGAAAGAGAAACTAGACTTTTTTGTTATTATCCCTATGTAAACATTATTCATTATTAATTTCATATTTATCCTTAAATAACCAAACTGGTATATGGCCACTCTCCTTTTTATGTGTGTAAAATTCATTCTCAGTCATTATTTTTTGTGCATGTTACATAATTATCCATTTAAAACACATCAAAGTTGGGGCACCTGGGTGGCTCAGTTGTTAAGCGTCTGCCTTCGGCTCAGGTCATGATCCCAGGGTCCTGGGATTGAGCTCCGCATCAGACTCCCTGTTCTGCGGGAAGCCTGCTTCTCCCTCTCCCACTCCACCTGCTTGTGTTCCCTCTCTTGCTGTGTTTCTGTCAAATAAAATCTTTAAAAAATATATAAATAAATAAATAAATAAAACACATCAAAGTTATTATGATTTCAAAAAATGGTCAGCTTGTCCCTACCATAAAATTCCAAGGCTGGAAGAAATTCTTACTGTTCCAATGAGCCTGTTAAGTATAAAAAACAACATTTTGTTGTCTCAAGAATTGCTAAGCTTGAAGTAAGGGACAGATATCAATTTGGGAGTTCAAATGAAGGCCTATGCTATAAAAAACATTGTATGGATTCCAAAGGGAACTAATGAGAAAGTAGATTATATACGATATGTATCTAAAGCTTATTTCAACAAATACTCAAGGAATTGGATTTTACATTTAAGTTACTTTACCGATCACTGTAAAATTCACTAATGAATCTATTTTTTCAGCTAAATATTTACCATAAAATATATATTCAACAAGGCAGGATGATTATACTCTTCTTTGTATGGTAGGTATAAAAAGTATCTCCATGGGGCTACATAAATATAAATGTCAGGCGCCTGGGTGGGTCAGTCAGTTAAGCATCTGTCTTCAGCTCAGGTCATGATCCTGGAGTCCCGGGATCGAGTCCCGCATCGGGCTCCCTGCTCGGCGGGGAGTCTGCTTCTCCCTCTGACCCTCCCCCCTCTCATGCTCTCTCTCTCATTCTCTTCTCTCTCTCAAATAAATAAATAAAATCTTTAAAAAAATAAATAAATATAAATGTCTCAGACTAAAAAACTAAAAGGCAGAGTGATCAACCTGGCAAACACTTAACTAAAAAGACTCGAGAGTTCTAGATGAAGTGACTACAGGCAAGATATTTAAGCTTTCTGAACCCCAGCTTCTCAGTCTATACAATGCATATGAATCCTATAAAGATTTAGGATAAGGATGGGCATAACACATATGCTAGAGCCAGGCAGAGTGTATTAATCATAGGTGGTAATACGATGCTCTTTTTACTGTTGGTTTTACAAAAATATAAAATATGAAATATAGTGAAGTCATGGAATGAAGATCGGCAAAAGATTCTTAGATTCCTTCAGAATAATTTTCTCTCAGCACAAAGCCATCATTTCGGCATGTCATCCCTTTGACATGTGCTCAGAGTATACAGAGTATCAATGAAGTCCTGTGTCAGATTTTACAAAAATGAAAATTAAAGCCGTGTCATCTATTCTTTTCTCATTTATTTATTACTAAATAAAAGCCCATCCTCCCAATCAGCAGGAGAGAGATCTGCCAACCTTATTTTTCTTTACCTTAATTTAACAAAGCCCATCTGAGCCTTCAGAGCAACAAACAAAAACAGGCATAGCATAGGAAATGTATTTGAGGGTGTGATGAGCTCATCCAAAGCTTGCCCCCTTCTTGAGAGGCCAAAGCACAGGGGAAGACCTTGCTACCAAATCAATCAGACAAAAAAGTACAGAGGATGTGCAGCGGATCCCATCTAAGTCCGTGACCTGATTATGTTTCAAAAGAAGAACTAAAGTTTCTGAGGTTGAAGAAGACTGAGAAGAAAGAAGAAAAACCTCGGGCAATTGTGACCGCGGATGAGGGCAGGCAATGTTCTGAGTAACTGTCTTCCACACCAAGTGACGCATGTTTCCTGGCAGAAACCAGCAAGGGAAGGCATGGAGTTTTGATCTTACATTGTTATTTTTAAAAAGAAAGTAAAGTAGAAATTTATTTTTATGGACCTCTCATTGATTCTCTCTGAACTTAAGGAGATTAACATTAGTGGATGATAATAAATAAAAGTGGTTTCCTTTCATCAAGCATCTAGTGGTCCTAGAGGAAGAACAAAACAAGATATTTTGTTAGAAAAATGACAAGGAACTAACTTCTTCCTTCCCCTAAAATAATTGGTATGTGGGGAAAATACAATGAAGCACATATTAATAATGTAAAAGCTAGGTTTTAAAAAGACTCCAACTTCCAACAGACAGGCGATTACTAATGACTTCCTTCTATATTATCAGAGAAAAATCTGGAAAAGAATGCAGATGCATATTTTCTATCCAACAAATAATATTAATGAGTCCATCTTGCATATCAGTTAGAGCTTTCCCATGTTCTGGTGGGGGGGAAGCTCTTTAATTAATATTTTTACAAGATTGTTTTCCTTTTCTTTTATCCCTTGTCTTTGATTCAGTTATTCTCTTCCCAGATAAGATCATGCTATCCCTCCAGAGCCCTACAAACCTCCAGATAGTTATGGTGATGCTTCCATGTGGAGCTATGATTTTGCCCTTGAAATGAAGGTGGTCCAACACCTGGTTTTGTTTCTTTGCCTGCTTGCTTTTTGTTTGTTTTCATAACATGTTTGAGTAATTCTTCATATTAAAGCCATCTGAGTTTCCCCTTTCTTCTGAACTCTCCCCCCGCTTTCCTACCACACATTTTATTGTCTTAGTGCGCATAGCTGAAGTGTAACAAATACTATTTATATTAGTTGTGAGAACAGTATCCCAAGATACTTTCCAACAAGAAGATCCTATGAAAATGTAAACTTTCTTCCCCAAATACTACTGTGCTACAAATAGTGTCCAATGTTCTCTTGATAATTTATTCTGTGATATAAAATGAGACCCATGGAAGCTTTTATAGCCTGAGCCTGTCACTAACATTATACACAGAGAATAAAAGCTGGAAGCTTGGGCACCATCCTATCCTGGGTTCTCAACCCTGGCTGACTTTCCCAATGACTGGAGTGAGCTTTAAACACACACACACACACACAACACACACACACATATACATATATGAATATTACTCAGCCATCAAAAAGAATGAAATCTTGCCATTTGCAACAATAGAGTATATTATGCTAAGCAAAATAGGTAAGTCAGAGAAAGACAAATATATGATTTCACTAATATGCGGAATTTAAGAAACAAAACAGATGAACATAGGGGAAGGGAAAGAAAAATAAAATAAGATGAAAATTGAGAGGGAGGCAAACCGTAGGAGATGGTGAACTCTAGAGAACAGGGTTGCTGGAGGGGAGGTGGGGGGCGATGGGGTAACTGGGGATAGGCATGAAGGAGGGTACTTGATGGAATGAGCACTGAGTGTTATGTGCAACTGATGAACCACTAAATTCTAGCCCTGAAACTAATACTACACTACATGTTAACTAACTTGAATTTAAATAAAAGACAAAATAAATAAAAGAAAAAAATAAATAAAATACTGTTGCCACAGTTCCATCTTGACTTAATATTTCTCAAAGCCCTTCAATCATTTTAATGTGCAGCCAGGATTGAAAGCCACTGATCGAATCTTCCACTCACTTGCAGCCAAGGAAACTGTAGCCCGGATAGATTCAATCACTAGCCCACCTGCATGAAGTGAAAAAGCAGCAAAGAAAGGGTTAAAGACCCCCGGTTTTAGTGTATAGTTCTTCCAACTCCAAGAACTATAGGACTGCAAAAGGTTTCCTCAAGAACAGTCAATGGTCTGAATTTCTTTCATCTTAGCCCAGGTCAGGATCAGCTACATAATTTGCAGGGCACAGTGCAAAATGAATTCATGGGGCCCACTATTTCATAAATTACTAAGAATTTCAAAAAGTTGGCAGCGAGGGTTTAAACCAAGCACAGGGCCCAATGTTACTGCACAGGACACACACCCATGAAGTCAATCCTGCTCCAGGTTTGGAAGATACTCTCTTCGGTAGCAATGTGTTAGTAATAAACAAACAAACAAACAAACAAATAAATAAAGATTCCACTGCTGAGAAACAGTGCCGAACAAGCCTTCAGTGTAGTTTTTTTGTTTGTGTGCTTATTTTTTTGTTTATTTACTTTTTTAATCTTTTTTTCTTTCTTTTTTTTCTTTTTTTTTTTTTTAATTTATTTATTTGAGACAGAGAGAATGAGAGACAGAGAGCATGAGAGGGAGGAGGGTCAGAGGGAGAAGCAGACTCCCTGCCGAGCAGGGAGCCCGATGCGGGACTCGATCCCGGGACTCCAGGATCATGACCTGAGCCGAAGGCAGTCGCTTAACCAACTGAGCCACCCAGGCGCCCCTTTTTTTTTGTTTTTTTAAGATTTTATACATTTATTTGACAGGGAGAGAGAGAGAGAGCACAAGCAGGGGGAGTGGCAGGCAGAGAGAGAAGCAGGCTCCCTGCTGAGCGGGGAGTCCTATCCGGGCCTCCACCCCAGGACGCTGGGATCATGACCTGAGCTGAAGGCAGACGCTTAACGACTGAGCCACCCAGGTGCCCCTATTTACTTTTTTAAATGCAGGGGCTCTCAGGAGACTTCAAGAACCCCTGTTCTTTGTAACTGCATTAGCCTCCCTCTCCCCCTGTCAAAAGCAGAATCTTTGAGATGTAGGGCTTTATTTTGGGAAGTGATCCCAGAGAGCCAGAGAGAGGGAGAACAGTAAAACAGGGAAGGAAAGAATCAGTGCAAGGGGTGGGGGGTTGTTACTGGACCAGTCACTGCGGTGGGCTAGGAGCCCTTTGAAGAGAGAGAGCAGAACTCACCTCAGCGCTGCACACCCAGCAGAGAGGTGGGAGGAGGGAGCCTTTATCCTCTGCATCCTATCTGTAAGGAGTTAACTCCTGGCCCTTCCAGATTGCATGTTGAGAGTGTCAGGAGAGAGAGGAGAGTCATGCTCTGTCAGGGTGATGCCTGTGTGAAGCTGGCTGTAGCGACAGGGGCTGGAGGGACACAGAGGCCCAATCTAGCGACCCTCCAAGCTGAGACTCAGCTGGCAGCCAGCCCAAACCGATTTTAGCTAAAACTCTTTACTTCCCAGAATACCTATTACCATCTCTCTGGACACATGTGCTATCCATGGAGCCCAGTTCGGGACAAAGGAGAGGATCTATTATTAGAGTTAGATATTCCTTTTCAAAGAAATCACACACTGGGAAAGCCAGGCTGGGGATGGGAAAGACCAAAGGAAAGATTAGAACCTGGAGAATGAAAGCCTGCATCCAGCTGAAGGGCAGTAATTGTTTGAATGTCCTCCCACAGGTATAAGCACAAAGATTTGGCCTCACTGTTCAGTGCCAGCCCTCCTGAAATTCTTGAATGTATATCCACAGAGTTTTAATAAGGGGCTATGATTTTTATGGCATAAAAATCAGGCTGGTTTTTTTCAAATGCATGCTAGATGAAACAGGAAATAGCACTTTGTGCCTGCAGACTGGTCATAGTAAGAGGTTTTAAGTGAACTTGGCTCCAGCTAAAAATTACACAGAGAGAAACCATTTCCTTGTTTAAGACAATTCTGAGCACGTGCACTCTCGGTCACTGAGACTGCCGGCAGTGAGTTGCACAGACATATTGTGAATAAATGTCTTCTTACTATATTTATTTAGCTGTGACAGCAGACTCAGAGCAATCTTCGCATTTTAAAGGGAAAACTCCCTAAATATGTCTAGTGTAGGTGTTCCTATAGACGTGATCCAATTCACATAGAAAAACAGCAAAACAAACAAAATCTTTACATAACTAAATTATCATTTCTACTTTTACCGGAACCTTATGTGTTAATTTTCCATCAATAGCTTGCTACTTTTAAAAAATGACTTTCAGACATCTCTCCATCACCTCTCTCATTTTTCTGTCAGTTGGGCAATATTTATGGTTGATGATGTCCAGAGCCCTGAACTTGATAGGGTATGTCAGCAAGATGTTTATATATATATTTTTAAAGTATTTTTATTTATTTTTGAGATAGAGAGAGAGGGAGCATGAGTGGGGGGCGGGGGAGAGGCAGAAAGAGAAGCAGGCTCCCCAATGAGTAGGGAATCCAATGAGCACCTCAATCCCAGGAGTCTGGAATCAAAGATATTTATATATTTTAAAAAGCACAAAGCATGCTGTCTCTCAGAGAGGCTATAACTGAACTATCAAAATGACAAAATTTCCTGTACTATAGAATATGTTTTTCATAAGGTTTCATTCAAAAACCAGATTTATCTCAAATTCAAATCCTTAGAAAGAATGTTATCATAATTTTCAAAATGTAATTGTCTTACTCTTAAATGTTTACTTGTCATTGGAAAACACGACTTTAAATATTGAGTTTTCCATCTGTTTTAAAAAACGACTACCCACAAAAGCTGTATGTTGCCAGTTTTTCCTACACTCCTTTTTATTGCCACACTTTTGTTTCTGCTTATAAACATGGGAACTTCACACAAGCACAGTTCAATGGCATGAACTTACAAAGCAAGATAACTTTAAAATCAGTGTAAAAGTATGCCCCCAAAAAACTGCACAAAGTATTCTTTTTCCAATGTTATATTGTATTTAAATTTACTCTTAGATATAAGATTTCAATAAAATCTCTTTATATCAATAGGGGCATTGTTTAAAGGCCTCACATAAGCAGAAGTTTCTCTTAATACAGAGGCTAAAGGTCATGAAAAAAAACCCTTAAACTTACGTTCTTGGAATTTACGTCCTTCATACCTCATTTTATTTCTGTATTTCATATTTCCTCTTCACGACATCCCTATTTGTTGTTCAGTAAGATAAAACAAACATGCTCGAATTCTACCTCTGAGTCTGAATTATTCTTAACCCAGGAAATCATAAAGTTTCTGTCCCTCAGTTATCTGATCTCTAAAATTAGGATATTGTACTAAATAACCCTACCTTCTTTAAATGTTATAATTAAATGTTGTCACTGTAGCTATAATATAGGCCTTCTTATGGAAGAGAGGACTTGAAAATCTTCCCATATATCCCAAGTTAGGACAGCAGATTGAACACTTACATTTTATTTCACTCACTCTTTTCCCAAACTGCATTAAAACTACCATAACTAAATGTTTAAAGAAAGGAAGCCAGAGATAGGAGGTGAAGAACGCTAAGTATGAGCAAATCAAGGAACTCTGAATCCATCGAAGGCTGACTGCAGAGCCAGCTCCAATCCTGGTGGGCTTCTGAAGACTTCCAGCAACCTGACATTTCACTGTCCAGGCAGAGAAGCTGACCTTTCCCAAAGATAATACTTCGGAAGGTTTTCCAACAAATGACCCGCTCAAGGTCAAAGTTGAGTTTCAAATATGAAAACTCCGTCCATGCCTTCAGGACCACTAATCACCTTTTTATTCCCTCACCCTAAATCCTGAGTAGATAGTTAAGGATTACCAAATATCCAAACAAAGTCTCTAACATGGACAGACGAGCTCAACAAACAACCTGACAGAACACCAGGAAGAAACAAATGTAGGCAACTATCACTGATATCCTCAGAGAGAGAAGAGAAGACACTGCACCCATGAAACATGACCAGGAAGACATTAAAGAGGAAAGAAAAAAGATGACCTTGGCATTTTAAAATATGATATCAGAAGTTTAAAAAAAAACACTATGGAAAGGTTAGAAGATAATTTGAGTAAATATCCCAGGGGGTAGGGCAAAAAACCAAAAGAATGGAAAATAAAAGGATAAGAAAACTGAAGCATGAATCTTTCCATGAACAAAGAATAAAAGAAAATGAAAGGCAGGAAATAATTTAAGTTCATATAACTAAAGAACATAACTTGCCACATGGGAAGGACCCACGCTATGAGGAAATAGAGCCATCCTAAGGAATACCAATGTACATTTTCAAAATTATGAATGAAAACAAAGAGGAGGGGCGCCTGGGTGGCTCAGTTGGTTAAGCGACTGCCTTCAGCTCAGGTCATGATCCCAGGGTCCTGGGATCGAGTCCCGCATCGGGTTCCCTGCTCTGCGGGGAGCCTGCTTCTCCCTCTCCCACTCCCCCTGCTTGTGTTCCCTCTCTCGCTGTGTCTCTCTGTCAAATAAATAAATAAAATCTTTAAATAAAAAAAAAAAAGAAAGAAAACAAAGAGGAGATTCTATAAGCTTCCAGGTAAGAAGAGAGAAAAAAAAGATCACATAAAAAAATGAAGAATCCAGTGGCTTGAAATTCACAACAGCAACACCAGGAGCAACAGATCAACATCTTCAGAATTTTTTTTTTTTTTTTAAGATTTTTTATTTAGTTGCGAGAGAGAGAATGAGAGACAGAGAGCATGAGAGGGAGGAGGGTCAGAGGGAGAAACAGACTCTCTGCCGAGCAGGGAGCCCAATGCGGGACTCGATCCCGGGACTCCAGGATCATGACCTGAGCCGAAGGCAGTCGCTTAACCAACTGAGCCACCCAGGCGCCCACACCTTCAGAATTTTGAAGGCAAATAATTTCCAAACTAGGATGCTATATGAAATCAAGCTATCAATCAAGTATGAAGGTAGAATAAAAACATTTTTAGTACATGCTTGGTATCAAAATATGTCACCCATGACCCATTTTTAAGGAATCCCTTTAGGATGTACTTTACTACAATGAGAAAAAAAAGCCAAGAGAGAAGATGTGGATACAGAAAACGAGATATTATACAGGAGAACAGTGAAGGAGGAGAGTAAAGGAAGACCCTAGGATTTTCACCAGTTGCCATAGTGTGACTCAAGAGAAAAACAACAGCTGAAATCACCAAGAGACCCACTGCTACATCTTGTTAATCTGAGACAGAATGTACAGACGAGCCTGGCCCAGATTTTTGTCCAGACTGATATGAGCGTGTGCTGATGAAGCTCTTTAGCCCCTCCACTTCTCACCAGGTCCTTCCCCAGGGATTAGCTAAAAGCACTCCTACAGAAGTCCTCTTCTTTGACCTACTCTGGAGTGCTAGAGAAAGGCCATAGTGAGTTTAGAAGCACAAAGTACAGAGCAAAAACAAAACAAAACAAAAAACGGAGAGATGGCGGAAAACAAATAAGGGTTGATAAAAATGTAATAAAGATATTTTAGGAAAGTGGGATAATCAGCAGGTTCTAGAAACCAAGGTTAATGTAATAAGGAAACCTGGTCCAAAAAAGAAATGCTCATCCCCTCACTGACAGGTAAAATAACAAAATTCTGATGACCTGCCTGGGATTTCCAACACGATTTCCAACAACAGCAACAACAATTATTATTATTATTATTATTATTATTATTATTATTATTATTATTTAATCACATCCCTCCTTTTATACAATTGCAAAATATTTTACTCATTCAGCTTCACAATCTGAGTCATTGATAAAACAGTTTGCTTTTATTTAGAAATACAAAAGCCAGGTGTCTCTTCTTAAATGATAATCATAGGCATTAATCAGTGGATTATGATTTAAATGAGGCTAGTAGACATTTCAAATTTTCCTTGACTTCTTTCTTCACTGTATAAACAAAGTTGTATTCAGGAACAAAAACACCTGTAAAGAAAGAGGGTGAGTAAAGCTAAGTAACTTTCTAAGAACGTGTGCTCTTGGTTGCCTGGTTACATTTCATGCTGCCCAAATTACAACCGTGCATGGTATCAGCAAGCCAAGAAATGAGCTCTTAAGGTAGATTCTGTGAATAAAGTGATAAAGAGCCATTCCTGTAAATATATGAAAACAAAGACAACACGCCCCTCTTAGAATATGTTCAAATACTATGTTGATTCATGTCAGAAGGCCCTGATGGAGTCCACCTTTAGCTCCAATATTAATGAAAACAATAGGGACGGGCTGTAAAATAGATTTGCAAAACTACTGCCTGCAACAATCAAATTAGTTTAAAATGACAGAGACTCTATTACTCAATACCCTGGGGTTTAAAAAAAAAAGAAAGAAAAGAAATCACCCTTCTAACTCTCATCTATCAGACCAGACTTCATTCTTATTTTTGCCTTCCATTCCTCCCCAGCCCTTCCCCATTTGTCCAAAAAGTGCAGCAATGCCTTTCTCTGAGTAAGAAATATGGATGAAATATTCAGAGATAATGGGAGTTCTATTGGCCATCACCTTATTACATTCTGAGCCTCACAGGAGGAACACAGTTCACTTTAAGATCAGACTCTCACATTTCCTTAGTGGTTACTTGCTGTTGCAGTGACTATTACTCAGTTGGAAGCTTCGAGTGGTCAAAATAATAATAAAGGTGTCTGAGAGCCCACTTATACACAAGATGTCCTAATGTCCTAGTTCACACAAGTCCTCAAATGAGAACAGTCAGTTAAGGCTCCATGGCAAGAGGATGTGCTAGATAACCTTTCTGACATCCAAAAGAGGAGAGTCCAGTGATCATAACAATAACCTTTTCTTTCAATAACCATCCAAAGCTAAACATGATCAGGAATTCTACAGGAATTCCTCTCACAGGAAAGAGGTTACCAGGCTCCACAGTGTGTTCTCATTCTGCCCTGTGAATGAATGACTTCGTGTCTTTCTGCTGATCTTTGAAAGCCACTGATGCCATGTTAAAAACACTTGACTCTCAAATAAGAGAAGGGAAAAGTTGACTGTGGGCCTCTCTATATATCAAACTCTGGTTTCCTCAGGTATTCCTTCTCTTGGAATTTTTCCAGGTTTCAGCCTCGGCTTTTCGAGATCTTAGAAAGCTTAGAAAAAACAAAGACATATGAACTATGCTTAGTCAATGTTGGCTTTCCAAAAACAAGTGGAAGAGCTTCTGGACAATGGCCACTGCTGCTTCTGACCACTGTAGCCCCCTTTGGAAGATTATTGACTAGACGTCAATATTAACCTGGCATTATCATCACACAACTCCTCTCACCTCCTCCTGCAACAAACTCACATTCTCAATAATATATCTTTGGTTGGGGGAAAGGTTGAGTTCAATTATGTAGTTAATTATGCAAATTAATTCCTATGATATTTTTAATGATCACTGTCTCATAAAACATTTGAATTACATTTTCAAAGAAATCACTGTGCTGATTTAGTCTTAATTAGATGTAAACAAGCCAAGTACCATTTCTTACCCTGCGACTGATACAGTAATTTTCAAGCAGTGAAGAGCCATTTAAATTCTCACTACTGTCACTGTCCTACTTCTCAAGATTCCATTTGAATTCACACATCTACAACATCTTTGGAGTAAATAAAACCATTGACTTAAAAAAAGGATGGCATCGATAATATAAAATAAGAATTTTCTATACACCATCTATCTTGGGTTGATCATTAGCAGTGCCCTAAACTACAGAATAAGACAAATCATTTATCAGAAAGCAGGTGAACCAGATGTCTAAGACGTGTAGGAATTACCAGTGAGGATGGTTAGAAGGTAGAATACATTTGGCCATTACAAAATAAAAACAAAATATTTACTCAGGATCCACCATATGTGGGTAATGGGGCCTTATTTGACAGTGTTGGGGAAATATAATTAAAAACCAAATCTCCGGGGGTGACTGGTTGGGTCAGGGGGTTAAGTGTCCAATTCCTGATTTCAACTGTGGTCATGATCTCAGGGTCCTGAGATAGAGCCTTGTGTCAGCTCTGTGCTGGGTGTGGAGCCTGCTTAAAATTCTCTCTCTCCCTCGCCCTCTACCCCTCCCCCGACCAAAAAAAAACCTCCTGACCCAGAAATCCTCTCCACAAAAGTAGCATAAAAAGAAAACACTGTAGGGCGCCTGGGTGGCTCAGTTGGTTAAGCGACTGCCTTCGGCTCAGGTCATGATCCTGGAGTCCTGGGATCGAGTCCCGCATCGGGCTCCCTGCTCGGCAGGGAGTCTGCTTTGTCCTCTGACCCTATCCCCTCTCATGTGTTCTCTCTCTCTCATTCTCTCTCTCTCAAATAAATAAATAAAATCTTAAAAGAAAACACTGTATCCAGAACAAACAAACTTTTCCTATATTTATGACAGGATGTATTTTATGACTTGAAGCAAGGTGCCCACTGAAGTTGGGCTCCTACCCTCCCACACAAACTGGAGAGGAGCTTGGTATTTATGTTTTAAAGCGATGGCTCTTAGAGCCTTGAGAAAGACATTCCTGAGTCATAAAGCTGACAAAAAAGCCTATCTAGTCTTCAAAGGATATATATAAGTACATTTCAAAGAGAGGAAAAAGTACATAGAATTACAATTTTCTAAAGTAAATGCTCTAAGAAAAATTAGAAGGGAGAAGTTTCTTCCCTCATTTACAGTAGAATTACGCTTATTTTTAATTTTTATTTCTCCTTAAAGGAGTAATTCTCAAAACAAAGACCAGTTTCTTCCATTCTCGTCTTAATGTCACATAGATCTGAATTTTGTTCTCCAAATCGCATGTCTCCATCACTTCCCATTCAAGCCTTTGCAGTGCCCATCTGCCTTGGGGCTTTTATGCCACGTGGTAAAACTCAGCAGTTGGCAGCTAATAAGAAGGAGGGTAACATACGCATTTTCTCTGAGACTGAGCAAAGGATTGGTTGTTGGAGTATCTCACATGTAGCTAGAATCAGAGTCTGTAGAGTGTTCCAAGTGTTGGGGAAATACAGTTAAAAACAAAATCTTTTCCCAACCCAGAAAACCTCTCCACAAATGTAGAAGAAAAAGAAAATAATTTCATTACTGAATAAACTTTAACCTGCATGTAATCCTCATCATAGGCAATCTGCTAAAGAGATTGCAAAGACAGAGAAAATTGGACTCTTCTTCTATAGCTAAGTGGATACCACCCATGACATCCACGTTTTCAAGATAAAATTGCTAATTTTCTTATATCTTTATGACTGGAAGTAGGGTTTGCAATGTGGAGTCAGGTGACCGCTAAAGTTATGCTCATAATCTCCCAAGAGAATGTGAGATAGGGTGTTATCTTCCTTGATGATTACATTTCTGAAGGATGGTTTTCACTGGGTCCTTGAGGGAACTTTCTTAAATTGTGAGACTAGCAAAAGGCTTATTCAGCATGTTACCTTTCACAAGAAGGTGAAGGAACTCAGGGAGAGAGGGCTGCATAGTACGTCTAGGGAGGCTGGGCTTGGAATTTCACAAAGAAACCCATGGCCAAGTTTGGCAAAGAAGAATTTTGAAGTATTTTGTGAGCTTGGAAAATGTGTATATCCCAGGTGACCAGGGAGACTAGAGACCACTGTGCTCTTTCCTAATGTTTGGTATAAAGTCAGATTCTTATTATCATTGCATGACCAGAGATAAAGGGAGGAAATTTTCATTTGTGACTCAGATTGAATGACTTGTCAGCCAGAAATGGGAAGAAAGTAACTCAAAGCAGAGTTATCTTATTTCTAAAAATAAGGAAATGTGATATTCTTACACTAAATGTGGTAGTTACTTCAGACCAGCCGCATGTCCTCACTCCCTAGTTCCATGTAAGTAAGACCACGAAGATGCCGACAATCATGGAGCCTATCAAGTATTAGAAAAATCACACAAGCAGATGATTATAATCAAGAAGGGTGAGTTATGAAATGAGAAGCATAGATGATATAGATGGTGTCAGAGACCCATGTTTGGGGTGTTAAGGAAGGTTTCCAGATGTTAATAAGTCCAAACTGAGACTCAAACGAAGAACAGGAATTACTAATTGTAAGTACAATATGATAATGGATTTAAAATAGCGACCTCCAGATTAAAATAAAATTTAATTCTCCAAAAATATTTTTACTAAAGTAAGGAAGTGTGGCCTAGATCTTAGAAATATTTCCACCAAAATAGTTAAACTTCAAAGAGGAAAACTTTCATTATCTGGAAAATGCTTTTATTCATCTCATTTCTTTAATGATGTCAAAGTGTTCCTTTGTTTTCTGAACTGCAGATTTCACTGCTTGAGTCTTCAGGAGGAGTTCAAGGAATTACTTAGCATAAAGAGAAGACTCAAATTACTGATTATGATTTTGCCAAATTCTTTCACGCTTTACCCAACCAACTTTGCTTGTAATACATGGGTACTCCATCAGGTGCTGGGGATAACAACATAACAAATAGCCAGTCCTTCCCTTCAAGTATCTTTCTATACCTGAGTAGCAGGTATAGAAAGAAATAATTACCAGCTACCTTCCATGAATGATGCTTCCCGACATCACACGATAATGCAATTACATGAAGGCTCTAACATCCTTACATCACCAGCAGATTGGGAACACAAATTTTAACAGATGACCACCTTGAGGCTGCTGCCAGCTTAGGAAACTCATTATCTTTTTTTTTTTTTTGAGATTTTATTTATTTATTTGAGAGAGCGAGAGCACGAGCAGTGGGGAAGGGAAAAGGGAGAGGGAGAAGCAGGCTCCCAGCTGAGCAGTTAGCCCAACAAGTGGCTTGATCCCAGGACCCTGGGATCATGACCTAAGCTGAAGGCAGACACTTAACCCACTGAGCCACCCAGGTACCCCAGGATACTCATTAACTTTAAAGGCTGTGCCATTAAATGACTGATCCACTACTACTATTTCTGATCACACCTGTTTAATGGTAGTTTGCAACATGTTCTTACAGCATATCTTCTGCTGTCCACCTCACCCAAAGAAAAAAAGGATGACCTAAGAACAGTCTCAAAAAAAAAAAAAATCCACATGTATGGATACATTCTTCTTTTGAGAAATCCTTTTTAAAATCAAGGCAAGGGGGACGTGGGTGGTGCAGTTGGTTAAGCGTCCAACTCTTGCTTTCAGCTCAAGTGGTTATCTCAGGATGGTGAGATTGAGCCCCGGGCTCCACGCTCAGCAGGGGTGGGGAGGTGTCTGCTTGAGATTCTCTGTCTCTCCCTCTCACTCTCTGCCCCTCCTGCTTGTGCTCTCTTGAGCACGCTCTCTCTCAACTAAATAAATCTTTAAAAAATTGAGTCAATAAAAGCAAGGCAATATTTTACCTCTGTTTTTAATTTAAAGATGAGAGGAAAAAATGAGTAGATCACTGAATTTTGAAATCATACAAACTTCTTTAGTAGCTATTTTCATAACAGCTCAGCCGGGAAAAATGAATGGTTTATTTCAGCATTTCATTGAATAAAATAGATATTTTCAGCAGAAGAAACTCAGAAAGAAATGGAAGGAGAATGCTGTATTTTTCCATTTAGAAGAATGGTAAATTCAACTTAAATGTACTTAATTCATTGATGGAATTTAGTATTCTTAGATTGCAGGCCACTGTAAACATATAGTAAGTAGCAGGTAATAGTAAATAGGAGGTTCTTCAATTGAGTTTTTAAAAGTTAAACATTAGTATGTACTGACACTACACATTACATGGAAATTAATCCTTAAATTAGAAATTTAGGTATAATTGCAACTAATAACTTTAATTGTGTAATTGCCTAGTCTAAATGGGCTGCTTGCTCTAAGCTGTTTTGTGGGTAACTTTTTAATTAGATCTGTGTCTTAAACAAAATAATCCACCAACACCATGTTATTCACCAGTAGAACTATTAAGCAATTAAATCAAAAGGAATGTAAATCCATGCAAATATTCCAAAATAATAGTTCATAAATTGTAATGATTCTCCCAAATCCCTAGGCTGACTTTTAAGATCATCTCATTCAAAACAAAATAGCTTTATCTCCTTTCAAAGAAAATAATGCTCAATTTTTTTAATGTTCATGCAATACAGAA
>NC_138376.1:72555483-72571398 GCF_054177405.1 Leptonychotes weddellii
CCAGAAGAATCTGTGAACCTGAAGATAGGACTATGGAAATTATTGAGTCTGAAGAACAGAAGGAGAAAAGATTGATGAAATGGCAACAGAATGTTAGGGACCTGTGGGATACCATCAAAGAGACCAACACACTCATTGTGTTAATCCCAGAAGGAGAAGACAGAGAAAGGAGCAGAGAGAATATTTGAAGAAATAAAGGCTGAAAACTTCACAAATTTGATAAAAGACATGAATATAAACATCCCAGAAGCTCTATGAACTCCAAGTAAGATGAACTCAAAGAGATCCACACTGAGATGCACTATAGTGAAACTTTCTAAAGATAAAGAATCTTGAAAGCAGCATGAGATACAACAAATCTTTAATAAGATTATCTGCAGATTTCCCATTTTCTGACCAGAAACTTTGAAGGTCAGAGAGAGAGGAACAATGCATTCAAAGTGCTAAAAGAAAAAAGAAAAAGAAAAAAAACTGTCAACCAAGAATCTTACATCTGGCAAAACTGTCCTTCAACAGTGAGGGAAAAATTAAACAAAAGCTGATGGAATTCATTATCACCAGACCTGCCCTGAAAGAAATGGCCAAGGGAGTTCTGCAGAATGAAATGAAAGAACACTAGACAGTAACTTGAAGCCATATGGAAAAATAAAGAGCTCAATAAAGTTAATACATGGGAAATTAAAAAGCTAGTATTATTTTAAGTACGGTTTGTAACTCAAGCTTTGGTTTTCTACATGATTTAGGAGACTAACAAATTTAAAAAAAAAACAATTATTAGTTTAAATACTAGTACTACTGTAACTTTAGTTTGTAACATCAAATTTTGTTTCCTACATAATTTAAGAGACTAATGCATTTAAAAAATTATTAGTTTATGTTCTGGGGCACACAAGATACAAAAATGTAATTTTTGGAAAATCAACAACTGAAAGGGATGGAGACAGAGCTAATTTTTTATGTTATCAAAGTTAAGCTGCTATAAATTCAAATCTGAGTGTTATAACTTTAGGATACTAAATGTAATCTCCATGGTAACCAGCAAGAAAAATAGCTATAAAATATACACAAAAGGAAATGAGGAAGGAACTTAAACATTTCACTACAAAAAAAAAAAAAAATCAACTAAATGCAAAAGAAGGGAGCAATGCAGAAAATGAGGGGGAAAATAACTACAAAGCATATAAAAAACAAATAGCAAAATAACAGAAATAAGTCCCTTATTATCAGTAATTACTTTAAATTACAGTTGACCCTTAAACAACAAGAGTTTGAACTGCAAAAGTCCATTTACACATGGATTTTTTTTTCAGTAAATACAGTACTGTAAATGTATTTTCCCTTTCTTATAATTTTCTTAACAACATTTTCTTTTTTCTAGGTTACTTTATTGTAAGTATATAGTACATAATGCATATAACATATAAAATATGTGTTAATAAACTGTTTATGTTATCAGTTAAGACTTTTCAGTCAACAGCAGGCTATTAATAGTTAAGTTTCTGGGGAGTCAAAAGTTACATGTGGATTTTTTACTATGCAGGGGGTTAGTACCCCTAACCCCGCATTGTTTAAAGGTCAACTGTACTCTCTCCAATCAAATTTGAATTAAATTCTCCTATCAAAAGACAGATACTGGCAACATGGATAAAAAGACAGATATTGGCAACATATGACCCAACTATATGTTATATTCAAGAGACTCACTTTGTATCCAAAGACACAGATACAACGAAGGAGAAAGATATTCCACGCAATGGAAAGAGCAAGAGTGGTTATACTAATATCAGACAAAGCAGATTTTAAATCAAAAAGGTTACAAGAGATAAGAAGGACATTGTTTGCTTATTAATATAAACAGCTATAAATCTATAGCTATAGCCCTGCTAAGGTAGAAATTTATAACTTACATTAAAAAACAAGAAAGATCTCCTATCAACAACCTAACTGTACAATGTAAGGAACTCAAAAAAGAAGAACAAACTAAACCCAAAGATGGAAGGGAGGAAGGAAATAATAAAGATTAGAGCAGAGATCAATGAAATATAGAATAGAAAAACAATATGGAAATCAATGAAGCCAAAAGTTAGTTCTTTGAAAAGATCAACAAAATTGACAAACCTTCAGCAAGATGGACTAAGAAAAAAAGAGAAGACAAAATTACTAATACTATTAGTAGTCCTACAGAAATAAAAAGGATTGTGAGAGTACTATGAAAAACTGTATGCCAATAAATTGGATCACGTACATGAAATGGACAAATTCCTAGAAACACAAATCATGAAGAAAGAAAATCTGAATAGACCTATAACTAGTTAGGAGAATGAATCTTTAATAAAAAAAACCTGATGGCTTCACTGGTGAATTTTAGCAAACATATAAGGAACTAATACCAATCCTTCTCAAACTTTTCCAAAAGAATGAAAAGGAGGGAATACTTTCTAACTCACTCTATGAAGCCAGCATTGCCCTAATAGCAAAGCCCCAAAGACACAACAAGTAAATGGAGAACAACACTTCTATGAACACTGATTGAAAAATCCTTGACAAAATACTAGCAAACTGAATCAGCAGCATACTAAAAGGATCATACACCATGATCAAGTGAGATTTATTCCTGGAATGCAAGAATGGTTCAACATACCAAAAAATCAGTCAACGTAATACATCACACTAACAGAATGAAAGAAGAACAAACAAACAAACAAACAAACAAGAACAACAAAACACATTATCAGCTCAACCGATGCAGAAAAAGCACCCAAGAAAATTCAGTATCTTTTCATGATAAAAACATTCAACAAACTAGGACTAGAAGGAAGAATACCTCAACAACAAACATAATCATTTGCTCTACCACGACCCCTTTTCCCATATGCCATGGGTACTTTAATGGAGAGATAAGGCACCTGCACATAAAATTTTATGAAGCCCGCAGAAAGCAGGGTGATCAGCATGCTTCCTTTAGTAACTTTGTGTCCAGCTTGCCTACCTAATTATTTGGCCTATTTCTAATCTACCCCAGACCCAAAGGCTTACAGATTCCCTCATCCAAACATAACTGCATACAAAATTTCATGTGAGGTAAAAAGCCCACAGTGTGAAAACACTTCTTTGACTTCCTCATACTATACCAGATCTGCAGAACATGCACATGTATGGTATAATTCCTTAATAAGGCATTATCATTAAAATTATTTTTGTGGCCCATTCCCTACCCCTAGGTAAATCAATAACCAAATCATCCACATATGTGGTCACACCTTTCTTTTGGCCTTCTTAAGAATATAGCTATCTTTTTCCTCCCCCCAAAAAACAAATTGAAGAATAAAAATGCAGTATACTTTCTATTTCTGAGGTGAGATAGACCAAAGGTAGCGCTTAGCTCTACCTGTATTGATCTTGAAAAGATGGCAACAAAGCCCTTTTTTTGGCCATGGCCAAACTATTATTCAAAAGCCATTGGGAATACATGCACATTTTTACAATTGTATTTTTTTAAAAAACACACAAAAGCACAACTATGTTTAGTTCACTCCTTTTTTTTTCACTTTTAAACTTAAGTTTATGAAAATTAAATTATGTGTACAGAAAAAATTTTTGTTCTGCATATATAATAAGGTATTCATCTCCATTACAAGATACTTTGAATATGTCAGCAGAAGTTTTCACTTAAAAGTAAAGATCACTGTGGCATTCATTCTTTCAAAAAATACTTTCTATTAAGAAAGCTTATCCTTTCTGTTATGCTTCAGTAATTAAGGAAAGCACTCCTAATGAGCACTATTTTGACAATAACCAAATGACATCTGAGCACAAATGTGTTGACTAAGTTACTGATCTTTTGAAACAAACAAATAATATTAAACAAATTTGTGGACAAGTGTCAGGATAATTAGTATTGATTTCTATGTATTCAAGGGTCTTTGAAATTGTGAGAGTCACATCACTCTTAGGTTAGAAAATCCTCTTTAAAGAGAAAAAGCCTTAAAATGCTTATTGTCAAGGGATGTTGCACAGGATTTACAAAGCACTTCAAAAACACTGAACGTAAGTATTAAACTTCAGACTCCCACCCTAATTACAAAACAATATCTTTTAGAAACCATAGTCTCTCTTAAAAGACAAAGAGGAATTTTCATGAGTAGGCTTTAACATCTTAAGAAAATTATTTCCTTCAATACTTCTCTATTGTTGACTTAAGGTAACCTTCTCCCTGTTCTCTCCCATTACAACCATTAATCTTTATTGAGTGCTACTACTCCTAAAAAACATATTCCAAAAACTTGCTAAGCCTGTGACCACAAGGAAAACTACCTACACGTAGTTCAGAAAGGTTACACTCATCCAGTCCCCCCAAAGGAAATCAGCAACTCCCGATATCAAATTGCTTGTTTGTTATTGTTTATGGTCAATTTGTTTTTTATCCTGTTTTGATAAAAATGCTAAAAACTCTCCTGTAGAATTTAGGGAGCTGGGAAAGTAAGTGCCAAACTTCATTTCCAACCCAACTCTCCAGCTTTGACACTGCGGCATATAAAAACTGAGCCTTCCCATCCCCATACATTCACTTCCCATGCATTCATGTAGTATCCCTCTACCCTCTGCTCTCTACCTAGGAAAAAAACAGGAATTACTAAAAGAGCTAGACAGGGTATTCTTTAAGCAGTTAATATCAATTGTAGTGTTACCCAAGACAAGGAAAATCCAAGTTTAAGAATACCAAAGGTTATTCCTTTTCAAGAATGTCAAATTTTTGTTAATGATAGGAGCCACATAAATCTCTCAAGCAACCCAAAGTTTCTCCCAAGAAAGACATCAAACCTGAGATACTGGTAATAATATTTGATTCCAAATACTTTAGAATCCTAGCAACCCCTGAGAAAATGATTCTAACTCCACCCTCACACACACATACACTCTGTTTCCACTCTTACCTCCCCCAGATTTTAACTTGATCCTCCTCTCTGTAAAGCTACAGGACCCTAGGGGAGAAAAATATCATTGGTTTTCAGAATATGTTTGGATTTGTACAAAGAAATTAGAAAGAATTAGAAATTAGAACTACCTGGGATTTTATCTTATCTGTGGAGAAACATAGATCCTGGGAAGATGGAGAACTAAAGACACAGGGAATAAGGATAAGGATCAAGAGAGAGATATGATGAGTTAAGGAGGAGGGAGCAGTCCTGTGGTCCCTCTGGGGAGGCTGAGGTAGTGAGATTCATCCCTTCTAAAGGGGCAGGGAGCAAAGTGGTTACCTTAGGAGCACAGTGCCCTCTGCATACTCACCCTTTCACCTACTTGGAACTGACCTATGCTTTGCAGTAAGAAGCTATTTACACTTTCAGTGGTGTCATATATGCACTGAGTTCCATTGTTGTTCACATAGGGCTTCAATGTGATGGCCTCCTTGACTGTGGACCGTTGGGCAGCAAGGAGTATATCCCAGTAAGAGTATAAACAATTGAGGATAATAGTGTTTGTCATTTTTTTTCTTGCTATATAATAGGGCCTGTAGAGTCACTCAATAAACATTTGCATGAAGGTTGAATCAGTTAACCTACAGACTCCCCAGTAAGAGAATCACAGCTCTTCAGTGGCAGATTCCAGATTAGAAACTCCTAATGTCCGGGGCACGTGACTAGCTCAGTTGGAAAAGCATGCAACTCTTGATCTCGGGGTTGTGAGTTCCAGCCCCACATAGGGTGTAGAGATTACTAAAATAAATAAATAAATAAACTTAAAAAAAAATAAAAGAAACTCTTAATATCTAGGCCTGTTATGCTTTTCACACAATATCAGACACTAACAAGGAGTTAGGAGTTTAGTGTGTAATTAAGTAAATATTCAACCCCCTAAAATTTCAAATGCTAGGGAACAGGCAAGCAACCTGGGAACACATTCTGGGAGAGGGATGAAAATAATTATTTTCATTTTTAAAAAGAAGAGTTTAATTTTTTTAAGTTTAATTCATATAAATCCTAATTTAATTGTTCTAAACTCAGGCTGATTGTAAGTAAGATCTAGGGAAAGGAAGATTTGTGGCACTTTGTGCTTTTCTAGAATATTTAGTTTAAGCCAAATTTTCTTGGGCCCTGGGGAAGAAGACCTGACCTTACACAGTAGAGGGCTTACTACTGTACAGGTAATATTCATATATAATGTTTTGTGAATAAATAATATTTTTATAAATTTCAAAAATAAAAACAATATTTTATTTTTAAAAGATTTATTTATTTATGGGGGGCAGGGGAAGAGGGAGAGGGAGAGAGAATCTCAAGCAGACTCTGTGCTGAGCATGGAGCCCAAAGTGGGGCTCGATCTCATGACCCTCGATCTCATGATCACAACATGAGCCAAAACCGAGAGTCAAACACTTAACCAACTGCACCACCCAGGCACTCCAAAATAATATTTTTTAAAAGTAATAAAATCCAAAACCTATTCATGATTTAAAAAAAAAAAAAAACCTCACACTGAGCTGGGAATAGAAGGGAACTTCCTCAACGTGATAAAGAATATTACTATACTGCACAACTGAAACTAACATAGCATTGTATGTTAACTAACTGGAATTAAAATACAGACTTAAAATAAATAAATGAATACTCTTTGAATAAAAAAAGAAAAAGGAGGAGAGGCAAACCAAGAAATACGCTCTTAATATAGAGAACACACTAATGTATACCAGAGGAGAGATGGGTGGGGGAATGGGTTAAATAGGTGATGGGGATTAAGGAGCACACTTGTGATGAGCACCTGGTGCTGTATGAAGTGTTGAATCACTATATCGTACACCTGAAACTAACATTACACTGCATGTTAACTAACTGGGATTTAAATAAAAACTTTTTTAAAAAAATAATATCTACAAAATACCTAGAGCCAACATCACATTTAATGGTGAGAAACTAGAAATTTTCTCAATAAGATCAGGAACAAGACTAGGATGTTCCCTCTCATCACTGTTTTTCAATATCACACTGGAAGTCCTAGTCAAGGCAGTAAGACAAGAAAAAGGAAATTAAAGATATACAGATTAGCACACAAAACACAAAACTGTCTTTATTCACAGGTGACATGATCATCTTTGTAGAAATCCAAAAGAATTAACAAAAAAACTTCTGGAACTAATAACCAAGGTTGCAAGTTAAAATACAAAAATGAGTCACTTTGCTGTATAGTAGCAATGGACAAGTAGAATTTTAAATTCAAAACACAACACCATTTATGTTAGCACTCCAAAAAATGAAATACTAATCAAACATAATATGTATTATACTATATAAGGGAAACTATAAAACTCTGATGAAAGAAATCAAAGAACTAAATTAATAGAGAGCTATTCCATGTTCATGGACAGGAAGACTTAATATTGTCAAGATGTCAGTTCTTTGCAACTTGAGTGTAATCCTAGTGAAAATCCCAGCAAGGTATTTTGAGGATTTCAACAAATTAATTATAAAGTTTATGTGAAAAGGCAAAAGACCAAGAATAGCCAACATAATATTGAAGGAGAAGAATAAAACTAGAGGATTGACACTACTTGACTTCAAGACTTGCTATAAAGCTACAATAATCAAGACAGTGTAGTACTAGTGAAAGAACAAATAGATCAAATGTGATACAACAGAAAACCCAGGAATAAACCCATATAAATGCAGTCAACTGATTTTTCACAAAGAAACAAAGACAGTATAATGAAGAAAAGATAGTCTTTTCAACAAATGGTGCTGGAACTGAACATCCACTTGAAATCAATCAATCTAGACACAGAGCTTACACCCTAAAAAAAATAATTCAAAATGGATCACAGACCTAAATGTAAAAGATAAAACTATAAAACTTCTAGAAGAGAAGAGAAGAAAATCTAGATCACCTTGCATATGGCGATAACTTTTTAGATACAATACCAAAGGCACAATCTATGAAATAAGGTGAAGGTGAAGCTGGATTTCATTAAAATTAAAAATGTTCTACTGTAAAAAACACTATCAAGAGAGTGAAAAAACAAGCCACAGACTAGGAGGAAATATTTGTACAAGACATATCTAATCAAGAACCACTAGCCTAAATACACAAAGAACTCCTAAAATTCAACAATAAGAAAATAAGCAACCCAATTAAAAAATGGGCCAAAGACTTTAACAAAACAGACCTCACCAAAGAGGTTATATAGATTGTAAGTAGTCAAGGAAAAGATGCTCCATGTCATATGTCATCAGGGAAACACAAATTAAAACAATGAGATACCATTACATACCCTTTAGAATGGCCAAAATCCATAATTCTGACATCAAGTATTATCAAAGATATGAAGCAGTAGAAACTCTAATTCGATGCTGGTGGAAACATGAAATGGTACAGCCACTCGGAAAAATAGTTTGGTGGTTTCTTACAAAACTAAACATACTCTTGCCACATGATTCAGCAATCTCACTTCTTGGTATTTACCCTAAGAAACCCAAAACCTATGTCCGCACAAAAATCTGCACATGGATGCTTATGGCAGCTTTATTCATAGTTGCCAAAGCATAGAAGCAACCAAGATGTCCTTCAGTAGTTGAATGGATAAACTATAGTAGACCCAGACAATGGAATATTATTCAGCACTAAAAAGAAATGAGCAATCAAGCTATAGAAAGACATGGAGGAAACTTAAATGCATATTACTAAGTGAAAGAAGCCAATTATACATACCATGGCATTCTGACTATATGAGATTCTGGATAAGGTGAAATTATTGAGATAGTAAAAAGATCAGTGGTTGCCAGGGGTTGGGGGAGGAAGGAAGGAATAGGTAGAACACAGAAGCTTTTTAGGGCAGTGAAAGTACTCTGTTAAAATAGTGGACACATGTCATTATAAACTTGTCCAAACCAAGAATGTACAATATGAAGAGTGAACCATTACGTAAACAATGGACTTTGGGTACTAATGATGTGTCAATGTAGTTCATCAATTGCAACAAATATACCACTCTGGTGGGGGTGCTGATAATGGGGGAGGCTATGTGTGTATGCAGCCAGGAATTTATGGCACATGTCTATACCTTCCATTCCATTTTGCTGTCTGAAACTACTCCAAAAAATAAAATATATAAAAATTAAATTAAAAAAAATTTTTACATATACTTTGATAAATCTTAGTCACATCCCCATTACTGTCCACTGTGTCCCCTCACCCCTTATAAGTAGACATTTTTATTAGTTCCTTGATCACCATTCTAAAATGTCTTCATTCAAATATAAACAAATACAGATATATACTCTTCTTCCATCTTCGTTAGATAAAAGGTAGCTTAGTATATAGGCACAATTCTGCTCCTTGCTTCTTCAGTTACCAGTAATATTTCCTGAAGATCTTCTCACACCACCATGTTATGGATACCTCACAACCGCATAGAACTCCACTGTGGGGCGAACCATGTCCCCATTGGTGGGCACTTGTGAAGTTTCTAGTCTTTTGCTATTGAAGACCATACCATAATAAGTAAGTTGTACATATGCCATTTTATAATTGTGCATAGGTAACTGCAGAATAGAGTCGAAGAAGTGAGATTTCTGGGACAAAGGGTAAAATGCACCCATAATTTTAGTAGTTAGTGCTACATAATATTCCACAGGTGTTGTGGCATTTTGCTCCAATTTGCCACCAGCAGCAGTTCAGGACTTACTGAGAGTGTGTTGTCAAACTTTTAGATTTCTGCCAATCTGGTAAGTGAAAAATGATCTCTCAGTATATTTGATCTTTGTTTCTCCTCCTATGAGTAGAGTTGAGCATCTTTTCAAATGTTTATGGACACTTCTCTTCTTTTTCTGTAATCTATATTCTCCTGCCTTTTAATCATTTTTTTATGGGGTTGCTGGTCTTCACAATTTTAGGAGTTCTTTATATATTAAAGTAGACACCTATGTCTGTGAAATGAGTGGCAAATATTTTTTCCTAGTCTGTCAACTGTCTTTTGGTTTTGCCTTACGGAGTCTTTTTTCTATTCAGAAATTTTGATCAGATTGTCCTCTTTAAACTTCACACAACCCTAAATGGTAGGGTTATCCCCGTTTTAGAGAAAAGAACACTGAGTTATAGTAATATTGAATAAATTATCCAAGAACACACAAATCCAACCACAGATCTGACTCTGAGGATGGTGTAATATCTATATTATACTACAATATTCTTGCCAGGAAAATAAAAAATAAGAAAAGCAATCACATCTAACATTTTCTACTAACTATGTTTTTATCTTCACAACTCTATGAAGTTGGTATCATTACTACCATACTCATTTACAAATGAGAATTTGAGACTTCAAAAGGTTAAATAAATTTCCCTGGGAAATACTGTTTCATCAAGCATCAAGGCCCCTCAGTCTCTGTCCAGAACTAGGGTGCTCCATATCCAAGCACTACATTCCTTGTCCTCAAGGAACTTACAGAGTCCGGGAGTAGAGACAGAAAAGCAACTGGCTTCAATAATAGAGGTAAGAGCTGCATACAGGTACCATTGGTATCACTCCATTTATTTGGAATCTTAAGCTGTGTCTCATTTGTTTTGGAGATAATGATAAACTATCAGGCCAGCGTCCAAGCAGCTGGCAGTATCACCAGATACTGTCACTACACCCAGCAATAGCCACAGTCATGTCCCCTCACTATGCATTTAACGAAACACAAATGCCACAGTCCAGCTACTTGTCTGGGAACAGTACCTCACATTCACCACGTTCAGAAGCTCCGTGGAGAGAAGCACTCCTTATGGAGGACTTCCCGAACGGTCCGCACTCTTAATCAATTCCCCGGATTTTGCTCAGTGAGATCTAGCTCCAGAATAAACCAGACTGGCAGAGAGCAAAGTACCGGTCCTGCTTACAGTTCTCCCTACTGGGCAACTGCTCTTACTGAAATGTAATCTTAAGTGACGCTCTCCACCTATAGTGAGAGGGCTTTAGAAATTCTAGAAAGCTGTGTTTTCTGTTAAGGTGATATTAAGGATGCCTTTCAACATGATCTCCAGTGTCACACCTGTGAAAGAAAACTGAAAATGGTTTATGGTCTCAGAGCAAGGAATAGTTTTACTCCCACCGAGACTGACTTTTGCTTACTTTGTGACCCTGACACTCCTATGAAAGATCTCATTTCCCTCTTTGAATTGGCCCCAAGGAAGCTCAGATTTGAATGTGTGGCACACCCATGCGATTTGATTGCCCACTTTTACTCCCAACTCTTTCTTACAACCTAACTCTCCTTTCCCTTGTACTTCCTTAAATGAATTTATCTCACTGAGTTATGTGTTTCTTGTATTGTCACCTAAATTCATTTTTTAATAAGACAAGGTGTAAATATATATTTGAACTAAGTACTTTATCTTCTTTTTTTATTCTTTAAAACATTGCAAACACACCATGATCGGAACTCTACTAAGTCTAAATTACGACTCCACTTACCTAAGTAAAGAAAGATTACTTCATCTGCACCAGAATCTCACTGACTTCTTCTCATTTGTGATAATTGGTATCTCTGGTAAAAGAAGAGTCAAGGGACATCAGAATTCTCTTCAGCTTTGGCAATTGTCTGGCATGCTAACTGCTACCTGCTTGGACCAAGCTTACCTTATTGAGTTTTCCAATTGCTGCTTTGAAGCTAACAGACATGGAGCCTTTAAATTAAAATAGAAATTAGTGCCCAAAATGTAATCTTCCAAGAAATATATTGGCCCCTGTATACTACAATAAAATCACCCAGGGGCGCCTGGGTGGCTCAGTCATTAAGCGTCTGCCTTTGGCTCAGGTCATGATCCCAGGGTCGTGGGATCAAGCCCCGAGTCGGGCTCCCTGCTCCGTGGGAAGCCTGCTTCTCCCTCTCCCTCTCCCTCTCCCCCTGCTTGTGTTCCCTCTCTCACTGTGTCTCTCTCTGTCAAATAAATAAATAAAATCTTTAAAAAAATAAAATAAAATAAAATCACCCAAAGAACAAACTAAAAGTACCTAGAACATCATAAAATAGTACTTGCTACAGAACAGAAAACATAGGATTATATCAGAAAGAATCCAAATGTGCTGTAGAGTGCGTACCTAGTACCTCATTTCCGTTAGCCTTCTGTGAATTACAAATACAGGACTATTCGTACAATTGAGAGAATTTCCCTATGTTCTCAAGCTTCTCTCTCTACCATTCTACCCACGGAAGGCTACCAGCATATTCCACTCAGGAAAAAGTATATTTCACAAAAATAAAACCTTAGCTTATTGTGATGAAAAATCAAAACTAAGAAAACCCAAATATGTTTGTATCTATCCTAAGAATAATAGTAAAAGATTTTGTCTTACTTTATTCATCTATTTGTTCACTTTTGTTTCTTTTTCACTTTCAATGATTTCATGAACTCAGGGTTTACTCTCCCTAAGCCTTGAATCATTTTATACTTAGACAAGCTGAGTCTGGTTAAATCAGGAAAAATCATGCTTTAGACTTTTGCCATATTTCTAACCTCAAAAAATTACCAGTGTTCCTGAAGTCTAAAATGACTATACCCAGAGGAGCTAATTTTCATCTGTGCTTTGAACTTATATAAAAATCACAGCTGCCTTTATCTATCTGGCTTATAGGTTAATTTACCACAGGGTGTTCTGTTTGGTTCTCTCTGGTGTTATTTAGCTGATAAAAACTTGGAAATATTGTGACTATCTGTGTCTTGCCCTTATTATACTGTCCAATTTGGTTCATATCATCTCACCTCGCCCTCCCTCTCTCTCTCTTTCTCTGTCTCTCTGAAATTAGGCTTTGCTGTTGCCAAGAATAAATTGTTCCTTAGGGAAACCAGTAGAAGTCTTGATTGTGTGTCACCTTGAGCACAAGTGTGCCAGGTAATTCTCATTTTAACCTCAGTTTAAAATCACTGTTTCCAACTCTTGCATATCTTTGAAGGGAAGTGAGGAGAACTGATCATTATAAAGTCATTTATAATTCACACTTTCAACTATAGCATATCTACTAGCATGGAATTAAACTATCCTCAATCAGCAAGAATTAATATTTAATAGAGCCATTGAAAATATATATCCCCCACTGATGATAAATAAACACAAATCCAAGAGATAAATCCTCATTTCAAAGGGAGAATACAAGTCTTTATTTGCTGGATTAGCATTAAAATTTTAGATCTTTCTGGATTTCATCTGATTTCTGGACCCCTCATGAAACCATTACTTTATTACTTGCACTGTAACGCCTCCCTAGGGCTGCTCCCCTAGGTGCAGTTCCTTGCAAAGGGCACAGGGAAAACATTTCCAGCTAGTATAATAAGCAGAAGAAAGGACAACCTGCTTTTTTTAAGAAAAGAAAAATAAATCTTCAATTTCAAGATGGTAAACTATGGTAGATGCCATAACACTAGCAAAGTTTACATACACCTCACATTTTCTAAGCCACTCCATCAACCACTGTTTTCTTCTAATGTTCCAAATTTGGAGACATAATGAAGGTGGAATAGTCAATAAGGAAACAATTAAAGGCTCAGGCATATAACTGCAGAAAAGAATTTGAATAAAACTCTGTGAGAAACATTTAAGCAGGGCAAAGATGCACCGAGATATTGCCATTGTGTGTAGTTATTAACAAGAATGAGTTATATCTATGTTGACTGACCCATAAAAACAGCTATGATCTATCGATTTTTAATAAAGGTACTGTACAATAATGCATACAGTATGACCTCATTTTTGTAAAATGAATAAACAAGCAAACAAAACTAAACACAATAGAAGGCTTTCAGTTTCTATAAGCATAGAGGAAAATACATAAGTATATATAATCAATGGTTAACCCTGGTTACAAGAAAGTAGAGATTAAAGTTTTCTTTCCTAGTTCTATATTGCTTTGACTATCAAAAATGAATGTTTATTATCTTAAAATTAAACAAAACAAAAAATTAAGAAAAAAAGACAAACTATATACAAAGGAAGATACATGTATCATATATATGAAAGAACTTTCTGTTCAATTCAACAAGCATTTGTTGAGTGCTAGGGAACAGGAATATTGCTTAGATATGGTACACTGGGCTACCAGTAATAGAAAACCCAACTCAAATTGCCTTAAATAACATTTATTGACCTACATAACCAGAAGCCCAGCAGTGATATGGTTTCAGGAGTGACATGATCCATGACTCCAGCTCTATTTCACTAAGATTCTCTTGGGTTTTCCCTTTCTCTGCATATTGACTTCACCCTCAATCTGATAGGAAGGATAGGACTTATTTCCAAGTATCACATGTCCAGAAGAAGAGAGAATTGCTTCCCTAGGAGATGAAGCAAATGCTCCTGTCAAATCTCTCCTTGTGCCTCATTAGCCCAAATTGCACCACATTCCCAATCTTGAAAAATTAATTGACAAAGAAGATGGATATTAGATCAATTGGGAATAGTCTTGGGGCAGGGCAGGAAGACAGTCTACTGAGGAGCATGGGCTGAGTTGGGGAGAGGACAGGAGTTGATATCGAAACAGGGTTCCATTAGCAAAGAGAACAAAGAAGTGATGACTACGGTCAAACATGAACAATGGCGACACAGTCCTTACCTAGTAGAGTTTACACATTGCAAAAGGCAAGCAATAAAGAAGGAATTATGACTGTGAGGAGCATTATGGAGTATATAGTGCTATGCTTTGGGAACAGATAGCAAAGGATTTATCACTGATAACAAGAAGATAACTCAGGCATTATTCTAATATGATTGCTCAATAAAAAAATTATTTTTTAATATTAATGGTCAGAATGTATAAAACATGAGACTTCAATATAGATACTTGTCATCTGTAACACTGCTAAAGGTTTCCACCTTGCAAACACGGAAATTTTGATAAATTCTATTTCACATTATTCCCATCCCAAAAGAAACATATATGTAAGCTGGGTTTTTACTGCATTAGTGAATATGTTCCTAACAGGAAGAGAACATCTGTTTTACTAGGCTTCAATGAAAATTTAATTATCCATTTCTAATTTTACATATATGAAGATTGGAAGAATTTTGCATAAATTAGTTTCTGGCTCCAAACATTTCAAACATCATTTCTTCTCCACTATACTTCTGGTGCCAAGCACTGAAAGATGCATTCATATAGCACCTTCATGTCACAGTGTAGCATGCATCAGCACAGTGGGGAGTAGAAGTATTCCTGGAAACCATTCCTATACTAGATTTGCTAGTAATAACTTCACTGTATATGCATCCCACTAAACTGGAATTAAAGTGTGTCCCCAATTCAATTTGGATCCCAAAACACCTACAAAATTCCCCAAACACAAAGGAAATATGACAGAAGGTAAGTCAAAGTCAAAAGAGAGAATGGTCTTGGAGTGAATGAGAAACTATATACATAAATATTACCATTCCTAGATCTTACATTTGTACATTGCACACACGACCATGGGAACACACTGCTAAATTCCTGCCCAAAGCCTTGAAAGGGGCTCAGACAAGTGAGAAGCACTGAGGTTTATTTAAGCTTTATTAGCTTTATGGTAAACCCAGCTCTGCCTGGGAAAGAAAAACAGGTTGAGGGAAAGCTATGCAAATATAGGAGGGAGAGAGCACAATGATAGTTGAGGGCTTCCTATAAAGGAGAAGCCTGGAGTGCAGGACACAGGATCAGGAAAGGGGCACAAGTCATTTCTTTTTTTTTTTTTTAATTTTTTATTGTTATGTTAATCACCATACATTACATCATTAGTTTTTGATGTAGTGTTCCATGATTCGCTGTTTGTGCATAACACCCAGTGCTCCATGCAGAACATGCCCTCTTTAATACCCATCACCAGGCTAACCCATCCTCCCACCCCTCTCCCCTCTAGAACCCTCAGTTTGTTTTTCAGAGTCCATCATCTCTCATGGTTTGTCTCCCCCTCTGATTG
>NC_138376.1:72571498-72631339 GCF_054177405.1 Leptonychotes weddellii
TCCAGCAACCCTCAGTTTGTTTCCTGAGATTAAGAATTCCTCATATCAGTGAGGTCATATGATACATGTCTTTCTCTGATTGACTTATTTCGCTCAACATAACACCCTCCAGTTCCATCCACGTCGTTGCAAATGGCAAGATCTTATTCCTTTTGATGGCTGCATAATATTCCATTGTATATATATATACACCACATCTTCTTTAACCATTCATCTGTCGATGGACATCTTGGCTTTTTCCACAGTTTGGCTATTGTGGACAATGCTGATATAAACATCGGGGTGCACATACCCCTTCAGATCCCTACATTTGTATCTTTGGGGTAAATACCCAGTAGTGCAATTGCTGGATCGTATGGTAGCTCTATTTTCAACTTTTTGAGGAGCCTCCATACTGTTTTCCAGAGTGGCTGCACCAGCAGGGGCACAAGTCATTTCAATATAGACAAGTTTGCATATGTAGAAACAAGAGGTTGAGAGACGTCTCCTCTTTTTTCCACAACTTTCCTTCCATAGGAAGTAAAAGGCAAGGTTGTCTGCTGAAGGTAAATGGGTAGTTGTATCTAAGGAATAACGGTGAGGCTTATGAATAATCATTTTGGAACCTATAAAAGAGATGACCAGGGCAATGGGAAAAGTTTGCTAAGTACTGCTTAGGTCAAAATAAAATTGAAGAACATAATCTTGACATGTCACCAATCTTTAGAGTTGTGTGATAGTCTCCAGTACCATTCAGCAGCTCAGCTGAGAAACCAAATATAATAGAAATTTGTTGTTTTTTGACCACCCAATATGCATAGACCATCATTTTATTCATTGTACCCCAATTTTTCTCTAGAGAACCATGTACTTCTTCCCCCACTTTTAGTCCACATACTCTGGGCTCCAGTGAGCAGCTTGTTCCCTAGACACAAACCAGATTGTTTGGTTTTCTGTCACTTACAATGGGAAAAAGTCCTCACTGAATTCCGAAAGAAAGAAAGAAAGAAAGAGAAAAGAGAAAGAAAGAGAGAGAGAAAGGGGGAGGGAGGGAGGAAGGAAGGAAGGAAGGAAGGAAACCAGAAGTGGCATAGTGTAAGTAATGGATAAACAAGATGGAATAGGCAAAAACTGGGGAGAAAGTAACTAAGGAGTATCTCGTCTTCTATTTGTACCTGGGGACTGAGACCATGTGCCTCTTGCAGCTTCCCCAATAAAAGACTTGACAGGAAATGAGTTAGGAGTTTGGAGAATGTTATTTATTGTGGCTTTCTAGATGGGCCTACAAAGAAAAGATTCACTTAGGCTGAAACTGGCCCATTTGAAAGCAGAAAGGAATGAAAAGTAGGGATATGCTAATGAAGTCCACTTCTGTTTGTAGCCTGCAATCCAAGATGGCTAAAAGTCCAATGAAATGAAACCAGTGTTGGAAAAATGGAATGCTTTCCTGTCAGCTAAGGTTCGTGCCAGGAAAGGCAGGGGGGAGTTGTTCCAGGAGACCAAAATTGGGATATTTTCCCATTCAACTATCTGCTGTTATGCACTCTAGACTGACAAAGAGAACAACTAACCTAATTGCAAAGAAGCTGGGAAATGAGCCTGCAAGCCAAAGGCAAATTACTGGTGACTCTTACCATAGCTATGGTTTAATTTTATCCCTAGGCACAGAGCAAAATGGAAGCCATTCAGCTGAGAGTCAAGTGCATGAGCCAATGTCTGAGACTAATGCAAGGCTGGCTGCTAAGAGACTGAACACAATTCACAAACTACGTTTTGATAGGACATCTGACTTTGGGTTCCTAGCCCATGGAACTCAGGGAATGAAAAGGGCAGTGGGAGGTAGAAACCTTCATAAGTTGTTAAGGAAGTTGCTTTACTTGAGCTCTAAATCAACTCCCAGAACCCCAAAACTTTGCTAACCTGAAGCAGACTGCTCCAAGATGTTACTATTAGATAGCTCATTCTCCTCATACCCACCTGAGATGTAGGTATGGAAACAATGGACGAAAGAGAACCTCCTAAATGGCAGAACAGGGATCAGTCACGCTGTTTATTAAACCTTCTGACTCAGTAGATCTTGGTGGGGCTTTGTACTTTCAATCAGCTAACTGGGCTTATTACACACACACACACACACACCCTTGAAATACAGTATTTTAGGGGTAAAAGAATCTGAGATATAGGCAACTTTGGGCCCTGACTATATCAATGATTGTCACTCATTCTGCCTCCCCATAAATTTCACAACCTGGGGTACACAGTTCATCAATGACATAAGGATACCAAGGCAAATCTGTCTTCTAAAAGTATCAAAAAGGGGCGCCTGGGTGCCTCACTTGGTTAAATGTCTGCCTTCGGCTCAGGTCATTATCCCAGGGTCCTGGGATTGAGCCCCACGTGGGGCTCCCTGCTCAGCTAGGAGCCTGCTTCTCCCTCTCCCTCTGCACCTCCCCCTCGCTCATGCATGCTCTCTCTCAATAAATATAAAATCTTTAAAAAAAAAATAAAAAATAAAAGTATCAAAAAGGAAGCTGGGCCTGCACATGGGGTAATTCTTCTGGGCCACTATCAAACAGAGAATCCCATCATCCCAGGTAGTCTCCTCTCTTTGGGATACTCTGGCCAGAAACAAAGGGGTCACTACTGGCTTTATTGTGGCAGAAAACACTGTGTTTTTACCAAAACTCATTTCTTCTTCATCTGGGCAAACACTGCAGGAAGGTGGACACATATGGCTGAATTCTATCCAGTGGAATGTGGGGGAGAAGTGATGAACACCATTTCCAGGCTTGGCCCATAAAAATCTCCCAGGTTTCCAGGCATGGTACCAGATTAATCCAGTCTGCTGGGTGCTGGCACAATGGGATTCACATGCTGAAGATGGTAGAGCTTCTATCATCCTGGTTTCCTGGGCGATTACTTGGAGCTAATCAGGAACAACTGAATTGGGTTGTTATATGAAAAACATGAACTTTTCTTGTGCTAAGCCACTAATTTGAGGGGTTTGTTGTCACAAAAGCTAGCACTAATTTAATAAATATACAGATTGACATTTGTGTCACATTCGTGGGGCCGCAGTAATACACCCAGAGTTATGATTGGACCAGGTGAGATGATTAACCAGGGTCACCTAAGGAAGCATGGCTAGAGAATTCTAGTTGTAATGAGAAGGAAGCAAAACTAACTGCTAGAAAAGTATCCCCCAAAGTCAGAATCAAGTAAGGAAAGCATTCACAAGAGAGAAAATAACAGGGAGCAAGCCAGGAGGCCCTTGAGTGAGTTGGGTTGCTGAGCATGAAGACAATCAGAGCATATGGTGCACATTGAAGGCAGAGATGTGAGGGCAGCAAAGGTCTGTTTGCACAGGTGCCCTTAGAGGGAGGCCTCAAGGTGCAAAGGAACTGTGCAAATCCAGACACTTCCAGCCCCATCTCTCACAGCCAGCTCTGCATCCCATTAGCTTGCTGAAGCCTCAACCTACTGGCTTCATTCCTCCAAACCCCATTTCTCAAAGGTTGGTTTACTTCTCAACTTTTTATTTTTTTTTTTTTAAAGATTTTATTTATTTATTCATGAGAGACAGAGAGAGAGAGAGGCAGAGGGAGAAGCAGGCTCCCAAGGAGCAGGAAGCCCGATGCGGGACTCGATCCCAGGACCCTGGGATCATGACCTGAGCTGAAGGCAGATGCTTAACCATCTGAGCCACCCAGGTGCCCCTTTTTTTTTTTTTTTAAGATTTTATTTATTTATTTGGGTGGGGGGAGAGAGAGCACAAGCAGGGGGAGTTGCAGGCAGAGGGAGAAGCAGACTCCCCACTGAGTAGGGAGCCCAATGCAGGGCCCGATCCCAGGACCCCAGGATCATGACCTGAGCCAAAGGTAGATGCTTAACTGACTGAGCCACCTAGGTGCCCCTCAACTTCTTTTATTTAACTTAGGTCTGTACCTGCCACACGCTGATAATGTTTTCATGTTCCACTTCCTAGCCCTCAGCATATCTGCACTTAATATTTGAACTTTTCTGTAAGCTAGTAGTTGTTGAGTACATTACTATGGGTAACTAACTCCTATCCAGAAGAGAAAGAACCTGCTATTTTCACTACAGTGTGAACTCTACACTCCACAATTCCACTGTTTGTTAGCCCCTTCTGGGATTAAATTGAAAGCACCCAGATGAGCACCCAGGATGCAGAAGAGGGCAAATACCCATGAAGTCCCCTGCTTCTGGGACATCAGGACTTCATGACAAGTGCCACAAGCCTCTAGGCATTCCATGATCTTTTCACCAAGCTAACATTCCTGAGGAAGGAGGCATCCAGCTTTTTGTTAAAGGTCTCAGTAGAAACTTTGCCAGCCTCAGTCCCTCCCCACTACCAAAATCTCACCTGTCTCCAGTGGTCCCCATGTCTGAACCTCTTCCCAGGAAGAATCCCAACACAAAGAAACTATCATCGTTTGGATTACTGAGATCCCAAAGGTCTTTTTTTTGCCCTGGCCTCCAGGAACTGTATGCCTGTAAGGACAAGGACCAATAATGCTTAATAAGGATCTTTGGTTCATTTCCTATGCTTCTTCTTTGCAAATGAGTAACACATGACTTCAGGTCATAATGAGAATATTCATGTTTTATTTTGTGGGGTCCACCTATGCAAATTATCGGTACTGAGGAGTGCTTAGCGATGCTGAAACTAGAATACACCAAGATGAGTATGTGATGAATAACGTGGACAAATCACTAAAGCTTAGGGCCAGAAGACCATAGAAGAGTTAAGGACAAACTAAGGGCAGGCCCAGAGGCAACAGGATGAATCACAAAGTCCAAGCTAGGTGAAATAGGATAATCAGATTCTAAAGGAAAATCCTTTATGAATGAGGGAAAAATAAGCTGAAGAAAACAAGAAAGCCTAGGTACAAGGATGGATAGATGGCACCACAAGATGAAAAAACCTGAATATCAGTGTCTGTGCAGATGAGGGCTTGAATTTTTGCATCTCTACTTTATGTATTCTATGGCTTCTTAAAATTCAATTAACCACTTACAGCCTTAAAGGACTTGTAAAATACAATGATAATATCTACATCCTAGAGTCATTATAAGAATTGGTGCTTATCTTGATGAGTGTACTTTATATATTTCACTATCCCTTCACCCACCTCTCCTCTGGCAGTTTGTTCTCTATTTAAAAGTCTGTTTTTCTCTACTTGACTAACATAACATAATAATAATTTTAAAAAAGTAATACCAAAAATAAATAAAATTTTAAAAAGTAAAAAAAAAAGAATTAGAGACTATATATTTAGACATATATATTACTTGCATCATATAGCAGGCATCAATAAATGGTGGCTGTATTAATAAGATTATTTGGTTGTGAGCTTTCTATTTATTTTTTAAATTTTAAATAGGTTCCATGCCCAACGTGGGGCTTGAACTCACAACCCTGAGATCAAGAGTCACATGCTCTACTGACTGAGCCAGCCAGGCGCCCCAAGGCATCATTTATAATACTTACCTTGCTTCAGCCAACAATGAATCTCTATTTAGCATTTAAATCTTTCAGTATTTATTCATTGAACAGAATAAGTAAACCCCTTTTCTATGTAAAAGTCTAAGCTAACTGCCAAAAACACAGTACTACCCCATGCATGCACCACGTTACTTGTTTTTACGTGACTATCCATCTTGGTTTTAAACTGCCAGTATTTTTAAAGATTTATTACTAATATAAGTCATCTTCATTTCTATACAATATTACCCAATTTGGCTGCCTTTTTTGTTCTCCTAAATTCTTTTTTTTTATTGAGCCAACCCTTTGTTCTGGAACCATGTTAATATACCTTTTGGTCTATTTATACATGTCACATCTTGGGTTGACTTTTTATTCCAAGTTTCTTCCTGGCAAAGACAATGATCACAGTGTGCATATTTAATAAATGTTACATAATAATAACCATTAAATGTTCCTTTAAAATCTTAAGCAGCTTTTTATCTTTAGCTTCTACTTTGAGATAATTATATACTTCCCCAAAACTATTTATAGCTCCCATCAGGAAGAACAGCTGAAAAAAAATGTGTTCCCAGTCCTGCCAAAACTATGGTAAAAGTGATTTAAACTCTGAATTTCTGTTGCAAGTGTTCAAATGGCATTCAACATATGGATGTCTGAATCCAACAATAGAAAACTTCTCCCAACCAAAATCTCCCTGATGGAGATGGTTATTGAATACATCTTGTCCATACACCATCATCATTCATTTACCAACAAACAGATATGCAAAACAGTTACAAAAACACACCTTGTCCTTCCTGTTACAGTCCATCTGTATCTGTGCTCCTCAACCGCACCATGAGTCATGTCCTCCTCCCTCCCTTTGAAGCCCGAGACCCAGCATATTTAGTCAAGACCACAGATGTAGTCACAGATCACCTTACAAATTAGAGGAAGAGAGGACTTCCTCCATGACATGATTTGCACATCCCAGGGTCAAAAAATTATTTACATATGTGCACTACTCTTGGGGTTGCCAGGTTTAGCAAATAAAAATTTAGAAGCCATATCCATTCTATACAATCATGCCCCAAACCAGCCTAGCCGCAGTGTCTGAAGACCCCCAGATGAGAATCCTCAGTCAAGGAAGCAGGTCTATCTAGTGGGCTGGTCACTGGATTTGGAGACTGAAGACTGGGGTGCTGGTTTCAGGTCTTGCCACTTAGAAGCTGTTTGGTTTAAGTAAATCTATTATGATTTTTACTGCCAAGATCCTATTATCAAAAGGTCCATTTCCAGACTTTTGGGAACCACTACCCTTTGTGAGTCACCATACTAGGTGCTGGGGAAACAATAGACAAGCACAGTACTCTGCTCTCGGGGAGCTTAGTGTCCAGTGGGAAAGAAACCTACGAACTCAAGGGGGAAAGGTGGGGCTGGAAATCAAGACCTAGCGGGTGTCTTCTTTTGTTCTTGTTTTGTCTTTTGGCTCATTGCATCTCGGTCAGATTACATTTCCCTTCAGTATGCATAGAGTGCATCTGGTTTTACTACCTATTTGTTTTCATGAGAAGACTTCTGCCCTCAAGAGATGAAATAGAACCCACTGCTTAGCAATAGTAGCCTCCACACAGATGAACATGACCCTGTGACGTCTTGCCATCTAAACCAATCGTCGTTTCTGAGACTGTAAATACCTTTGGGGAAGTCGTACAAGAAAATGCCGTCTTTCTTCCTGTCAGAGAGAAGTGTCTTCTGTGCCATTTGCAGTTACCCTGCTCATCAGATGAGTGTCCTGGAAGAGGAGGTGAGAGCAGAAGGAAATTCTCTGGCTACTGACAGTTTCCCAAGGAGTCCCCAGCATCCATGAAGGAAGAGTTCTTCCAGCATAGGTCCAGAGGGACAGAAGTGACAGCAACGCTTACCAGAGCAATGTGGGGTATGCAGACCCAGCTTAGGTCCCCTCCAAAGTTTAAGTCCACACTGAGAACAAATTGCTGGCCCACACACCAGGAAGCAGCAATTCCTGGCCTCGTCACATTGACCTGCCTGGGTTCTTTTGTCCATGAGCTCAGCTTGTTTTTTTAGTGGTAAAGCTTGGGTGATGAACTAAAAAAAAAGAAATTATTTTCTTTAAAATGTAAACATTCTATTATTCTTCTTTCTACTAATAAAAATGCACCTATGCAATTAAGATACTTTCCAGAACCACATATCTGGCCTCTGCTTACTTGATCACTGGTTTTTCCAAACCTAGCACCCTCATTGTCCAGCCCTTCTCTGTGTGACAGTGAAATCTCACTGACTCGAAATAGAAGGAGCTCTAAAGTTGGGAGCTGTCAGCTCGGTTAGAATCCCAGCTCTACCTCCTCATTGCTGCGGGAATTCGGGCAAGTCATCTAGTTGCTCTAAAACTGCTTCTTCATCTGTTGACAACCTCTAATGTATCTGACAACCTCTAATAGTGGTCCTGTCACAGATGGTCAGTAAGATAAATTACACAATTTAAAATACTTTCATAAATACATAAAACAAACTACTGTAATAGGTTTAGGGTACAGTTTCTTTCTCAGTACAAGAATTCAGTTGATTAAGCAATTCTAATTACTATACCAATTAGGAAGGAGTTAATGGACGTCTTAAAACACTGCCATCTTCTGCCAGGCTGAGAGAGATCTGGTGACATAGCAGGATTGTCAAAGCTGGAACAGAGAAGCCAGGGCTCTTGATTTCATCACCTCCACCTATTCACCCCCAGTCTTAGCTACTATACCTAAATGCTGGTACTTTAGACAAATTGGTACATAATTGAACCCCAGTTGTACACCAAGGTAAAAACTTTCCAAAAGAGATTCTGGGATCTATGCAATTTAAGGGAAGTAGTGGGTATCTAAGTGTCCCCAAAATTTCTGCCACAGTCGGCAAATTCCATGAAGGTTCTGTGCCATGACAGATGGTGTATCCAAGGCTGCCAGGGGTCCAGTCAGCTTACCAGTCCCTTTTCTGATGTAGCCAAATACGGTTAATGACTTAATACCAAGAACAAATCAATCTAGGTTTTATGTTAATATCCACAACTTTGTGTATAGGTTTTACTGCTATGATTATTTATTATCTAGGGCATGTAGAGTAGTAATGATCCAGTATGATGCTAAGTAAGCTCCTCTCACTAAGGACTCAGTTCTGTTAGCAGAGAATAATAGAAGCAAGGAGGCACAGAAAAATATGAACTCGGCACTAGGCCAAAGCTGTGAATCCAAGCTATGCCTGAAAAAGTTACTTCATCCCCTGGCAACAGTTTCCTCAGCTGGAAAAAGGAAAAAATACTGTGAATTAAAATAGATAAAGTATATTTTGATATAAGCGGCCAAAAATGGCACCCATCATTATTATTAGCATACTTTTATGCTAAGAGTTAGTACTGTTACAATTTTAAATGTTTTCAAATTCCTTAAAAAGACATCATCCTTCACAAGTACCACAAATAATGAAAGCTCACATAGAAAGGAAGTTGGTTTATATAATCTTCTGATCAATTGACTATTTTTCCCTTTTGGGAAGTTTCAAAATACAGTGAAAACCAGAGATAAATATTGTGCCCTGTGAAGATGTGGATTTGAATATAATGCAGTCAGAATGTGCACTCCAGGGCGCCTGGGTGGCTCAGTTGGTTAAGCAACTGCCCTCAGCTCAGGTCATGATCCTGGAGTCCCAGGATCGAGTCCCACATCAGGCTCCCTGCTCAGCAGGGAGTCTGCTTCTCCCTCTGACCCTCTTCCCTCTCATGCTCTCTGTCTCTCATTCTCTCTTTCTCAAATAAATAAATAAAATCTTAAAAAAAAAAAAAAAAAAAGAATGTGCACTCCACCCTCTGCCACAACCTTATCTCAGTCATTTTACTAACCTCAACACAAACTGAATTTTTTGGACTAGCAGTACAGCATCATAGGAGGATTTTATTATATTTTAAATTTGAACTTCACCATTGTAATCGTCTTTTGCTGTGTCAGTTTGGATAGGCTACAGTCCCCAGTTCATCCATCAAACACTAATCTAAGTGTTGCTGTGAAGGTATTTTATAGATGTGATTAAAGTCCATCATCAATCCACATTAACTAAGAGAGACTGTCCTAGATAATCTGAGTAGGCCTGATTCAATCAGTTGAAAGGCCTTCCAAGCAGAACTGAGGTTTCTCCCAGGAGGAGAAAATTCCACCTTAGGCAGCAGCGTCAGCTAGTACCTATGAATTCCAGCTTGCCCTACCTGACAGCCTGCCTTTGGGATTTCAGATTTGTCTAGCCAGTCCCACAATCATGTAAGCCAGTTCTTGCAATAAATGTCTTAATATTTTCTACCTCTTTTGTTTCTTTTGTTAAATGCTAACTGATATAGCCATAAAGCTTTTTTTTCTTTTTGTACTAAATGTAATTGACTGCACCTTGATATCTCAATTGCTCCTAAAGGTTCTCTTTATTATGTATGAGTTAAGTAGGGTTCACGGTAGATGAGAAATGGTCTTTTTCTATTTTCATGATAGATATGAAAATGTTTTTAATTCAACATGATCCTCTACTTTGCTATATCTTTCTTTCCATTTCAGGAAAAAAAAAAACTATCAAATGTAGATTCAATGGCAATCTTCTTTTGTAACTTAAAAAGAAATATGTTTATTGCATAGGAGTGAGAAAGAAGAGAAAACCCTCATATCTAAATGGCAAGAAGGTGAAACTCATTTATAAATAATTGGTATTTCCTATAGATTTAAAAGTGGATTTTAGAAAGAACTTAGGTTTTACAAATGGAAGTGCGATCTGAAATCATTTTGTCAAAATAGGAGCAGACATTGTCATGGTTTTGCCAAGTGATAATCCAATTTTAAATAATTCAGCAGTAAAATTTCCATAATTCTCCTAGAGAGAATTCCTTAAAACCGTTTCTTAATACTAGTGGTCTTTTGCCAAGTTTCATCTCATCTTTAACTTCTCTGAGAACTTCTAAAACTAGAATATAATTATATACACACAGGTTTGAGAGCTAATTTGAAAATAAAAACCCAAAGGAAGCACGATTTAAAACTCAACTCAGATTTTAATTTAACAGAAAGTATTAGTCATGACAAATCTTTCTAAGATGAAGTAGTCCTTTTAAAAAAAACTCCACTTTTAGAAATGTTAAATATTTATTCATTTTCTTATTGGGAGCTCTTTTCCTGGTTGTAATAATATGCACAAATAACCATACTTTTTTATTCTTGAATTACAACCCAAAATTCAAAGTGGTTTTTTTTTTCATATAGGTCATGTACTATTGTAAAATAAATTAATTTTAATTACAAAGGACTAGTACCAATATATAGCTAAGAAATGTATTACCATTTACCTGTAATAACAAACATGTGCTTTAATATTTTTATTATTTGAAAACTGAGTCTTCAATGAAGGCAGTTTAGCAGGACTAATGTGAAAATAACTTTGAATTAAGCCGTCCTTTAAACTTAAAAACCATAGTAGAATAAAATGTCAAGCAAGTAGAAATTTTTCTGTGATATATACATAAATATTTTCATGTAAACAAAAGCAAAGATTAAGAACAAATTAAATATCTTTGTCAGCAACTGAAATTATACAAAGAGTAAAAAGATTATCTTATTTTCTTCATGCTTCCTTTGAACATGACTGGCATAAGCAGAGCAATGGGAAATTCGATGAATTGTACATTCCCCTCATACTCTTCTGGAGATTATATACAGTAAAGACATCTCTCTAGAGGAAAAGAAAAACATTAGAGGAACTAGACTCTTGAAAGTCATGACTTTCAAATACTAAATGACTCCTTTTGCTCTAGCGTGAGACAACATGGCCCATCAGAATTTTGCCAGCTGAGAGAAAATACAGCTAATACTGGCGAGACCCTGCACTAACACATGTGGCAGCAAATTAGGCACAACCATGTGTCCAGTCTCCTCTCAATGCGGATGACCCGTGCACTAGGAGATAATGAATGGCTTCCAACACTAACATTTTTGTGTAAGACAGACAATCTTTAAATGGGTATATTTTCAACAAGAGTGCTTCTTGAAGCACCTGCTTTAGGATCAGGGACCCAGGGACCTGCTTGGGAATCAGAGTGTTCAACGAAATAGTGTGCATTCCTGGGCCCAACCCCAGCCCCTCTGGGGAACCCGGGCCTCTGTATTGTTAACAAGCACTCTGAGAAACAAACTGAGGGTTCTAGAGGGGAGGGGAGGAGGGGGATGGGTTAGCCCGGTGATGGGTATCAAGGAACTGAATGGAGCACTGGGTGTTAAACGAAAACAATGAATTGTGGAACACTACCTCAAAAACTAATGATGTATTGTATGGTGACTAACATAACATAATAAAATAAAATTTAAAAAAACAAGCTCCCCTGGGAATATTTAGACACAAATTCCTATTAAAATTTGAATATCACTACTCCAGACTATTGGGGATTTCTTTTGACTCTCTCTTGATCGCAGATATTTCGCGATCTCTCTCATGCCTCTTACCTATAATACGCCAGAAGGAAAATGAAAACAAAAACATTTCTGATTATGTCTGTCAGCGGCAATAATTAGTAGTGGTATTTTTCTTTCCCCCTCAAGAAAATACAGGGGAATAGGCAAAATGGGATTCTGCACCTAAATTTTTCAAAGGTACATCAGAGTACATTTTTTTTTAAAGCTTCCAAAATGTATACATAACAAACACATTCAAAATGATTTGTAAACTGCCCCCTATCAAGAGTCTCCAGTGTAAAGAGATCTGCTGTGGGTGGTGGTGCTGAGTTCCCACTAACGCCCCGCACAGTCTTCTCTCACAAACACAGAGCATCTCAGCAGGCACCCGGAGCTCTCGCTCTTGCCCAACAATGCACTGCCTACCAGGCGGCACAGAAGTACCCAAGGACTGCTCATAAGAAAGGACAAAGGAAGCAAAGCTCAGTTTCAACTCCTATCACAAAAGGAGTCTCAAGACCTACTGCCAATATGGGAGATGAATACAGATCACGCTGACTTTCCTCAGAGAAAGTATAATTTCAAATACACGTATTATTATCCGCTTGAAATCCAGTTTATATTGAAAATGGAAAGCATGATACACTTCCAGGTGCTCCTAGGTATCTACTACAGTGTTTATGTTCCATAAGATCCCTAGTGGACAAAAACAATTTTAACCTGTGAATAATATAAATTAGAAACCAAAGAGGTAGGTGACTGTCAGCAAAGGCTGATCCCAAAACAACATGCTGAGTAAGTGCTTTGAGTCCCAAAAGAGTTCTTTAACTGGAAAATGAGTTCTAATACCATCACAACTGCCTTGAGAGCAGGGTTCTTCAGGTCCTTCATGATGTCATCAATCTTCCAAAGTCCTAATTCCTGATACAGTGCTATGGGCTCTTTCAACATTCAGGAGACATTCCATTTTGAGAAACAGCTAATAAGTAAACTGCAAAGAAGTAATACTGGAGACCAAAGATTGATGCTGACGTCAGCCGAGCTCTTCACAAATCTCTACTCTCACATGGAGGAAAGCACATTAGAGTTGGGCAAGATTCATCTAATCCAACTCCGTGGCTGTAAAACTGAAGAAACAGAGGCTCATTTTTCCCACTGGCTCACAAAGCACTAAAATGCTGAAAAGATGCTATAAAAATCCAAAAAGTGTTCATGTTAAGTCAGCTATTTATAAAGCCCATGATGTGGCCAAGAGACTACACTTTCAACCCTTATGACCTTAGTCTGCAGCCCCATCCCCTTCAGCTGTTTTATAAAGTGTGTCAGTGGCCACAGAGCAAGGGGACCAAAGGCTCTGGATGTACCGGGGGGGGTGGGGGAGGCAGGTCATCGGCAAGAGAAAAATAATTTGAAACCCCAGACCTGCCCTATTAAAACTTGCTCTATGCTCGGACCAGGACTTATCTTTGCTTCTTTGTAGGAGACACACTCTTGAGCACATTCACAAACTCTAGCTCTGCTATGGGCAAGCCCTCAGGCAACAGTACTATTTTGCCCAGAACATTTAGAAACAGCTGGACAACTGGAAACCTCAGACCCTGCAAGGCCAAGACCCACATACAGCTGTATTGAACTTCTCCATAGTTGTCAGTCACTTATTTTGTAGACCAAAAAAAATCACCTTATTTTCTTATAGCCTTATTTGTCTAAGATTTTTAAGTTCCACTGTAAAAGGGTGGTTGTGATTTTTTTTCTATTTTCCACACTTTTTGTAATGTTTTCACATTTTTTTGGTAATAAAAAAAAGTGAAACTACTTTTAAAAGGAAGGTTTTAGTCTAAAAAAATTAAAGATACAGAGTTCCTTCCTGACTATGAAACACTTAAACCCGAATGGTATGTCTACATGGCAAAGAACAGCAGTCTCAGGATTCTGACAGACCTTCTTGGATTCCAGCTCTACCATTAACCTTGGGCAGGATTTTCATCTCTCTGAGACTTACTTTCTTCTTAAAAAAGAAAAAAAGAATACCTACCTCACAGGATGCTGTGAGGAAAAAAATTGCACAGTGCCTGGAATATGGCAGCTGTCCAATAAATGGTAGGTCCTTCTCCCCACCGGACTCAGTGAGAATCCTTGAGTCAAAGGAAATACCACAGCCCATGCCAGCTACCTCCTCACTGCCTCCCATTTAAATTTGCAAGGATGCCCTGTCTCCTCAACTTTGCTCTGAAGAATCGCTATTGTGCTTAGAAAAATGTCTACATTTTTATGTTCTCTCCTTTAAAACTGGACATGCAGATAAAACATTTTTTAAAAACTATCTTCCTAGAAATGATAATGCAATGTTCCCTAAAGCACAACATGTCATGTATAAAAACAATTCTGAAAAACATGACTGAATTAGTTTGTACATTATTTCTTAAAGTGCACCAAAGTAAATATTAATGACCTTTAAAATGTCACTAACCGCCTTGGGTTATTTTTTTTTTTTCAATAAAAGTAAATATTTATCTACTGAGATGTGTGTGGTTTTGGCTCCAATGTGATGACAAAAAGCAGCAATGTCTTCCGGAAAAAAAAAAAATGATAAACTCAATTAAGCATACCTTAGCAGCATCCAAAACACCTACAATTCAATGTAACTGCAGGCTCAATAAAGCACAGTCTTGATTCCTGCTTCAAAAACAAAATCAATCAAAGAAACAAAACACCATCTCCCCACCCTAAATCAAGGATTTCTCTTGAACCCTGGAGGTAACATTTGTGATCATTTCCCTATTGTGTATCCTTGGTAATAGAATTATAACTAATCACCATTCCTTCTTTACACTGAGCGCACACACACACACACACACTCCCTATAAAAACCAATAAGGTACACTTGGGGGACCTATGTGAAAGAAAATTCAAAGTCAGATAAAGAGCAACCATCACCCCAAACATCAGGCAGTGCAACATTCACACCACTGTCCGGTGTTCCCCACACACATAGACAGCACTGGGACGTATCCGCCGCCGCGTGTGACCAGGAAGACGTGGCAAAAACTTGAAGGACTTGGGCATCATATCCAGGCAGGCATCATGGAATTTCTTAATCCTCCAGTAGTAAATCAGTGGGTTCAATGCAGACTTGAGGTAGCAGAGCCAGAGTAGCCAGGTGCTAATCTCAAAAAAGTTGTGCTTATAGTAAAAGTGTTTACTGAATGTGGCCACAAGGCTGTAAGTGGTGAATGGGGCCCAGCAGACGATGAAGACAGCAAACAGAATCAAAATGGTGGTGAAGGCACGCGTTTTAAAGCCCATGTCAATGCTCATCTGGAAGGGTCTCTGTAGACTCATGAGACCCAGTTTGCTGGCCTGGCTGAGACATATACCCTCGGGATAGCTGTGGATCCTCAAGGCATTGTGCCGAAGGGTGTTGAGGATGCCCATAAATGAATACAGTATCACCAGGAAGGGTAGGAAGAAAGAAACTAGAGAAATCAAAATCACATAAGCTTGGTAACCCGGGTTGGTTGTATACCCAAACACACACTGCGGGGCTCGGGAAGGGATCTGCAGGTCAGGGTTTCCTACAGCCAAAGGAAAAGCTATACAAAAGGAAGCCGCCCAAGAAACCGCAATTAGAATCTTAGCCCTATATGGATTTAGCTTATCCTGCCTCTGGACTATAATAAGGAACCTATCGATGCTAATGATGAGCAGGATGGCTACTCCCTCTATCACAAACAACCAGAAAAACATAGCAGATACCCTACAGAAGAATTTCCCAAAAATCCATCTTGTAGTAAGAATAGTTACCAAGGCGAAGGGCATGTTCAGCACTGCAAGCAACATGTCTGCAAATGCCAGGCTGGCAAGGAGGATGTTAATTGCAGAGCGCATGGCAGCTTTTTGGTAAACCATCAGGCAAACAACCAAGTTCCCAAGGAAAGACACAGACAGAATAAATATCATTATAGCAGAGAGGATGATCTGGAGAGGCAAGTTTAGGCTCTTAAAAACTGCTGGTGTTGGGGGTACGGCTGTGCCATTCACAGTCAAGGAACTCATCCCAGTGGGAGCCATCGCGTCCATGCTGTATCTGAGCAGCGGGCCAAGGCCGGGATGCTGGAATGGTGGAGGGACCGTAATGTTCACGTAAGTGTTTTCATAGACTACAAATGTTGTGTTGGTTGCCCCAGTTCGGGATGCAGTCAACACTGCGGAGAAGACCATGGTTTCAGCAGGATGGAAGGCGTGAGCAGAGATATGGGTGGTCTTCAAGCATGTCAACACAGAGCAGCAGTATCATGTTTCATTGATGGGCTTGGAAACACATTCTGGAAAACGGACAAAGAGCTCCATCTTCCATAGCAGTCCTTTTGCCTGAAAACAAGCCCAAAACACAAAAAGCCAATGAGAAATGGGCTTTGTAAATAACATTTGACTTCTTACTTTTCATCATGAAAGACAAGTTTTTTAAACCTTGAAAAATACTTAAGTCTCTGGCCTGCTAAAATATGGTTGTTCTGTTTTATATTTGTCAACCATGATGAAATTTTCATGACATTTATATATAAAGTGAAAATGAAGAGAATCAAAAATGTATCACTGCCTCAAAAGCAAAAGTTATAACCTTCCTGTTAATTTTTCTTTGAAATTTCCAATAGCAGCATGGCCTTTCCACAGTCACTATTAATACAGATTTTAGTATCTGATTCTCCTGAAAGTACTAATATTTTTCTTAATAACTCTTTGGTACAGGTTCATATTCCATTTTTACATTAACATAAAACTATTTGCCAAAGAACACTGAAGTCAGTTTCCTATTGATTGCATTATAATCACACACTTTTGTTCTAACATCCATATAAGGAGGTACTAGGTTATTTTCTATAGAGGTCTGAAACAAATTCCTGGCTTTCTATTTTTTCATGTTTCTTCTCAAAAATCCCAACACCAACCATATTGGAGAAGTTATTCAAGAGGAGAAAAAAATTACATGTAAAAAGTCTTAGTCATATTTTCAAGAGTTTTCTTTTTCTAAAGCTCTCTTTGCTTCTCATATTCTGTCTTCTTTCCCACTTCCATCCTTTAATTTCTGATTTATATATTTTATCTTCTCAATTTCTTCTCCCTAAAACCGACTTGATTGTATGTTAGCAACTTGATAAAAGATGTCAAACAAATAACAAAGATGGGGATTCTAAAGGAGATAACCAGAAAAACATTCAGGTGTGGAGAATCTATTATAGAAAACTTTCAAAAATATTTGGTTATTTTTTTTTTAAGACTTTATTTTTAAGTAATCTCTACACCCAACATGGGGCTCACAACTCTGAGATCATGCATGCTCTACCAACTCAGCCAGCCAGGTGCCCCAAAGATATTTGGTTATCTTGCTCCAGTTTATCACCTTTCTCTTATCCTTACCCTCAACTTCTTATCAATTTCTGCAACCCTGGAATTTTCCATAAGGGACTTTCTTAATCTACTATCTTACTAATCCACTTTTGTGGCATGGGCTCTTCCTTCTTTACTGGGGAGGCAACCTCTTTAATTAGAAAGACCTCTCTTTGGATTTATGAGCAGATGCCTTTAATACAGCTCAAAAATTGGGGGAAAAATAAATGCATGGAAGTTTAAAACAACACTGTGATTTGCTCATTATTTGAATTTAGAATTAAGTCATCAATTTTAGGGGAAAATGCAAAAAAGTTCACTTACTCATTTCCTGGGGTATGAAGTGTGGAGGCATCCCATTTGCAAGACCCAAAGATCTAGCACTCTAGCCAAATCACAGGCTGTCTATCATATTTGTATCTCTCTACAATCCCCTCTTCGTTGTCCAGGGCTGCCTTTATGAATAAGGAGAATACTAATCTGTTTGATTAAAACATTAATTTTACTATTTACTCTCATTTTTATAGCTTAAGTTCTTTATCCCTATTAGATTTCACTCTTCTTCACATGTTCACTTTGAAATGCAAAATATACTTGAACAAGAGGCCATACTAATCCAGTAATTCTCAAACTTTATTAACCACAAAGGTCCAATGGGAAGGAAGCAGTGGTAGCTGGAAAGCTTTACAACATAATCACCATAAGTCTCTTTAAAATTACCTAAATATAAAAAATAAATAAATAAATAATAAAATTATCTAAATATACATACAAATAAGAATAAAGACTTTGCTTGCTACATAAATCAGTTTCAATACAAGTCTATCTCTAAAGAAAAATTATAAATAGGCAAATGTGTATCTTAAGCCTAATGTAATAGTTCTAATTGTGCTTGACCAAGTAAAACAAACATATCTCCATCCTGAAGTAGTACATGCTTTATAATTTATTTTTTCTCACTGAGATATAATTGACATTGTAACTTTATTTAGTTTCATTTGTACAACATATTCAATATTTATATATATTGAGAAATGATCACCACAATAAGTCTAGTTCACATCCATCACCACACAGTTACAAAAAAATTTTTTTCTTGTGATGAGAATTTTTAAGATCTACTCTCTTAACAACTTTCATATATGTAATACAGTATTATTAACTATCGTCACTATGCTATACATTTTATCCCCATGACTTATTTAGTTTATAACTGGAAGTTTGTACCTTGGGACCCCCTTCACTCATTTCATTCATTTCCACCCCCTGCCTCTGGCAACCACCAATCTCTTGTTCTCTTGTATCTATGAGCTTGGGCTTTTTCTTATTTTTTGCTTGTTGTTTTAGAGTCCACACATAAGACAGATCATACAGTATTTGTCTTTGTCTGACTTATTTCACTTAGTATAATGCTCTCAAGGTCCATCCATGTTGTTGTAAATGGCAAGATTGCATTCTTTTTATGAATATTCCATTGTGTTTATATACCACAATTTCTTTATCCATCAATGCATCAATGGACACTTAAGTTGTTTCCATATCTTGGCTATTGTAAATAATGCTGCAATGAACATGGGGGTGCATATATCTTTCTGAGTTAGTGTCTTTGTTTTCTTCAGATAAATACCCAAGAGCAGAACTGCTGAATATATGGCATTCTATTTTTAATTTTTTGAGGAATTTCCATACTGTTTCTATAGCGGCTGCACCAATTTAGATTTCCAACAACAACGTATGACAGTTCCTTTTTCTCCACATCCTTACCAATACTTATTTCTTGTCTTTTTCATAATAGCCACTTAACAGGTGTGAGGTGGAACCTCACCTGTTTTGATTTGCATTCCCCTGATGATAAGTGATATTGAGCATCTTTTCATTTATCTGTTGGCCATCTGTATGTCTTCTTTGGGAAAATGTCTATTCAGATCTTCTGCCCATTTTTTGTTAGGATAGTTCGTTTTTTTGCTATTGAAATTGTGGGAGTTCTTTATAAATTTGAATATTAACTCTTTATCAGATACATGATTTTTAAATATTTTCTCCCATTCAGCAGGTTGCCTTTTCATTTTGTTGATGGCCACACTTTGAAACACTTGGTTTCCTCAACCATGTTGAGGAACAAAAACAAAACCACAATTTAAAAGATACTTTTTAGGTTCTTATATAAACATATATAGTCATAATATTTCTCTGCCATCAAAGCCCCCCTTTACTATAAAAACTTCTAACTTATAATTCATCCCATTATTCACTCATCAAATATTTATTTACGTACCTAGTATGTGCCAGGCACTAAAGAGACAGCAATGAACAAATGGTTCGGACATCTGGTTAAAAGGGCAGACTGACCATAGACCCTGCATCTCAAAATCACACTGAAATGACAGTAAAGGGATTTTTTTAAACAAAATGTACAATCTCAAAGGACAAAAGGTATGAATGAAAAACACGTCAACAGATAAGGAATTTTTTTTTTTTAAGTGTCCTAAGACAAAAAGCAGATGGAGTAGCTGACTGAACAGAACAGAACAGAAAACTCTTCACCCTCACTACTTCCAGGGAAATATGCTTAGAAGCAGCTGACCCACCCTGTGGGGCAGCTCTGATTGGAAGGTACCAGTTCCCACAGAAAGTGTAGGTGGCACTAAAAACTGGTACACTGACTGAAAATCTATCTCCAGGGCCACGCGAGTCCCACTCCACGCCCAGGTCTCCCCTCCTCTGAGCAATCACATGAAAGCACACACACCCATTCCAGCAGCCCAAGTCTGTGGCACAGGTGAATCTGATGAGCATAAACTTGAGTGCAGGGCTGAAAACAGGGAGACTGACTGAATGTCTGTACATTCCACAGGAGAACCTAGCCTTCTTCTCTACCCTGTTCCCAAAGTGCCGGCAGCCTGACATATGCTACCCATGCAGGGCTAAAATATTCGTGTATTCCAGTAACTAAAAAGCCCTAGAGGAAAAATTTCTAGATTCTAACATTTGATGGTACCCCAAGAAAAATGCTAGTTTGGTGCCCAATCACCTTGTATACTGAAGCCCATCCACTCTCAAGCCTAACCCATGCACACAAAGCTTCTATTCAGCTTTTCGGTACCTATTAAATATAAACGGCCAATTTCTCTAATATAGAGAGAATCTACAAAGGAATTAAGCAAAGGCAATTTTGTAATTAAACATTAGGGAAAAGAACCAGAATTTATAAGGAACACAGCATGCATGGACTTAATAATGCCTTTGCCCTGGTATCTATACAGTGTTCTTCATTCATTATACTCTGAGCTCACCACAATGTAAATGTAAATATTCTCTGTCCTTCTTCCTTTTCTTACTGGGAGGCGTAATAACCAAAGCAGTGCTTTGAATGCTCACAGTAACTATGTTAAAAGATCTTTCCTCCAGGACTTCTCATCAAATACTATTGTGACCTGAAGTTTCTTTTGAATTTTATATTAGACTAAATAAAAGTTTTATAGTCAAAATTTGCATTTCCAAAAAAATAAAATACAATTTGCATTTCCAAAGGAAATGGGACAGTAGCAATGTGAGAACTAGAAAATTAGCTTAGTTTGATAATATCTGCATAACAGTCCTAATGCTAAATCTAATCTAGACTAGTCTTTATTTGCTATTTGGTGGAAACTCTTAACTACATTTTTGAAATAAGAAAAACTTAAAATTCTGTGTGAATGTGTGCATACATGTATATACACACATCCCACATGTATGTGCCCACATACAACTCACTGAGTTATGGCAGAAGTAATTGGATTTATGATTCTTTCCCGTTTCTTAAGGCATCTCCAGGAACAAACACAGAAACTGGAGTAATTAGGTTAATGACATGAGTAAAGTGTTTCATGTTTGGACTGTGCCAGAATGTCACAATTACTGGGGTGTCAGTGGCTAGAATGGGCAGTGGAGGTTGTAGTATTCTCTAGTCTCACCTGCTACTGTGGTGCTATAGATACTTGTTTTATTCTCTGCCAAGATTATATTCTCCTAGAAGGCATAGACTGATTTTATTAATCTCATAGTTCCCTATGACTACTATGCTTTACACACAGCCCGATACACATTTGGAAAATTAAATTCATTTGCACTATGTTTTGTGAGATCAGAAAATTTCTTCTTTACTCATTTTAAATTTATATGATATATGCACATAATTTTTTAAATAACCAAATGATTTTTTTAAAAGATTTATTTATTTATTTATTTGAGAGAGAGAGAGAGAGAGAGAATATGTGCGCACAAGCGAGGGAAGGGCAGATGGAGAGGGAGAGAGAGAATCTCCAGCAGACTCCCCACTGAGCATGGAGCCCAAATTAGAACTCGATCTCATGACCCTGAGAGATCATGACCTGAGCCAAAACCAAGAGCTGAACGCTTAACCAACTGAGCCGTCGAGGAACCCCTAAAATAATCAAATGGTTTTTTTAAATGACAGTCAAACCCTGTACCACCCTTCACCAATCCCTTACCATTTTCTGAAGTAGCCATTTTTAATTATTTTAAAGGTCTTTCAAGTACTTATTCTTTATATATCTAAATAATATGAAGAAATTGCTACTTTTGATTATCAATATTATATGTTAAATCTTGACTTCCTATTAGGATAGATGAGCATTTAGATGTCACAGCACCTCCAACTTATTTCTCCTCCATACTACCAAAATCTTATTTGAAAATTTGAATTACAATAGACATTAATGTTAACATTTGCTGATAAGCCAAGAGAATATTTTCCTATCATGTATAAATTTTGGATTTCCTAGAATTAGTAATTTATTCTTATTTTCAATTTTTAAAAATAACCATCAATCATTTTTTTTACCTGTTCCACGAGATAGATTTTATACCTACAAGTATTTTATTTTGAAAGGTCAAATTTATCAACTACATTTTTATCGTAGAGTCATAGTTTTTGTCCTCCTAACCTTCCCTGGAGCAGTTACTTTCTTTTTTTTTTAAAGTTTTTTTTTTTTTTTTTTTTTTTGTCAAAGAGAGAGAGAGAGCACAGGCAGGGGGAGCAGCAGAGGGAGAGGGAGAAGCAGGCTCCCTGCTGAGCAAGGAGCCCGATGTGGGACTCGATCCCAGGACCCTGGGATCATGACCTGAGCCAAAGGCAGACGCTTAACGACTGAGCCACCCAGGCGTCCCTGGAGCAGTTACTTTCTGGGTCTGCTACCCAGAAGGTAGCCTGAGACCTCCCTTTACCACCATCCTGGAAATCCTACTTTCTGCCTCTGGCTCTTGGCTTCCACATTTCGAAGGTCCTTTGTCTTCCACTTCACTGCTTCCTTTGTTTACTTCCTTCTTTCCCAAGAACTGTCCAATTGCTTTCAAAGGAAGAATACAATGGAGGTAACTTTTGAGTCCCTGTATGTTTTAATTAAGTCATTGTTCTGTCCCTTAATTGTCTTGGTTTAAAATTATCCAATGAAAATAATTTTCTCTGAGAATTCTGAAAGTGCTCTGTATCAGTGGTTCTCTAAGGTGAGGGTTCATAAGAATCACCTGGAGCATCTGTTCGATGCTCTCTAAGGTGAGGGTTCATAGAATCACCTGGAGCATCACCTGGAGATTGCTGAATCCCAACCCCTGAGTCACTAATTCTGTAGTCTGGGGTGGGTCCCAGAATTTGCATTTCTAGAAAAAGGAAAAAAGTAAATGGAGAACTTTAAATTCCAGACTCAAGGATTAGTGAAAAACCAAAAAGTTTCAGTAACCACTGTGAAAGAAACTTCTATCTGCTACAGCCCCAGAGATGAGGTTTCTGAAAACTAAACCAAAGTCTAATCCTGTGGATGTCTGATCATGGTGACTCTAAGAGAGAAATAATTAGAAGCTTATCAAGTCCTACTTGATATTTATAAGCATCAAGGCTATAAAATAGAAAGTAGCAGTCCCTCAATCAATTCCCAAACTTGAGCCGGTCCACAGACCTAGAGTCCCTTGAGTAAAAGGAAGCCAGGTCCCCTTGAGGAAGGACCTTGCTACACAGCCAAAAATCTGTACTATAAATCTTCCTCCCAGTCTTCCTCAAAAAACCTGCAGCCAGGGGCGCCTGGGTGGCTCAGTCGGTTGAGCGACTGCCTTCGGCTCAGGTCATGATCCTGGAGTCCCGGGATCGAGTCCCGCATCGGGCTCCCTGCTCGGCAGGGAGTCTGCTTCTCCCTCTGACCCTCCCCCCTCTCATGTGCTCTCTCTCTCTCTCATTCTCTCTCTCAAATAAATAAATGAAATCTTTAAAAAAAAAAAAAAAACCTGCAGCCAACTGCCAGAATGACTATACCCTGGGGAAGAGGAAATAATCAGAATTTTGTGGGATTGTTAAATATGGCTCTGAACTGACACTCATTCCTGAAGACCCAAAATGGTACCATGTTGCACCATTCAGAGTAGAGGCTTATGGAAATCATGGAGTTTGGGCTCAGTTCCAACTCCCACTCATCCCAGAACTCATGCCATCATTATTTTCTGGAATATGGAGTTGGAACAGACATAGCAATGGGAAGATTCCCTCACTGGTTCCTTGATGTGTAAGGGCTACAGTGGTTTAAAAAATAAATACACAAATAAATAAAAAGATCAAGTACAAACTCTTAGTGCTCTCTCTACCTCTGAAAATAGTCAAAAACACTTCATTTCTGCAGAGACTGCAGAAATTAGGATCACCATCAAGGACTTGAAGGATGAAGGTGATCATTCCTAGCATATCCACATTCAACTTGCCTGTTTGCCTTATAGAAAACAGATGGATTTTGTAGAGAGCAGATGCTGTACCAGATGTAACTTCACTGCTGGAGTAAATCAACACATTCCCCGGCATCTGGCACACAGCTATTGATCTGGCAAATTGTTATTTTTCTTCTATGTATGTGTTAGCAAAGAACACCTGAGCAGTTTGCCTCCAGCTGGCATCCTACTGTCCTATCCCAAAGCTATCAACTCTCCAGCACACTGTCATAATCTAGTCCCCAGGGACCCCACTTGTCTCTCCATTCCACAGAATGCCACGCTTTCCATTATATGCTGAGTGAACCGTAAATACTACCTGTTCTACAAACCTTGGTGAGAAACGTATGTGCTTGAGGGTGGGGAGGATTCCTACAAAACTTCAAAGGCCTGCCATCTTTGTACATTTTCTAGGAGTCTTGTACTATGTCAAAATATCTCTTCTAAGGTGATAGCTGGCTCTCCCTATCACTAAAAAATAAGCCCACCTCTTAGTAGGCTTCTTCGAATTTTGAAGGCATCATATACCTTATATGGGTATGTTCTTCTAACCCTTCCATCAAGTAGCTTGAAAATCTGCCAGGTTTGAGTGGGACATTTGAGGTTTGAGTGGGCTGCCATGGCAGCCGCTCTGCCACTTGGGTTATACAACCCAGATTCACTGGTGTTTCACGTCTCTGTGACAGATAGGGATTCTGTACGGCATTTGACAGGCCTGCTCTAGGTGAATTACAACACGGACCTTTAAGATTTTAGAACAAAGCTATGCAACAAGGGCACTCCACATGAATTTGGTGTTGACTGACCTTCTGAAGCCATAAAGCTGGGTGTGCACAGAGCACTTCAACCTTAAGCAGAAGTAGTATATATTGAAATCAGGCCTGGCAGATCCCAAGGACACAGCTAGGTAACATGAGCAAGTGGCTTACATTCCCATAGCTCCTATTCTTGCTGCATTGATTCTCTCTTCAAACTTCATCTGTGGTATTCTTAAAGAGAATAAATTCTTTTCTCCTGAGTTTTGTTAGGAAGTATAATGTCAAAGAATGTCTTAAGCTTTTTGAATATAAATTAGCTTTTTAAAATTTCCCAGCATCTCTATGAGATTATTACTATTAAAATTCCCATTTTAAGGATGAGGAAACTAAACAATTACATGCCAACAAATTAGATAACTTAGAAGGAAAGGATAAATTCCTTAGAAACTACAACTTATGAAGACTGAATTATAAAGTAACAGAAAACCTGAACAGACCAATAATGAGCAAGGAGATTGAATGAGTAATCAAAAACCTCCCAACAAATTAAAGTCCAGGACTTTTTTTTTTTTTTTAAAGATTTTATTTATTTATTTGACAGAGAGCAACACAGCAAGAGAGGGAACACAAGCAGAGGGAGTAGGAGAGGGAGAAGCAGGCTCCCCGCTGAGCAGGGAGCCCGATGCGGGGCTCGATCCCAGGACCCTGGGATCATGACCTGAGCCGAAGGCAGACGCTTAATGACTGAGCCACCCAGGCACCCCAAAGTCCAGGACTTTTTAGCCCAAGACTATGACTTCTCTGGTAAATTCTACCAAACATTTAAAGAATTAGCACCAATCTTTCTCAAACTCTGCCCAAAAACCAAAGAGAAAGGAACACTTCCAAACTCATTTACGAGGCTAACATCAACCCTGATACCCAAGCCAGACAAGGCTGTAATTTTCTTTCCTTACAGTGTTCACACTACAGGGTGGTTTTGAGAATTAAAGAAGATAGGTGAAAGTGGATTATAAAATAATAATCACAAACATTAAGCTAATCTATAATAGTGATACCAGACATTATTCATCATATACTCAGTGAAAAAAAAAACTTGCAGAATGACATACAACATAGTCCCACTATGACAGATGTATGCAGATGTGTGTATAAGTCTGTACATTATATGCACATGTACATGTATGTGTACTTGTACATACATGTATAGACACATAAACAGAGGAAGAGACACCAAACTGACAAAAAGGATTTCCTCCCTAATGTTAAAATAAGAGTGCAAAATATATTTTCCTTATTTTTTTTAAAGATTTTATTTATTTATTTGAGAGAGAGAATAAGAGACAGAGAGCACAAGAGGGAAGAGGGTTAGAGGGAGAAGCAGACCCCCCGCTGAGCAGGGAGCCCGATGCGGGACTCGATCCCGGGACTCCAGGATCATGACCTGAGCCGAAGGCAGTCGCTTAACCAACTGAGCCACCCAGGCGCCCTATATTTTCCTTATTTACTTCTGGTTTTTGTAGAGGTTTTTTTTTTTCACATTAAATCAATACTGACCTTTATTAGTGTGTCACCTGTTTCCTGTATAAAAGTTCTTGAGGATGCAGGCTAGAGCCTACCTTCTTTAAACCTACCAGCCCCAACACAAAGCTGTATACTCCAGTGATGCCTAAAATGCAAGAACCGGGCACCTGGGTGGCTCACTTGGTTAAGCATCGGCCTTCGGCTCAGGTCATGATCTCAGGGTCCTGGGATCGAGCCCCACATTGGGCTCCCTGCTCAGTGGAGAATCTGTTTCTCCCTCTCCCTCTGCCCCTCCACCCTTGCTTATGTGCACTCTCTCTCTATCTCTATCTAAATAAATAAATAAATAAATAAATAAATAAATAATAAATAAATAAATAATCTTTAAAATGCAATAACCATTTATAGCACACTTCACCCATGGAGAAGGTGAGCAGCAAACCATCCAGACTGTGGGGCTATATCAACAAATGGGCCCAGCACAGTACCGGGTTCAAGCTTCTCATGGCTCCCACCAGAGACCTCTGACCACTCTGGGTCCCAGCTCACTGTACCCACTCTAAAGGTTGGCCTTGAGTCCAATGAGCCCAGTCTATTGGGAAGAGTCGAAGAACACCAATTAGAAACAACTACTGCTCTAGAACTCTTCTGTTCCCTAACAAGTGAAGTAAACACATAATTGGCTACTGGGAAAGACCAGGAGAGAACTCATGGAATAACCCAAGTGTTCTAGAAAATTCCTAAGTGACAGAGCAGAATAGAAACAGGTGAGAATTTGAAATATTGGCCAGACTGTCTGCTTCTGTCTTGAATGAAGTATAAATCTAAAAGAAAGGAAAAAAAAAAAACTTAAGAGAAAGGAGAGCTCTAGTCTTGACTTACTGAGCATCTCTCTCCCATTCTGGGACAGAGGCTGTGCTAGAGAAAAGGTCTCACACCACTGTACTTTTCTGATACTTGCCACCCTCTTAGCCAAAAAACAATTTCACTTGGCCCCAAAGCCTTCTACTCTTCAACCCTACCTTTCCTCTCATTCGAGAAAATAATTAAATGGAAAACAGGGAGGAAAGAAATGATATATCACACATGAATCCATATTCTTTGCCTTTATTAGACTCTGACTACACATCTGGAGATACCCATTAGAAAAGAAGAATGGTAAACAAAGAACACACCAGTATGGATGCAAATATTCTGAGTATACTCCTGAATTCTGTTATGAAGTAGGTGTAACCAGAAATAAAGAACAAAGCAGTTGACCCCAGAGGTAGCCCAAATTTCAACTTTATTTCATTAAAAACAAAAAGAGCAGTCACTTTCACTGGGCAACCTGCTTTACAACTAAAAATAGTCCAGAGATAAATTTATACCACTATAAAAATGTCTACTTTTTTTTTTTTGCTGGATTCTGTTATTTTTTGGTTTATCTGTAGGTAGAGTAAAAGGAAGCTTTGAACAAACTAACCAGAAGAAAATATGCCAACAATCAAGTGGAGTGGATGGGGTAGGGGAGGGCTTATTTGAAGTTATTTTTATAAAGAAGAAAATCTTCACTGAATCAAAATTTCACTTATTTTCAAAGTGAAACCTATATGCAATAAAGCTAAAGGGAAAAAATGCTGTGTGCACATTTTAAATATGAACTATAAGCAGTGTTCTATTTATAACACTGTTCCATTCCCAATATATTTCTAATTCCAACCAGAATATTTACTACAAAAAAGAAGAATTTTTCTCACTAATGTTCAAAGGAACATTTAGTTCTTCTATGGACATTTACAAAATTAGATTAATAAGCATGAGGATTTATTTGTCTTCATGTTACTTTTCCCCACAAATACTGAGAAATTAAACTAAATGTCAGCAAGGGTCTGTTTCAAAGGAGAATATTCTAAGTGACTTCTGATGACAATTAAAACTGAAATTCAAGCAGCAAGAAAGGTCAGCATTTAATAGAAAAGTAAATTAATTATAATTACAAACTAGGAAAATATATTTTTTAAGTGGTTAATAGATTAACCTTCTGGAACCTTTCTAGAAATACACGAAGAAAAAAAATGATGAGCACCATGGGTGACAGGTTTTGTTCATATTCCTTTTGTCTCATTTCTAATTCTTATTCCTTGGCTCACATTCCTTAGGTCATTGTTCTGCTGAGAATCTTTACCTGCCTTGAAACTATTATTGGGGAAAATGTAGGCCAATTTAATTTCATCAGCCTTTTTGAATAGTTCACAGATATGATAATTACCTACCACTGATGTTTCTCACAATGGTGGTTTGACTGTAAATTCAACATTTGGAAGGAAATACCAAGGTTTATTAAATAGTGAAACTGGAATCTTAAATCATACTGCCTAGATCTATAACTGCTTCATTAAAACTTGAATATCTCCTCTTCTCACCTATAAACTATCTGCATAGGGCAAGGGTAAAAATAAGTTTTGTTTCATCAGGGAGTATACAGCATTCAGACTGAAATCCACATGCTAATTAAAAGCAATATAGTTTCATCTGGTTTTGAAAAACACAGGTTTTAAAAAAAGACTTAAAAACTTAGTTCTTTTCTTCTGTGCCATAAGCAATCTCCCCTCTGCCCAGTGCCATTACCCCCTGATGCAGGCACCTGCTGGGTGTGTTTTAATGGCCCAAACCTGACCTCTGAAATTCCAGCCTCATGTATCCAACTGCTCCTTTAACATCACCACCTGGACATCTCAAAGACACTTCAAAGTCATGTCCAATTAGATGCAGAGGGACGGTCCCTCCCCACTCTAAGCTACCCCACACCAGTGTTCCCATGTTCAGTGACAATTGCCACCCATCTGGTTATACATTCCAGAAACAAGAGTCACCTTGACATCTACCTCTCTCAGCTATAACTCAGTCCTTTCCCCAAGAATGATCAATTTTGACTCCTAAATATTATTCCTATCAAGCCACTTTTCTTCACCTCCTCTGCCATCATCATCCTCGTCCAAACTACCAACAACTCTCATGAGGTAGGACTTTTTGCCTGGGTTATTCACAACTGGATTCCCAACACCTAGGACTGTGCTACCACATAGTTAGTGTTCAGTAAACACTTGCCAAATGAACAAACAGTCTCCTGCTACCACCTATCCCCATTCCCCATTCACTTTGTGAATTCTTACTCTTCCATTACTATGGAAGTCTTCTCTGGCTCCCTGACCAAGCTATCCTGTTGTCTCATTTCAACATGTACTTCTCTGTGATAACACTCAGTCAGCAGTCATTTTTACAGGGATCCATCCCATCCTTTGACTCATGCCTGTGCCCAAGCCTACCATGCCCTTGCCCCAACTAGAGAGAAAATTCAATGAAAGCAGAAATGGGACATTTTTTTGTCAGCACTGTATCCTTAAACTCAGTTAAGAGCTTCCCATATAGTATACATTCAATAAAAAGCTACTGAGTCATTAACTTAAAAAATTCTGACATCATATTCATAAAGCAACATCTCCTTTTATGCCCTGTTTATGACATCCCTCAAAGAAGAGTCTATTCTAAAGCATTGCCTTTAAAGTTCTTTACTGAACCATTTGGTGTATCTTGTCTGTTCTGGAAGCAAGCTACAGAGATGAACATAGGAATTCATAGGGAACAGACAAAATCAAACACCTACTGGGATCTGACCCTTAGGGAAGTCTTTCTGTCCTAGGTAATGAGCCAGAGAGTTGCTATAGTCTGACTGTGTGTCTCCCCCCCCACCCACCCCACAAAATTCAAATGCTGAAAACCTAATGGTCCAAGGTGATAGTATTAGAAGGTGGGGCCTCTGGGATATGACTGGGTCATGATGGTGGAGCCCTCATGAATGGGATTCATACCCTTATAAAAAAGACCCAACAAAGCTCCCTTGCCATGAGAGGATACAATGAGAAGTCAGCGATCTGCAACCTGGAAGAAGGCCCCCAACCCGGCCATACTGGCACCCTGATCTTGGACTTTGAGCCTCCAGAATTATGAGAAAGAAGCCACCCAGTAAGTGGTATTTTGTTACAGCAGCCTAGACAAAGACAAGAAAAAATAAGAGGAACACAATTATATTAAACCCATAGTCTAGAAATTATGTGAATGGAGGTATTGGGTTCATAAACTAGAAGAATATGAATCTAAGATTAAAACCTGAGCAGTACTAAAAATAAAACAGTATAGTAAAAATCAGAGCATCATAAAACTCTCAGACTATAAATGGGAAGCTAGGGAAAGAGTATAGGGTTGAGGGTAGTTGAAAAATTGCTTTGGACTCTGTTTGCATGCCTCTCTCTATTTTCACTCCTGCCCCTGACACCTGTACCTCCATAAATCCCTTGGACCTCAGCTGTTTGCCCAAATCCGACTCTACAGAAACCACAGAGGTTCCAGGTCCTCCAACCACTCCTCGACTCATACTACTCACCACATTATGGGACATGGGATCTGCTTCCCACTGGCTGCCCAGAGTAACCCCTTACCCCAAATCCAAGGGTGAAGGTAAAACAATACCTCCATGGAGTAAACTTCAGCCTGGGAGACATAGAAAATGCAAAGTCATGCCCCTGAATGAGCACCAGGCCCAGAGAGAGTTCTTTAAAGCCTGTCTAAAAGATAACTCACTTGATGAAGTTGTAGCCAGATCAGTAACACACCACCTTGCACGTGCTTTTCCTTCCTCCCATCTCCCTTTCCTATCCCCTCACCCTCACCGCCCTGGGATGCACTTCCCAATACAGCCTTCCATTTTGTTAGCTTTGCCTCAGGCTATGGTGTCTAGGAAACCCCAGCTAAGAAACCCAAAAGCACTGAAAATGAGATACCAATCTAAAACGATACTACTGCCACCACTTTTCTTCCTAATTGCAGTTAATGACCTCACCATCCATTTACTTCAACCCAAACCCTGGGAGTCAAACACGGTTTCTTCTCCTTCTTCTACCAGCACACCAAATCCACCTGCCAATTTTCCCCCCTAAGTAGTTCTTTAACTGTTTTCTCTCCTACTTATCCCCATACCATGTCTCCAATCCAGGTAGGAGCCCACTAAATGGTCTCTCTGCCTCAGTCTCATCCTCCCTTTTTAATTTCAGCGTAGTTAGCATACAGTGAAATTTCAGTTCTATAACATAGTGATTCAACAATTTTACGTATTATTCAGTGCTCATCAAGATAAGTATACTCTTAATCTCCTTCACCTATTTCACCCCTGCACCTACCTCCCTTCTGGAGACCATCAGATTGTTCTCTATAATTAAGAGTCTGTTTTTTGCTTTGTCTCTTTTTTTCCTTTGTTCATTTGTTTTGTTTCTTAAATCCCACATATGAATGAAATCATATGGTATTTGTCTTTCTCCAACGGCTTATTTTGCTTAGTATGATACTTTCTAGATCTACCCAGGTTGTTGCAAATGGCAAGATTTCATTCCTTTTTATGGCTGAATAGTATTCTGTGTGATATGGATATATATATATATATATCCATTCATCTATTGATGCACACTTTGGCTGCTTCCATAATTTGGCTCTTGTAAATAGTGCTGCAATAAACATAGGGGTGCATATATCCTTTCAAATTAGTGATTTTGTATTCTTTGGGTAAATATCCAGTAGTGTGATTCTTTGGCTCTTGTAAATAGTGCTGCAATGAACACAGGGTGCATATATCCTTTCACATTAGTGATTTTGTATTCTTTGGGTATATACCCAGTAGTGTGATTACTCGATCATATGGTAGGTCTATTTTTAGAACTATTTTTAGAATTATTTTTAATTTTTTGAGGAACCTCCATACTGTTTTCCAGAGTAGCTGCACAGTTTGCATTCCCAACAGTATAAGAGGGTTCCTTTTTCTCCACATCCTCGTCAACACCTGTTGTTTCTTATGCTTTTTATTTTAGCCATTCTGACAGGTGTGAGATGATCTCTCACTGTGGTTTTGATTTGCATTTCTCTGATGATGAGCAATGTTGAGCATCTTTTCATGTACCTCTTGGCCATCTGTATGTCCTCTTTGGAGAAATGTCTGTTCATGTCCACTGCCCATTTTTAATTGAATTATTTGTGTTGATCTAAGTTCTTTATATATATTTGGATACTAACCCTTTATTGGCTATGTCATTTGCAAATATCTTCTCCCATTCTGTAGGTTTCCATTTGGTTTTGTTGGTTGTTTCCTTCGCTGTGCAGAATCTTTTTATGTTGATGTTGTCCTCCCTTTTTAAATTCACCAGCCAACTGTGGCCAGATGAATTAATATTTTAAAAATCACAATCCTAATCATTTAAATACTTGATGGATTCAACTACAGCAATGGTAGCCAACCTTTTTTTTTGTCTCCTCAATAAGCCTTAGGAATCCAATCTACTCAAAAGAGTTCAGGGGACAAGGGAGTACATTAGGATGGTCACTCAAAAAATATGTATAAGAATTTGTGAAGGATGCTTGAGTAGTTAGGAAAAGCTTCCTTCCTCTCTGCTCTCCCAGATTATAATATGCTCGCTTGTTTTTCTTTTTTGTTGTTGTTATTATTGTTTCTGACTAGTGCCTCTTTGACCTTAATCTGATAAGGACAGGGTTCCTGGGCCATGGAGGCAGTCATGTGACTACCAAGCACTCCATCTCCATGCAGTGACTGGTCTGAGAATGGGCCCAAGACACCTGCTGGTCCCTCTACCTAGAGAACCTTCCACATTTCGGTCAGGTCACTCTTCTACACTCTTAAACTTCCTTTAAGAAATCATTCTCTCCAGGAATCCTTCTCAGTGCTGCAACTTAGACTAAGCACTCTCTCTCTGTGCTCCAGCTGTACTCTATGCATACCTCTAGGTCAGCACTGTGTTACAGTGACCTCATCTCCCCAAGAGCAAGGTACCTGTTAGGAAGTTTTATCAGGCTTTTAACTAAGACCAGGTGGTGAGGAAAGACTGATTTTAAAAAGTAATTTGGGTCTTTAAAAAAAAAAAAAAAGGGGGGGCGCCTGGGTGGCTCAGTCGTTAAGTGTCTGCCTTCAGCTCAGGTCATGGTCCCACGGTCCTGGGATCGAGCCCCGCATCGGGCTCCCTGCTCCATGGGAAGCCTGCTTCTCCCTCTCCCACTCCCCCTGCTTGTGTTCCCTCTCTCGCTGTCTCCCTCTCTGTCAAATAAATAAATAAAATCTTTAAAAAAAAAAAAAAGTAATTTGGGATTCTTTTGGATTAAATACATTATGTTACATACAACTACCCACCAAGTAAAATACCCATCTCTATGAATCCTTTAATAAAGTAACAGAACTGTCTCACATTTTTCAAGATTTAGAGATAATTTTACACTTAGAGGAAAAAAAAGTACCAAAAAGAACAAAAGAACATTTCCTTTTCTTGGTCATCTATGTTTATTTCCCATCCCATATATTTCAAATGCTGACAACTCTTTAAGGAACTTCCAACCTAAATGAACAATATTTACGGGCCTAGTTAACTCAAGAAGACATGATTTAGTTACTCTTAAGTGTTATTTATGAAGACTTTAAAAACATGGAGAATTGCTTATAATGTAAAATCAAAAAACATGGGGTGTAATATTGCTTCTACAGTATAATTATAACTCCATTTTACACAGACGCACACATAAGCTCAAGGGAAATAATCACCCAAATGCTGTGTAATATGTAAATTATGATAGGAATGTGGACTCTTTCTTTTCTTACTGCATTTTTAATGTGCTTTTATTATTTCTATGAGAAAATAAAAATAATTAAATTGAACCCCATGGAATAATTTCAATATATTTGAAAGAGTGCATAAAGCCACACCTCAATGAAATTCTAATATAGTAAAACCTCAGCCTATAAGTATATTCATTGGAACTGAGTAACCCAGCTAAACTGAGGTTAGTGAATGAACTTTCCAACATATTTCGACAAGTACTATTCACTCTCCTAGTCTCTTTGGTTATACTGCCATGTTGTTAAAGAGGCAGATCAGATGCGTAGCACACGGGGCTGAAGGACTCAGCTTCAGGGCTGCTCTGCTGCTTACATCTTGACAGCTCCCAAAGGACGGCAGAAAGACAGGTTCAGAATGGTTTGCTTTCCCTAGTGGAACAGATGGTTGTCCCTGGGAGTTAGTGAGCTGTATGTGAAGCCCACACCAGGAGACACATTTCAAGGAGGTTCCCAGTGTGTGCTTTCAGAGGCTAACGCAGCGAAGGGAAGGTGGCTAGCTATTCAGCCCCAGCCTCCAACACCCCAGCAGAGCTATTCCAACATCTGCTGTTGATTGCTCCTCTTGCTCGAAGTGAGAGCAAGCCCCACTTCAGCCCCCACCCTCATCAGTGCTGCTATTTCCTGCAGTACAGGCTGCTGATGCTCTGGGAAGGACTTCCCCATGATACTGGCTATCTGTTCTCCTTCCTCCTGCTTTTCCTGTGTCTTCTTCTATCTCCTGTCACTTCACTCATACTCTTTGATGTGATTCAAAGGATAAGCCTTTAATATGAAGCTATTTGCTATCCTGTCCCTTGTATATAAAATACCAAAAGAAAAATAGGCAAATCTGTCATATTGGAACTTGCTACTCAAAGGGCAGTCTGTGGACCAGCAGCATCTGCATCACCTGTTGGCTTGTTAGAAATGCAGAACATCAGGCTCTAGATCTGCTAAATGAGAATCTGCATTTTAACAAGATCTTGAGTTGGAAAAATAGAGATGTCAGTAAGGCCTCTCTGGGCATATTTTTATACAGTTTTGACTTTTGAATCATGTAAGTATTTTGTATATTCAAAAACATTAAAGGGGTATGTAAACTCTCAAAATATACACAAAAATAAATGAATCTGAATCTATATGCCAAATTGATAATCACACTGAAGAAAGAATTTATCTTTTGGACATAGTGCTCTATTGTATGCGCTTAGAACACCCTATATTCTGGGGCGCCTGGGTGGCTCAGATGGTTAAGCATCTGCCTTTGGCTCAGGTCATGATCTCTGGGTCCTGAAATCAAGCCCCACTTCTGGCTCCCTGCTCACTGGGGAGTTTGCTTCTCCCTCTCCCTCTGCTCCCCTTCCCCTGGCTCATGCTCACTCTCTCTCTCTCTTTCTCTTTCTCTCTCTCAAATGAATAAATAAAATCTTTTAAAAAAAAAAAGAACACCCTATATTCTAAGGGCAAAAAAAAAAAAATCTGCAAAGAAACTCTGGACTTTAATTAGCACAACTGTTGTTAGTAGTGATACTGATATTTGGTAAAAATTATTTTGTATATATAACATAGGATAAAGCATTTATATATTTATATCTCCTCGCCACCTAGCTTTATCCACTGCAAGGGTCGAGAAGCCACCATACTCCAGATACAATGATCACATTCAAGTCTTGGTTTCCAAACACCATTGACCATCAAAAGAAACCAACACTCCTTAGTAAGGTGGCTGACCCCAGGTCTGGATAGGAAAAGTATGAGAGGCGGCAGGAGTGCCTCAGAGAAGTGCTCAAGACTAAGGAGGACTTGACAACCTCACTTCTCTCTCTAGAAGCTTTGAGGATCTTTTCTTTACACTTAATGTTCTCACATTTCCTAAGAATTAGTCTAAACTTGAAGTTGTCTTTTTCCAGTTTGCTGAGCCCTCAGAACCTGTCACCGTGAAGATTCAGATCGTGTCTCAGAGCACAAAATAAGTTTCTATTATTAATTTGATCTTTTCAACTCTTCATTAATTCTGTCATACCTTTTGGAATTCTAAGTATGTGGATACTGGACCAACTTGACTGAGCCTATCTCTGCCCTGTAAGTTTTCTGCCTCTCTTTTTGCACTGCATTCTAGGAGATTTCCTTATAGTCATCTTTCAAATTTTCCATAGCACTATTTTTTTTTAAAGATTTTATTTCTTTCTTTGACAGAGAGATAGACAGAGCCAGAGAGCACAGAGGGAATGGCAGAGAGAGAGGGAAAAGCAGGCTCTGCATTGAGCAGGGAGCCTGATGAGGGGCTCAATCCCAGGCCCCCGGGGATCACGACCCGAGCGGAAGGCAGATGCTTAACCATTTGAGCCACCCAGGAGCCCCCCTATAGCACTATTTTAATTTCAGCAAACAAATTTCTGATTTTCAAGAGTTCTTCTTTATTCTTTGTTTCCATTTTTCTGCATCCTCTTATTTTTCAGATGTCATCTTCTTAAAATGCCAAGTTCTCTTTTATGTACTCTCCTCAATTCCTTAATTAATCTCTGCCTCTTCTAGGAACATTTGTTCGGTTTATGCTATCACTCTTTTGCTGCTGTTCCTTTTCATATATCTAATGCATATTTCTGAGTAAAGGTCAGGGTGACTTTTTCCTCTATGACTGCTGTGGGTTTCCTCTGCTTTTCTGCCGTTCTCTCCTATAAAAAGGCAGTTGGCAGAGAGTCCTGTGTGTGGAGATGTTGGACTCGTCAAAAGACTGGCTATTTTTAAGGTAAGCAGAGGGTGGGCCTTCAAATACCACAAAGACCAGGGACTTTGTTTGCTGCAGGCGCACTGCTCTTATCAGCCCCAAATCTCCACCAGGCACTTCCTTTGACTTCTTGAGAAAAGACTCTTAGCTTTCAACTCAGGGGTAGAATGATGGGCTGCTCTATTCCACACAGTAGGGTTGCAGGCAGAGGAAAAACAGTGCAAGTGTGGGGCACAGCCTAACTATTCGTTCCACCTCCTCCATTCATTGCACTCAGCACCCTGAATCTTTCTCTTAGAATACCTATTAAGGCCAGTGGAAGTCTGCAGAAAACAAAACATGATGAACTTTTCAAAAATCCTCAGGGATTAAAGTATTCTCAATATTCCTGCTAGGAAATTACTAAACCCTTCTGTTTTTATTCTTTCTCTTTTTAAAAATCTCTGTAACATCTGAGATGGAGAGAAAAATCACTCTGCCATAAACACCACTTCATTTCTCATTAAACGTGTACACATTCTTGAGTTTCCCCCACAAGTTTGCTTTACCTTTAAGATGTCTTCTATTCTTTGACTTATCTCTGGGCAGTAGCTATGGCTTTTTTTAATATAAGCATGAGCATTAAGGACAGCAAACATAGGAGCATCTGCATAAGTCTACCAGATACTCAATTTGTATTAAAACAAAACCTTATGTGAAGATTGGCACTAGCTCAAATGTAGGATATAAAATAAAATTGTTATAAAAGTTCAATGAAAAAAGAAGACAACTCTGGTATTATTTATGCTAATTCAAAGTAAATTTAAAAAAACATTTTGTGCAGGGGCGCCTGGGTGGCTCAGTCGTTAAGTGTCTGCCTTCGGCTCAGGTCATGGTCCCAGGGTCCCAGGACTGAGCCCCGCATCGGGCTCCCTACTCCGCGGGGAGCCTGCTTCTCCCTCTCCCACTCCCCCTGCTTGTGTTCCCTCTCTTGCTGTCTCTCTCTGTCAAATAAATAAAATCTTTAAAAAAAAAATTTTTGTGCACAATGACATCCAATGGTACTCAGAAAATAATCCAAAGACTTGTTCGACCTCCAGCCTTCTATCTGCAACATAATAATATAAAAATATATTTGTATATATATGTATGCCCATTATATATATTAATATATATATATATATATTTTTTTTTCAACCAAAGGAGAAGGTGTTTGGTGTTCTGGAGTGCTGCATGGAAGTATTTTCTGCTTAAGTCACATTCCTTCTCCTTTTGGTCTCTTTCCTGACAGTGGAAAACACAGCAGAAACCACTCAGGTGATAACATTTCTCTTCAGGTTGTTGTCAGAGTGAGCTAAAAGTACATATCTCCACCGCTCTGATCTTCCTACTGATCCACAGCAGCCATGAGAATCTGTGCCAGCTTCAGAGTTGTCTGATTTTTATCCCACAAAATTTGTTTGTGCCTGCTTCCCTTGCCTGTAGGCCGTCATTTATGACTCAGCACTGCTGTCTCTAGCCCCATCTCTAATCCTATTTCCTTTACTAATAACAATAACCAATTAACCTCAGCTTTAAGTGTTTACTTCTATATATCACGTATTTAACTAGTGCTTACATATTAGCCAAAAACTATTCTGGAACTTCACAAATATTAATATAATTAACAACTCCAGAAGGTGGGCATCATAACTGACCTCACCGACAGATGAGGGAGCTGAACTACAAACTAGGCGACTAGCCCAAGGTCGCGCAGCTAGTGAAGAGCAGCGCTAGGATGAGCACCTGCGTAACCTGGCTCTAGTCTGTGAATCATCATCTCATTAGGGAGGGAAAAAAAGTCTTATCCTAGAACGAGAGAAAGAATTTAAGAAGTGCAATTATAGCTACCATTCCTTAAAACACCCACCATGTACCAGACTTTCACATGTATTATTGCTAATCCTGACAAACCACCCCAAAGACAGAAGTTATTTTCCCCATTTTGAAGACAAGTAAACTGAGACTCAGAACTTGACATGCCTCCAGGCACACAAACAATGGGAGAGATGGAATTGGAACCCAGGGCACTCCAGCTCCAAAGTTCCTGCTCTTTACGAAATGCTTTGCTGCCTCCCTTATCGCCCGAGGAAAGAGAAAGAGACTATTCCATTTAATACAGCAATTTGTGATATTAAAAATGCTGTCCCTAGATCTGGCCTATTCTCCTGGTCTAACACCTTGGGGATTTTATTTTTAGTCCAACCTTCCCCAAAGGCTTCATTTTTTCTTCAGAACACCATTCCCTGAGGGCCAGAGGCAGCATGAGAGCAGACACCATGTTTTACGCAGAGTTGATGAAATGACCAAAAAAAAAGGAACGCAGTAACTAAAACAAGGCCATTTCTGGGAGTAAAATCCTAACTTCCACAATTAAAAAAGCCAAAGTATCCCTGACATGATAAGGAAAATTCCATTATCCCTCATCCTCAGACATTACTTTCATAATGTTGACTAAAAATTAAACTGGATGATTTCTTGAAATCCAAACACTTGGTTAGAGTTGGATAAACTATGTGAATGGAAAATGCTTTAGATTTCTAAAATTTTTATGGGCATGCTTTGGAACTCTGCAGTCTAAAACTCCCTTACCCCTTGAATCTTTCAAAATGCAACCAATAAGGTTGCCATTCAGCATTTAGATGACACTTCCAGGAATGACACTAATTTAACTTCATGTGAGGGGAAGGTAAGACATTTAATCCCCCCTTTTACATTTGTGGAGGTTTATGAAGAGATACTTATCCCCACAGGATGTGGTATATCACAAAGGAGAATTTGACCCTAAGTTAGTGATTCGGATGGATGTGAAAAAGTAATGACAAAAATGGGATGCCTCATGACCTAGACTTGAGGCCATGCTCCTAGACGAAATAATATAAACCAATAACTAAAGAAATTTTTCACAGTGATTAATCACTGAACACAGCATGACACAGAGAACAATCTTCTAGAGCTCCTGGCTCCTATCTGTACATGACTGTTTAATAGAATCTGCTTCCCCCTATTATGGGCTGTACTGTGCACCAGATACCAAAAAAGAATACAAAAGAAGATAAAATCCTTGCCTTCAAAAGTGTTGAAACAATTATAAAGAACAATGGAAAGGCCAATCAATTAAGTCCATTAAGGCAACAATCCTTTATCTTCAGATGCATGAATTCTTATTAATAACAGCAATGTTACATAGTTCTTGAAAATAAATGAGAAGAGGGGAGGTGGGTAGGGGGATGAGAGAAATAGGTGAGGGGGATTAAGAGTACATTTATGATGAGCACTGAGCAATGTACAGAATTGCTATGTCACTATATTGTACACATGAAACTAATATAACACTGTATGTTAACTCTACTGGAATTGAAATTTAAAACTTAATAAAATTTTAAATTTTTCTTAAAAATTGATGAGAAATAATGGAGATTAATAGATAACTCATAAACAGAAGATGCAAAAAAAATCAACCAGCATTTCAAACAGTGTTTAGTTTCACTAAAATTAAAATTAAAAGAAGAATATTTTTTTGCCTAGCAAATTTTCAAAGGTTTAAAAAAGATGAAAATAGTTTTAGGAAACTGATACTCTACCAGCGGAAATGCAACCTTACAGTAATTCAGCATGCTCCATCAACAGCCTTAAAGATATTCCCAGGGTTGGGCGCCTGGGTGGCTCAGATGGTTAAGCGTCTGCCTTCGGCTCAGGTCATGATCCCAGGGTCCTGGGATCGAGTCCCGCATCAGGCTCTCTGCTCCTTGGGAGCCTGCTTCTCCCTCTGCCTCTCTCTCTGTGTCTCTCATGAATAAATAAATAAAATCTTAAAAAAAAAAAGATATTCCCAGGGTCTTCCTTTCCTGGCAAAGAAAGACAAGCTTGGGGCCGACCAATGCTCCCACCAAGAACAACTGAAAAAGCGGGACAGTTTTTTTTAAAAACTTTTTTGAAGCATCTAAGAGCTACCAAAGCAAGGAGAACTTGAGAGGTCAAGATCTCAGAGAGAAGGAAGCATGGCAACGTGAGGCAGCTCTGCATTTGATGAGACTTTTCCCGAGATACGAGCCAGTTCTGAAAGGCCAAGCTCAGAGGTTTTTCTCAAGGCAGCTGAGAGGTGGAGAGCCTGAAAAGTGGCAGCTGAAAAGCTTAAAAGCAGCTGAGAAGCTTCAAGTTGAGTAAGAGAGGCAGCTGGGAGGCTGAGACGCTGAGCAGAGCACAGTCTGTAGCAGTGTCCTGAAGCTGGTGTCGAGGGCTCCTGGGAGGGTGGTAGGAACGACTTCCAAAGGACTTCATTCTTGGACTAGGCATGGACAGGAGTTACCCACTCCTGAGTATATGCTGAACAGAAATGTTCACATTTCTGCACAAGTCAAGTACAAGTATATTCCTAGTAGCACTATTCAAAACAGCCAAACATTAGAACAGCAAAAATGTCCATCCACAGAAATGTGGTATGTCTGTATAATGAAATACCATACAACCACGAAAATGAACAAGCTACTGCCATGAGCCACGTGGATTGACCTCACAAATATAATACCGAGCAAAAGACACAGACACAAAAGTGTATATACAGCATGACTCCATTTATATAAAATTCAAAAACAGGCAAAATGAATCTTTGGTATTGGAAGTTATTGGTTACCTTTGGGGAAGAGTACAATTAATGACTGGGAAGGGCCTTCTAGAAGGTTCTGGGGTTCCTGGGATGCTGGTACATCCACGGTAGTTACACACATGTATTCATTTTTTCAAATCTCACTGAGTTATACCCTTGATTTGTACATCTTCCTGCTTATATATAATATTTTTTTAAACTTCCATTAAAAATAATTGTAAGTTTGCAGAACTTTTACTTCTCAGGATCCATTCTTAAGAAGTATTTTTAAATATCCTTTAAAAGTTCAAGTAATTAAAATATATATAAAATCTTCCAGACCTTAGGTTAGGCAAAGAATTTATAGATATAACACCAAAAACAAACCAGTCCATAAAAAAAAAACTGACAAATTGGCCCTCATTAAAACTCAAAATGTTTGCATTTCAGATGACATAATTAAGAAAATGAAAAGCCAAGAAACAGACTGAAGTATTTGCAAAATACATATCAAATAAAAGACTTGTATCCAGCATGTGCAAGGAACGCTCACCAACTTAGTAATATTCAAACCCAATTGAGAAATGAACAAAAGATATGAATAGACATTTCAACAAAGAAGATATACAAATACCTAACAAGTGTATGAGAGGATGTTCAACATTATTGTCATTAGGGAAATGCATATTAAAACCACACTGAAGTACTTCACATCCACTAGAATGACTATAATAAATATGACAGACAACAACAAATCTTGGTAAGGATATGGAGAAATAGGAACCCTCAGATATCACTGTGGGAATGTCAAATGGTGGAACCATTTTGGAAAAGAGTTTGGCAGTTTCCCAAATAGTCAAAATCAAAACTCCCAATATAACTCAGGAATTCCATTCCTAGGTATTGGCCCAAGGGAAATGAAAATGTGTGTCCACACAAAGATTTACACATGAACATTCATAGCAGCATTATTATTAATAGCACAAAGCTGGAAACAACCTAAATGTCCATCAGGTGATGAAAAAATGGACAAAATGTATTATATCCCTACAGCGAAATACTGTTCAGCAATAAAAAGGAATAAAGTACTGACATACGCTATGTCATGGATAACCTCAAAAACATATGGTAAGCAAAAGAAACCAGTCACAAGAAACCATATATTGCATAATTTCCCTTATATGAATTGTTCAGAAAAATCAAAATTGTATAGACAGAAAGTAGATTAGCAGTTGCTTGGGACTAGAGATGGGAGGAGGTATTAGCTGTAAATCGGTGTGAGGGATCTTATCTGGGAGAAGAAAATGTTCTAAAATCAATTATGGTGATAGTTGTACCACATGGTAAAATTACTAAACACCACTGAATTATGCACTTGAAATGGCTGAATTTTATGAAATGTTAAATATATCTCAATAAAGCTATTAAAAAATTTCATGGACACGACAGCAAGAAAATAAAGCCAACGTAAAGGTTCACATTTGTGAAATAGTTTGAGCTAATTATGTGATTTATATCATAGAATGCTGTATAGCCATTAAAACACTAAAACTGTTTTTGAAGAGTATTTAATGACACAAGAAAATATTTATGCAAGCATGCTGAGTGAAGAAAACAAACTACAAAGCTGTTTATACAATATGCTCTTGCTATATATTTTTTTTAATTTTTAAAAGGGCTCGGAAGGAAACACATCAAAACATGAACAGAGGTTTATGACCAGTAAGTTTTTTAGTAACACTTTTTTTCTGTATTTTCTGATTCTTTCTGTATTTTCTAAATCTTATAAGTTTTCCTTTATTCAAGAAAAAATTCTAAAAAAAGAAGAAAAAAATCTGCTTGAACATTTTCATATGTTGTAAATATATATATATGAATAGTTCTTTTCAATGATCACAAGACATATTTCTTTTTTTAAGACGTATTTCTTAAAAAAAAAAAACTCTACTACTTAGGAAGACATTAAGAAAACAAAATAAGCATCCTCCTATCTCATCATGCCTATTGTCCATGGTTAGAACATAATACAATATTTAAAAATTTAGAAACTGATGGGAATGTGTCAACTGTTTCTGCTATTATGCAAGAAATATATTCTCATCGATAAAGGGTATAACAGCCTTATGAATAGAATAGAATTTTGTTATCCCCAAAACTGCAAATTTTAAATATGATAATTTATCTAGTTACTACTTTTAAAAAGTACCCCCATATTTCCTCCAATTATTTACCTACCAAACTAAAGAAACAGTGCCTACTTTTTCATATTAATCTCTAGATCATCTTTCTGGTTTGCACAAACATCACCTGGGAATCAATGCAATTTCAAAGCAAACAAAAACAAACATACCAAAAGCCTGCCTATTTTTGTTTATTTTCATGCTATTCCACAAGAGTTTGTTTTTGTTGTTGTTGTTGTTGTTGTTTAAATCCGCTTTAGCATCATCTGAATTTCTGGTACAGCCCAACTTGCTGCTCTATTCTCTTAAGTAACTCTACCCAACTGACGCCATATGCCTATCTGCATGAGAATTAGACATTTAATTTTTCTTTTTTTTTTTTTTAAGATTTTATTTGACACAGACAGAGAGAGCACAAGCAAGGGGAGGTGCAGAGGGAATGGGAGAAACAGGCTCCCCTGCTGAGCAGGAAGCCCAAAGCGGGGGCTCCATCCCAGGACCCTGAGATCATGACCTGAGCCGAAGGCAGACACTTAACCGACTGTGCCACCCCAGTGCCCCTAATTTTTCATTAACAGTCACAAAGTTAGCACAATGAGAGTTTGTTTCCAAGGCCTTCAAATAAATTTATCAAATCAAAGCTCAATGTTTTCCGCCATCATACTGGTATTTCTTCTAAAACTGCTGGTACTCTCTTCTCCACTGCCTCTTACTACAAATGGTTTTGACATGTCCTTTGGAGGTAATAAATAGTCAAGGGCCACTATAAGCTTTCTATTGAGCACTTCCATGCTCTTCCTCCAGATGCCCACTATGTCCACCTTAGCAGTGGTCAGAGTACCTGGTTGCTATTTACAAACTGTGTCATCAGGCAGGTTACTTGATTTCTCAGTTCCTCAGAAAAATGGAGATGATTGTAATACACCCTAGTTCACAAAGGGGCCGTAAGTGTTAAATGAGACAGCAAATGTAAAGTACTGACACGTAATCAGTGCTCAATAAATATGAGCTAGCAGTTCTACCTAGGCCAGAAAAGAAAACCATGTCCTCCACAACACCAGCACTTACATGACATTTGGGATACTCCTCCATCATGCTTGCAAATGACTGTTTTCCATATCTCACCACAACCTGAATTTAAACCTGTTTCTCACTTCAAGATTCTGCACTATGATTCTGACATACCTTTGTTTCTCTTCCTCTGACCTTCTCCACTCCAGCTTCTGCCCCCTTTATTCAATACAGTGACTTTTAATAGTCTCCTTTCAGAACAAAAGAGATACAGCTGCTCTTGTTCTTTCACTGCTCCAAACATGTTAGAAGTCTATATATTCCTTCCTAGACCTTTCAGAAACAGTCCACTACAACCATGTCCAGTTTATTCCTATATCTCTAGGTGCAACTATAACACAGGCTATTTGTTTTTCGTGACTGTGACCGCCCCTGAGAACTCCAGCCAAGTCAATTCAACAAAAATGTCAAGGGCATCAACCATGTGCCAAGTACTGCGCTAGTTGGTAGAGATTCATATGACATGCTATCTATCTACTAAAACCAAGAGGGGACAAATATGCCTATACTATGGTCTCCTCTTTCTTCCTACACATCTGAGCCATGTCACTGCCTGAGATGGTTCAAACATCTCTTGGCATAAGACCGCTTACCCCACCACCTGACCACCTCACCTCACCTGCAATGACTGGACATTACGTTCTCCTACAGTATCATAGAAATTTCACAGAATGTAGAATCAGAAGACCTAAATGATATTACCAGAGACCTCAAATAACCTCTCTGTTGTATATATAATGGTCAACTGTATATCTTTTTTTTTTAAAGACTGCTAAAATCATTGGTCCCTTGGTCCTGTCATTATGAGAATACAATTCATTACCATAGCAAATTCCAATAATGAACATAAGGGAAAATATGCAATTACTAAATTTTTTCATGAGTGGGAAGCTAGAAGATAACACAGGAGTAACAGCACAGAATTAAAGATCATTCTGCTCTTAGTATGCCATTTCAAAATAAGATTGCTGAAGAGCAGTATTGACTCATCCTCAGAAATAATGGCAGATCTGTTTGACCTTGATTCACTGCCATGATCAAAATAATTCTGGTTAACTTGGGAAAACTCTGAAAAACCTAAAAGGTCATACTTAAAATACTTAGAGTTCAAAAATCTATGAAGTAAGACTTTAGTTTTAGTATTCAAAGTAGCCACCAGATAAAGACAAAACATCAACAGAGTCATCATGTGCCAACTGAAATTACCTTCACTTGCATATTTTGCCCTGACGTTCAGTCTTCCACCATGCTACCCATGTATTTTAAAGATTTTATTTTTAAGTAATCTCTACACCCAATGCAGGGCTCGAACGCACAACCCCGAGATCAAGAGTCGCATGCTCCACTGACTGAGCCAGCCAGGTGTCCCTCTACCCATGTATTTTATATAAATCTTTGACATATAATTTTCAGCTTGACTTATACACTTTTTTTTTTTTAAGATTTTTTATTTATTTATTTGAGACAGAGAGAATGAGATACAGAGAGCATGAGAGGGAGGAGGGTCAGAGGGAGAAGCAGACTCCCTGCCGAGCAGGGAGCCCGATGCGGGACTCGATCCCGGGACTCCAGGATCATGACCTGGGCCGAAGGCAGTCGCTTAACCAACTGAGCCACCCAGGCGCCCGACTTATACACTTCTTTAAATTAATTTCCTTCTTTCCTTTAACAAACAGTTATTAAGCACCTGCTCTAAGCCAGCTTCTGACTGAGCACAGCACACCATGGAGAACAAAACATATCTCCTGATCTTATGTAACTCACAAGTCTAGTGTGGAGACTCATTGTGATGGTTAATTTTATGTGTCAACTCGACTGGGAGAGAGGGTGCCTGATTTAAACATTATTTCTGGGTATGTTTATGATGGTGTTTCTGGATGAGATTAGCATTTGAATTGGTAGAGCAAAGCAGACTATTCTCCCCAATGTGGTAGGGCATTATCTATCCATGGAAAGCCTGAATAAAACAAAAAGGCAGAGGAAAACAAAAAGGCAGAGGATTTTGCACTCTGCTGACTGTTTGAGCTGAAACACCAATCTTCTGGGCGCCTGGGTGGCTCAGTCAGTTGAGCGTCTGCCCTCGGCTCAGGTCATGACCCCAGGGTCCTGGGATCGAGTCCCGCATCGGGCTCCCTGCTCAATGGGGAGTCTGCTTCTCCCTCTGCCTGTTGCTCTGCCTGCTCGTGCCCTCTCTCTCCCTCTCTGTGTCAAATAAATAAATAAAATCTTTAAAAAAAAAAAAGAAACAGCAATCGTCTACCCTCAATTAATACTTATTCCGCTGGTCCTCTAGTTCTCAGAACCACACCCATCAGCTTTCCCGGGTCTCCAGTTTGCAGATGGCAGATCATAGGACATCTCCACCTATATAATCATATGAGTCAATTCCTTATAATAAATCACATGTATTTCCTATTGTCTGTTTCTCTGGAGAGCCCTGACTCATACCAAACACACACAAACACAAAATAACCAATGGAGTATGTGTGCTGTGAAGGAAAACTCAGGACTCTCAAAGAGAAGAAAACAGAAAAAACATAATTCCTCATTTACATATGTCCACACATTCTTGCAACATCCTCTAAATCTCATGTTCTGTGATAGTGTGATATTATACACTATGATGAATCCAAAAGTACCAGGCTAAAGACTAGTATATTTTGGTTTTAAAGTTATCATTTATTTTGTATTCTGTTTTATTTTTTAGTGGGTACAGGGCAGGAGAAAATAGGTCATAGGGAGTAAGAAGTAAAATAAAATAAAATAAAATAAAGACTAAAAGCAGGAATCTTTCATTGAAAGAATAAATAAAACTTTACAAAATGCATGTGGTCCTGAAAGAAGTTTTCTAAAACCAAATTTTTGACAAATAATTTTTTTAGGGGGTGTGCTGAAGCAGGGGCAGGGAGGGGCAGAGGGAGAGGGAGAGAGAGAATCCTGATCAGACCCCTTGCACTGAGCACGGAGCCCAGCACCAGAGCTCCATCTCACAACTCTGAGGTCATGACCTGAGCCAAAATCCAGACTCCACTGCTTAACTAACTGAGCCACCCAGGCACCCCTTGACAAATAATTTTAAATTCATGAAAATGGTTCTTGAAACCTAGCTGAAGGACTCTACTAAACCCTACCATAAAGCAGAATCCATGCATAAAAATGATTATCTCCTCTAACCCAACCTTATTTCCATTTCTGTTATTTCTAAATTTAAATTTTCAATCAAGTTTGCTGTACATCCAACAATGGGAAAGGATCACTCTAAGCAAAACGTGTTACATAACTGTCATTCTAAATTCAAAGTACTGCATATCACCTCCCAACACCCACCCTGCTCCTCCCCCACCAAAAAAATCATGCCTAAGCAAACAAAATTTTTTAAGATTTATTTATTTTATTTTAGAGAGAGAGAAAGCATGTGGAGGAGAGGGGCAAAGGGAGAAGGAAAGAAAGAATCTCAAGCAGATTCCCCACTGAACACGGAGCTTCATCCTGGACCCTGAGATCATGACCTGAGCCGAAATCAAGAATCGTACACTTAACCCACTGAGACACCTAGGCACCCCTCAGCAAACAAATTTTTTAAAGAAAATCTGCAATATTATTTTGAAACTTTAGAAATTAAAAAAAAAAATCAAGGTGATAAAATGGTTATATTCTAATCTCCAAAGAACAATTTCTTATCATGCATCACAAAATCACAGGGAGAAAGGATTTGGGTTGTAGTGTTTGTTCGTTAGTGGATTTCCCACTGATAGTGTCCCAGTGATGCTGCCATTCAGTAAGGTGCCTGTTGCTAGTCCTCTAGTCCTCTGCTCAAAGATCACAGCATCAGTAAAAGCCTTACAAGTTCACAAGGTGCTGATGCAACTGACATACGGCTGGTAAGACCAAGTACCCATAGGGAGTTCACCAGCCCAGTGTCAACTGCACATACAAGAGTCAAAACTGCAATTCCTGGATTTCCCCTTACACACACACAAAAAAAGGGAGGAAGAAGAGCACTAAATATTGCTGTACAAACATCACTGCTTATATTTATGTGGGGTTTTTCTAGTTGTATTATTCTTTATTCATGCCCACATCTCACTTGATTTCCCCTAGCAGATATAGCCTATGAAAGAAAGAGTGATGCCAGAAAGTGGTGCATGTGTGTGCATGTAGGTGTGTGTGTATTCAATATATATATTCAGTAATGACAAGAACCATTGCACTAGAATGGCCCAAAAGTAGAGTTTGCCTAATGGTTGATGAAACAAATGTGAAAATTCTTCTTATGTGCAAAATACTTTATTATGCTGGATTTGAGTAGAACATAGATTCTAGAAGGGACAGCATCCAGTGAAATGATCAATCCAAGTCTCAAGTTTATATTAGATAAATGAAAAGTCCCTTTCTACAGGGCCACAAACTAAATGGATGCTTTATGTAATATGGCTTTTTGTATGAGTATTCTCTGTCTATTCATTTAAAAAAATTACCAGAAAGATCTTTTCCTGGAATTTTATTCCAACTTAGAATCTAGATATGAGCAAAGATCTTACCAGAATAATGGGGCACCTGGGTGGCTCAGTTGGTTGAGTGTTTGACTCTTGGTTTCAGCTCAGGTCATGATCTCACAGGTCACGAGACTGAGCCCCACATCTGGCTCCACACTTAGCGGGGTGTCTGCTTGAAGATTTTCTCCCTCTGCCCCTCCCCCCACTCACACACAGGCACGCTCTCTCTCCCACTTTCTCTCAAATAAATAAATAAATCCTAAAAAAATAAAAAGAACTTACCACCATAAGATTCTAATATTCAGGCTTCAGAAATTATTTCTGTACTTGTGCCTCATTATGCAAGATGAGGAAAATTAGTAGGACAAAAAGATGGACTTTAAAACTCAGAATGCAAAAGAAAAATTATTTCATAAAAAGAACACAGAAAATAATAAAAGCTAACTTGATGGCATGGATAATTAGCACCTAATGAATGGAATAATTATCCAAAGGTAATCAAGTTAATTACTTTAGTCTTCTTTTTTTTGGCTTCATTTTATCACTGTATCTAAGTTTTTATAGCTAATCCACAGTAACTAAGTATAGAGAAATAAATGTAAAGTTCTTAAACTCCTTCAACTTTCACTGTTCATCACAACCAAGGCTGTGCCCACGCATCTAACCCACATAGGGTTAAAGGGAAAAAAAATGAGTATGTTATAATAACAAAAGGAAAAACTATGTTTCTTAAAATATTTACCAAGATGTAACCATCAGAAATAAGCATAGAATAATTACTCCTTTTCAAAAGTGAGCTACCCAGAAGAACGCTGCAGTTTGCCACCTTTCATTTGCTGCTTTCGAGAGTATAAATAAGGGCAACGTGGACCATGGGTGGCTTTTTAACTTTCCCTACTACCATTTTAAAGGCAAAACCCAGAAATCTGAAGAAACAGAGAACTAAATGTGACTGGCAGTGTTCTTCAAACTCAAAGATGTAACCAGGTATAACCAAATAATTTAAAATAAGATGCCTACACTAACTCCCTAAGGAACAAAATACAAAACTAAAGTTAAAGTGACTGTAAATAAGATGAAGTTTACAGTTTTCGAAGAAAAAGTGTTAATACCAATATTTCAAATTTATCAGCAGAGGAAAATAAATTATAAAATTGGCATTAAAGGGGGGAAAAAGTAAGCAGCTTGCCATCATATCTTGACACCTTAGTGTCTGCTTTTTCTTTTCAAAAGCAAACCCCTACAGTGATTAGTTAAGGTTTAAATACTAAGCTGAAAAAAAAGACATCCTATTTTGGACATGTCTACAATCTCAGAAACAAAATAGTTTCTTTAGTATAGTCTTATTTAAATCAAACTTTGAGTTGGGATTATAGGATAATTTGTCAGAAGACCCCAACAGCAGCCAGGACTTCAAAGGACTACATTTGCTGTGTTAGAGGTGAAACTCCTCCATGCCAAAAGAGCAAAGAAAGAGAAAACTGCAGGTCTTGATCCTGATTTTAGATGGATGAGGGAAAATAATTCCCCTAAGGATTTGTAACCACAAATTAGCACCAAGATTTAAAAAAAAAAAAAACCCACAACAACAACCCTCAAGCAGAAATCGGATTTAAAATGTGTCCAGGTAAATAGAGTGCCCAAGCTAGTAGCAGAAGCAAAATATATTTCCCCTTGGGAGGAACCCACCTTCAACCCAGGCCTGACACAATTACTACAAACAAAATTCTAAAGAAAGTGAGCAGCTCATAGTCAAAATCACAAAACTCTGGGGTGCCTGGGTGGTTCAGCTGGTCAAGCGTCTGCCTTTGGCTCAGGTCATGATCTCCAGGTCCTGGGATCAAGCCCCACATTGAGCCCCACATCAATCCCCACACTGGGCTCCCTGCTCAGCAGGGAGTCTGCTTCTCCCTCTCCCCTTGCCCCTCCCCATGCTAACTCTCTCAAATAAATAAATAAAATCTTTTTTAAAAAATCACAAAACCTTAAAATAATAAAAGCAACATGAATGATTAATAAGCAGGGGAAGGGGCACCTGGGTGGCTCGGTTAAGCATCCGCCTTCCACTCAGGTTGTGATCCCAGGATCCTGGGATGGAGCTCTACAGCAGCTCCCTGCTCAGCAGGGAATCTGCTTCTTCCCCGGCACCGCCCCCCGCGCCCGATTTGGGCGCGCACGCGTGCACGCGCATGCACACACACACACACACACACACACGCGCACGCGCGCGCGCGCTCTCTCTCTCTCAAATAAAATCTCAAAAAAAAAGAAGCAGGAGGAAAAAAGAAACTGACCCACCAAAAGATTTCAGTTATAGAAGTCATCAGAATATAAAATAAATAATAGTTGAAATTATGAGGAGATAAGCAAATGTGAAAAAGAAGCAAATAAAGTTCTAGAAATAAAAATACAATAACCAATATTAAAAATGAAATCAACAAAGTGAAATATCAGGCATAGCTGAAGTGAATTAGTAAAATGCAAGTTGAAACATAAATTTTCCCAAATGCAATCAAGAGATTAAAGAGATAAGAGACAAGGAAGATAATATAGAAGGTCTAACAAACGTACAATTAGAGTTCCAGAGGGAGATCATTAAATTAATAGAGAGAGGAAATATTCAAGAGATAATAAAAAGAGGCTTTCAGAATTCCTAAAAGATGCTAGTTCTCAAATGTAGTCTCTTTAATGCCAAGCAGATTTTTAATTCATACCCAGAAATATCAGATTGAAAATTCAGAAACGAGAGAGAGAGAGAGCAGGAGAATATCTTTAACAAGGAGAATATCCAAGTATCTTTAAAAGATCTTAGAAGGAACCAGAGGGGGAAGATGGATTCCCCCACAGAGAGGAAAAAAAAAATCGCTTGACTGCTTAATTCTCAATGGCAACAGTAAAATTGAGAAGACAAAGGAATTATATAGTTTTTGATGTACACAAAGAAAATAACTGTCAAAATAGAACTCAATACCAAGGAGTCTCTCTTTCAAGAAACAAGGTGAAATAAAAGGACACACAAAAATCTCTCCATGTCTGTCTCTCTCTCTCTCTCACACACTCTCAATAAAGGAATAGTAAAGCATGTACTTTGGGCAGAAAAAAATGGTCCCACATAGAAGGTCTGACATCCAAGAAGGAATGGTGAGAATAGATATTAATAAATACATGGTTAAATATAAAGATGCTGTATACAACAATAAAAGTAACATCTAACTTATGAGAGAAAAAAAAAAGGCTAGAACTAAAATACTCAATAGCAATAACACATAAGCTGGAAGTGGGTATCATAAGAGTTAAAAAATTCTAAGAAATTCGCATTTTTTTAAAAGGACAGTGTATTAGTCTGCTAGGGCTAACATAAAATACCAAAGACTGGTGGTTTAAACAACAGAAATTTATTTTCTAATAGTTCTAGAGGCTAGAAGTCTAAGACCAAGGTGCTGTCAGGGTTGGTTTCTGGTGAGACCTCTCATCCTGGCTTACAGACAGCCACCTTCTCACTGTGTCATCACATGACCCTTCCTCTGTGCATGTGCAAAAGGGGGAAAGAGAGCTCGAATGTCTCTTCCTCTTTTTTATATGAACACCAATATTCTTGGATTAGGACCACACCCCTACGACCTCATTTAACCTTAACTGTCTCCTTATAAATCCCATCTCCAAATAAAATCACATTGGGGGTTAGAGCTTCAACATACGAATTCTGGGGAGACACAATTCAGTCCACATCAGAAGGCAAAGATATTAACTTTAGACAATATTAATATGAGTATGCATAGTAAAATTGGGTATTCCTAACCCTCAAAATAAAAAGAATACTAAACAGGCGCCTGGGTGGCTCAGTCAGTTAAGTGTCTGCCTTCGGCTCAAGTCATGATCCCAGGGTCCTGGGACAAAGTCCCGCATAGGGCTCCCTGCTCTGCAGGAAGCCTGCTTCTCCCTCTGCCTCTGCCTGCCACTCCCCCTGCTTGTGCTATCTCTCTCTGTCAAATAAATAAATAAAATCTTAAAAAAAAAATAGGGGCACCTGGGTGGCTCAGTCTGTGAAGCGTCTACCTTCAATTCAGGTCATGATCTCGGGGTCCTGGGATCGAGCCCCTCATCGGGCTCCCTGCTCTGCGGGAAGCCTGCTTCTCCCTCTCCCTCTGCAGCAACCCCTGCTTGTGCACTCTCTCTCTCTCACTCTCTCTCAAATAAATAAATCTTAAAAAAAAAAAATGGTAGAGAAAGTGGAAAATCAATCTATCCAAAAGAAAGCAACAAAGGAGAGGAGAAAGACACAGAAAAAGTAGAATAGAAAATATGTCATAATATGATAATAAATGAATCTGAATATACCAGTCTTTATTCTAAATATAAAAAGACTAAACTCTAAAGCAAAGATCCAGCTATATGTTATTTGTTTATACAAGAGACATATCTAAAAACATTAGCTATATCAAGTTGATCATAGAGAACCCTGTATCATTTTATTAATATCAAAGAAAAAACATTAAGTCAAATAGTCTATTCGAGATTTAGAAGGTCATAAAAAGCTTAATTTACCATACAATATTTAAAAATCTAATCTTAAAAGCATCAATTACAAACCTCAAAATATGTAAAGCAAAGGTAAATTATCTAGAAGAAATTGACAAATCCATTATTATAATTTCTCAGTAAGTGAATGATCAAGGAGACAAAACTATCAATACAGATAAAGAATATTTAAACAACACAGTTAAAACTTTAATCTTATGGATACACATGGACCCACATGGAACAGTGCACCCAGAAACTAGAGAATACACGTTATTTTCAAGTTACACATGGAACATTTATTAAAAAGAGAACATTTGTGCTAGCCCATGAAGCTCACATCAGAAAGCATCAAAGAACTGGTATGATAGAGACCACATGCTCTGACCACATCACAAGTAGGTCAGAAATCAGCGCAACAACTAAGTATGTTTAGAAATTAGAAAACACCATTCTCAAGAAATCACAGAAAATAGCACTGTATGATAACAAAAAATACTATATAAGAATTTCTGATGAGCAGCTAATGTAGTGATTCAAGGGAAATTAACTGTCCTCTAATAAGGCAAGATTCACAGTTAATCAGCTAAGCACCCAACCTAAGAAATTAGAAAAATAGCAGAATAAACCTGAAAACAAAGAAGAAAGAAAATAAAAGAGCAAGAATGAAAGAGTTGGAAAACAAGCATATAATAGAGATGATCGGTAATGCCAAAACCTGGTTCTTTGGACAGATTAAGAGAAATTAACCTTATTATACCTCAGGATTGAAAGAGGCAGAACTTAGCACATCAGGAGCTTTAAAAAATTGGGACATATCACAGATGCAGCAATGATTAAATAGATAAAAAATATGATGGAAAACTTTATGGTATAGTTTGTGCTTTTGAAAACCTAGTTACAATGACAAATGTTCCTTAAAGAGTAGAATGGATAAATTATAGAATTCATACACTAAAACACTAACAAAAATGAAAACAAATTATGGCTACAAACATTGACAAATCTCAAAAACATAACAGTGAACAAATAAGCAAGCAGAAAAGTGTATGTAATATATAATTCCCTTTGCATAATGTCCAAAAATAACCAGTACTAAAGAATATGCTGCTTTAGGGATAAAGCAAGCATTGCCATTGGGTGGGGAATGAGGAAACGGAGGGATTCTAGGTATATGATACTTTTTAATCTTGGTAGTAGAGCATGGGTATTCAATTTTTTTTAACTTACAAATATGTTTCATGCACTTTTATATGTACAATGTACTTCACAATAAATGTTCTTTTAAAAAATTTCATAGTAAAATCTGTTTCAATGGCATATTCTGAACTTTCCCATGGAAACTGAACATTCACATGATCTCCTGAAAAAAATTTACCTATTCAATCTTTACATGCCTGTGACATTCCATGCCAAAATACAAAGACATGGTTCTTGTTCTCTGAGATATTACAGTGGGAAATGATACTACCCTAAACAAAAAATTCATGTTGAAGTACATACTAAGGGAATGGAGAACCTCAGTCCAGCTTGCAGAAATGAGGAAAGCAGATTATTTCACAGTGGAGAAAACAATGTCTGAAAAAAGAATAACTGGCCCAGAAAATATGTTTGGTGTGTATGTGTTTACTTTCTCTTTCCTTTTACATCCAGGACCAAATTCTAAAAATGAAAAATATGCACAAAAATGCAAATGTGACTCTGCATTCATTAGGGTCATGTTTGATGGCTAAATGTAACTATGGTCATAAAAATGAAGGCGAGAATTGCTCTCTATGTTTAACCATCCATCCTTGAGTTTCCACACATGACCTTTTCCTGGTTTCTACCCCTTTTTATCTCTAGTTTTGTTCCTAGAAGTGACTATGTTTCTGTGATAGCCAGAGTGATACTTACCTGGTTTCAAAAGGTAATTTCTGGTTAAGATGAGTTTTTATATTAATGACAGAATGGGAGAAAGATATAGATAAAATATAGTATACAGAAATAGACCCATTTACACAGACTTTAAGAGTCCCGGAGTTGGCAGCAAAGGACAGAAAACAGAACATTTTTAAATCTTAGAGATGATTACACAGAAACAATATCTACTCCTTCTACCATACAGCAATTGTGTCTGCATCAGTATATGTGGGCAGCAGTTCAGATGGTAATATAGCAAGGAGACTGAAAATGAAAATGGAGAACATTCTCAGGCACATTCCAACTGCTGTACCTGTTTAGGTAAAAACAGCATTTATAGCTATGACTGAGCACTAGTGAATGGTTTGGAGTGGAGGCTGGACCTTATAGTTGAGTCCTTAGAAATATCTAGGGTTATTTCGTTTGGATAAAGCCCTAGTCACTCATGTCTGGGTTCAAATCCTATCTGACTTGAGCATTTCATATTACACTGGCAAAAAAAAAAAAAAAACTGCAGAAGATAATGAAGGAAAAGTATAACCAAGTCTATAGATTAGATATTGAGAATAATTAAGTGCCTTAAGGTCAACAAAAAACATCAATGCCCTTTACCCCTACCAAAAAAATCTACTTCTAGGGCTTTACTCAAACGGATAATCATAGATGTGTACAAAAAACTGAGCTATCAGATATTTACCACTGTATAGTAGCAAAAAACAAAAAAGGAAAACCTGTCTGATATTATGGCATATCTCCAATAAATTGTTACATTCATAGATTACAATACTATTCAGTATTCAAAATATGTTATGAAAGATCATTCCATGATTTGCAACATGGTTCATCCTTGGTGAAAATTAAGAAGAAATATATGCTGGGGCGCCTGAGTGGCTCAATTGGTTAAGCCTCCAACTCTTGATTTTGGCTTAGCTCATGTCAAGGACATGAGATAGAGCCCCACTTCGGGCTCTGTGCTGGGTGTGGAGCCTGCTTAAGATTCTCTCTCTCTGTCCCTCCACCCCCAAAAATAAGATAAAATAAAAATTCTAAAATTAAAATTAAAAAAGAAATATATGAAAAAAAAAAAAAGGGGGCGCCTGGGTGGCTCAGTCGTTAAGCGCCTGCCTTCAGCTCAGGTTATGATCCCAGCGTTCTGGGATCGAGCCCCGCATCGGGCTCCCTGCGCGGCGGGAAGTCTGCCTCTCCCCCCTCCACTCCCCCTGCCTGTGCTCCTCTTTCACTGTGTCTCTCTCTGTCAAATAAATAAATAAAATCTAAAAAAAAAAAAAAAAAGAAATATATTTTACAATATCATTTTTAGAAACTGAAATATTACAGCATTTTTCTATATTATATAAAAATATACACCAAAATGTTAACAATTGTTATCTGTGGGCATAATTTTCTTTTTCTGTTTTTTTGTTTGTTTGTTTGGTTTGGGGTTTTTTTGGTTTTTTTTGTTGGTCTGGATTTTCTAAATTTTCTATAATGAACATGTGTCACTTCCATCATAAGAAAAAAATATCTATTATAGCATAAGGATAAAGAATAAAGATTTGAAACCTTACAATAGCAACTACTTACAAAATATGGAAACAAAAATGAGACGTTCCCAACATCACCACACCTCTCTGTAGGAACAAATTTACCCAAAGCCTATTATGGAAAATGGGGGAGCTTCAAATCCCAAATTCCTCTCATGAAAGAGCTCAATAATTCAAAAAAAGGAAAAATGTCTGAAGAAGTACTGAATGGCAACTAGCTGAAAGAATAAAAGAACAGACTTCCTGCTACTGTTGGACAGTGTAAAACTTCAGAAGGTTTGGGCAAAGTTTATCAAAACGGGGCAGGAAGACGGCCTACTTCACATCCGGCCTGGAGGTAATGGCAAAAATAAGCTAAAATGATGAAAAGAATGGGTTTTTATTACAAGTAGACATTTAGAGTTGTGTCCAAAATGCCCTCTGGAAGGCAATGGATGCTATGCCTGGATTAGTCCCCTTTCCACTCCACCTCCCTTTGAATCCGTATCCTCCCAGGACCAACTTAGATCAAAAAACCTGCAGCAGACACCCTCAGCCAGAGACCGTACTGAATACCTGACATAAATAAATGTTAACTGATTCTTAGGGAACTTTCCATTGAAACTCTTGTTGTGATCCAAACTTCAAGCATCTTTAAATGCCTGCAAATGTTCTTTCTCTAAAATTTAAAGAAAAAAAAAATAGGAAGAGGTGACAGTACCTCCCTTTGGAAGGTAACAGCTAGAACAAAGAATCATGTCCCTTCTGCACCACCTCCTCAAGGCACAACATTAGAGTTCCCATATAAAACATTTTGCCTAAATTATTTTTTAAATGCTGTAATGATATAGACAGGACTTAGTCAATTGAGAGAAAGGAAACTAATGAAGCAGCTTTGGTCAAAAACCCCAAATGGTATGTAAAACTTACGGTTAAAATGACACATAAGGGTTTCAACTGAAAATTATCTAAGAATTGAGGAACATATATGCCAGGTGATTGGTTATGTGTACAGTACCTGGCTGGGGATGTTTTTCAATCTAAACTGGGCCTAAGAGAATATAATTTCTTTAGAATTATCACTCAAAGGAAATGCTGACAATAATAGTGTTATTATTAATTTCAATAGGTGACCACTAGATTACCCTCCTAACTGCAAATACACACTCTTTTGCCCAAGGTCTGAAAGCTATGTTAAAATCCAACCTTCCCAACTCTTCCTTACATTTTTAATAAACATGAATGTGCTTTCCAGTATATTAAGCTAGAGTTTCATGCCTGAATTTTCTAAATCTTCTGTCACACAGACAGAAATGAGAACAAATTACTTTTACCAATCCTGTCCGAATTTGCCAGCATAGAGGCTAAAAGGCACTTTAACCTATGTGTCAAACTCAAAGACTGAAACAGCTCACTGTCAGCTTCAAAAACCATTTTTTACAAGCATGGCACACTGCCTCATGCCAACTAAACACTAAAGCATGTTGGGCTGCCCAAACTGCAAATTATTTGGAATGTTCTCCATGTTTTGTGGTTACGAAAGTACCTATTTCGTGGATCAACCAGTTAAAATTAGGGCCATATCTGACTTCAAACAAAAAATTCCCAGGAAACTGAAACTATAATTGACCAAGATCCCATCAGTTCTGAAAGGCTGTGATCTGAGGCTCATAATCAAATATCTCAAATGTTATTTTTTGAAAGCCAAAGAGACACAACATAAACTCAATGAAACACATTACTGTCTGTTTCAAGTAAACACGAAGAACTCACCCTAAAATACACCTCATAGTTGCAAAAAAGGAATAAAAGTGCCACCTGCAACAAAGTAAAGCATATTTGTGGCAAATATAAACACATATAAAAAAATGCCTATCAAATAAAGCAAAAATCAGTCTAAAAGATTATTTCACTTCATTTCTAATTTTCATACACATATGTTAGAATGTAGCAGTTTCAACTGTGGAATGTGATAAGAAATACTCCAAAGCTTTGCTTGTAGTGATTAGAGCACTGTATCATAGCTATTATTTTCCCAAGCATTAATGGATACCTCTTTCAAACCAAATACTTATTTAGGACATCATTCACAAATTGGAGTACCACAACTTCCCAAGGTTTGCCTCCCATGCCTTCAAGATCTACTAAGTCTCAGACCTTCGGAGAATGCCCTGAAGGTCATTTTTGAAGCGTTAAAAAAAGAAAACATCATATTGACAAGCTAATTTTTTCCTAGGGATTCCTCTACTGAAGATAAATTACTGAAGCATGAGAAATACGTGGTTCAATCATCCACTGATGGGATACTTCAGTCCATTTTAATAAACATGTGGTTAAGATCGTTGGCATATGGCCCCCTGGTACAAGCCTTGTGCAAGAACAAGAACACGTGGGAAAACACAGTATTTTTTAACTTAACTGATGTTGATGAAATTGATGAAAATGCTGAGGAGATAGCAAGCCTTAACGGGAACTATTTTTTTTTTTTTAAAGATTTTATTTATTTATTGACAGAGAGAGAGACAGCGAGAGCAGGAACACAAGCAGGGGGAGTGGGAGAGGGAGAAGCAGGCTTCCCGCTGAGCAGGGAGCCCGATGTGGGACTCGATCCCAGGACCCTGGGATCATGACCTGAGCCGAAGGCAGACGCTTAACGACTGAGCCACCCAGGCGCCCAACGGGAACTATTTTTAGCTTCTGATCTCTTAGACCTGTGTTTCTAGGGCATGTATATTATCAAGTCCCTATATAGTTTTCCCTGTTACAGATATAC
>NC_138376.1:72631839-72638220 GCF_054177405.1 Leptonychotes weddellii
GATAAGCATCTGCCTTCGGCTCAGGTCATGATCCCAGGGTCCTGGGATCGAGCCCTGCATCGGGCTCCCTGCTTGGCAGGAAGCCTGCTTCTCCCTCTCCCACTCCCCCTGCTTGTGTTCCCTCTCTAGCTGTGTTTCTCTCTGTCAAATAAATAAATGAAATCTTAAAGAAAAGAAGAGTAATTCAGGGGCACCTGGCTGGCTGAGTAGGTAGAGCATGCAACTCTTGATCTCAGGGTGGTGAGTTCAAGCCCCACATCTGGCGTAAAGATGACTTAAAAAAAAAAAAAGCATATTCATAAAACAATCATTTCAAATCAAATAAACCATATACAAAATCTCAAAATTGCTAAATTTCCTAGAAAATTGTATATTCTAGGAACTAAGTCTTATCCACCTTAGAACATCAAATTCTCATTGAATGCAGTACTTTCTTGCCTGGACTCCAGCAAACTTAAGGTAAAACGATAACTGCAGTGAGGATTTTAAGTATGTAACTTTTTCTAAGCAAATTTTTTTCTAAGAACGGTCAGTGTGCTGCAAATTTTCAGAAAACACTTGGACAGTGAGTTATTTTTTTTTTTAAGTTTCAGTTCTGGTATATTTGACAGCAGAGTGACAAAATTTTGCTCAGAGATGAAAATCTATATCCCAAACAAAATGTTATAATATTAATGGTTATTCTGGAATGGTTTCCTTTCAAAACTTCCCCACTACAAATGTTTCCTACAATACCCCCTATTTTGAGAATATTTTTTCACACAGAGACTATACATAAAGCCTATAACTGAGAATTTAAATACTTATATTCTTTTCTTCAAACAAGCTCCCACATTCTAACTGTTTAAAATAATCTGGATGATGTAATCAATTATGTCACTAAAAGTCTGGCTATGCAACACTTCACAAAATATAGGGACTTTTCATCAGCACCTTTGATTTGCAGCTGACGCCAGATGTATGCACTGTGAGTGGAGAGAACAGAAACAGGATTAGACAGGTGTGGTAGAGACCTGGGGGTGTGAGAAAATGGGCTTCCTTCACCCAAGGACACATGAAAAAAAGAAAACTTACCCATTTGTGTGATAAATGTACTCATATATTAGGTTCCATCAAATAATTATACATATTACATACCTCATCCAAGGGTAAAACTGTCTGAAGTAATGTCAGATTATGCAAGAAACCTCAGGTTGTTGTTTTTTTTTTTTTATGATTCTTAGAAATACTACCCTTAAAATTAGTTGGAGCCTTTTAATCTAAGACATAATGAAAACCATATTCACCAATAAACAAACAAAGAGAAAATCCTATCTTAAAACGGTATAGTTAAAACCTCACCTTGCCTCACCGAAAAAACTGCATACCTACTACGGGGGATACCTGTATTCCATAAGTGTCCTGCCCAAGTCTAAATATCTAATCAGAGACTAGAGGATCACTTTGAAATTTTGGGTCAGCCCCAGGGGACATATCATAAACATATTTGGGGAGTGGGTCTGTGTGTGTGTGTGTTTAGCACCCTGAACCTCAGGGATATTAAAGAGAGAGAGAGAGAAAGAGAGAGAGAGAATGTTTCCCAAAAGGGGCGGGGAAGAGAGGACTTAAAATCCGGGCGACGCTGAAAACCGACCAGGGCTGAAAGACAGACACACAGCGCCGCAAGCTCACCCACATGTAAGAGGCAAGCTCTCAAACTGTTGGAGCTCGCAGAGAGCCTCCCGACTTGGGCAAACGAGGTGAATTTCACCCCTAAATAGGGACGAGAGCACAGTGTAAAAGTTCAAGAGGATTCCATCCCCTTTCTCTCACTCCCGGCACTTAGCTTCTGGAGGAGAAAGCCCCGCAGAGAAAAAGCCGGCGCTGGGTGCCAACCTGCAGCCGCCCAGTTTCCTAGAAGGCCTAACTGCTCCAACGGGCAGGGGATGGCGACAGGAGGCGTCGGGAAGCGAGGCGGGCGGCACCCCGGGAAACCGAGTCCCGACCGGGCCCCCACCGTGCGGCGCGGGCTGCCGAAATCACTCAAGTCCAGCCGCAAAACCTTCCTGAAAACCCGAGCTTCTCCTGCACAACTTCGGTCTAACCAGCTCCTTCTCCGCCACACACTCCGCCCAACAGCACAGCCTCCCCAACGCGGCGGACCGAAGCGCTCCCCGCGGGCGGCTACCTGTCCGGGGGGCCAAGGACCCCAAGTCTCACCTCATACAAAGGGCTGCGCGCTGGCGCCTGCAGAAGAACCCAGGGAGCATGGCCCCATCCAGTCCCTCCCGGAACTTTCCTGACATAGCACTTCTCTCTGCTGCAGAAAAACGACGCTTCGAGGAAGAGGAGGAAGCGGAGGAGGCGGTGGTGGCGACCCAGGCGGCGGCGGCGGCGGCGGCGGGAGCTGGAGCAGAAAGTGAGGAGCATCGCGGGCGAGCGCCGCCGCCTCCCAATCTGCCGAGGGGTTCCCGCCCCCAGGGTAACCAAAGCTCCCTCTTAAAGGCGCCCGCCGCGTTTTAGGACGCGAGGAGAGAGGGAGGAGGGGAGAAGGGGCGGAGGCAAATAAAGAGGGAGGGGGCAGGCTGAGACGAAGCGATTCCCGAAGCCACCGTCCAGGCTGTCCCCGGGCTGCCGCGCTCGCCCGTTTCCGGCTGCTCCGCCGACTCTCCGCCAGGGCTGGTTACCCCTCCGCCTGGGCAAAGGTAGGACAAGTGCTGGGACCCGGCACCGGGGCGCCGCTCTCGCCGTTGGCTTGCGCCAGGATTGCCCCTGGAACTTCGCCCAGTCTCCAGACCGCCCCCATCCTTTTTGGGTCCTGTCTTCCTGCCCCCACCGCAGCGCCGCCGTCGCCCGCGCCCCCAAAGCCCTTGCGCGCCGCTGGCGACTGCCCAGTGGAATTGCGTTTCCTCGTGTGGGTCCCGCATATTCTTCCTCTATCTCCCACACAGTGATGAGGGTCTCCCCAGGAGCGCTGGAGACTGAAATAACTAAAGGCCACTTGGAGGCCCCTAGACTGATTCCTGAAAGTGTCAGTGGTGTAGGGCATGGGAGATTTGCCAAATGTCTGCTTTACCCTGTGCTCGGTTCTCCGGTGGCTAATTGCCAGATGGCCTCCAACTGGATTTCTTAACTGTTGACTTTGACTTTCATCAACAGAGATTGGCTGTAAAGATCCCCAAATGAACTCAGGAAGACCCTCCAGAAAAGTTACCATCTTAAGATCTAAATGATGCCGGGAAGTGCTGCTTTCAAGTAACAAGTGATACTGTTTTCCTAGCTATCATCATTTGTGATCCGCTGCTGAGACCAGTGAGGTATGCGCAGTGTGGAGATGCCACAGAGACACACTGCATCAGCAGCCATCAACACGTTAGGAACGGACCACATTCACAGTGGGTGTGGGCAGCAGAGGGCTTGTGGAAACGGGTTAAGATCCAGCTGGGGCTTACAAAGAACTGCCTCCCGGGGGGGTGGGCCCAGAGGGAGTGGTAGATTCTAATTTACACAAAAGCACTGGCATAGTTGCCTGAGACTGGACCTCAGTCCTACCATCTGCCGCTGTATAGCAAGCACATGCTGATTTGTGGAGGAAGAGGGCAGGGAGACAATGTGCAAAAGGTTGGAGCAATTTCTCTTACAATGTGGAGAAGAAATAAGCCTGGGCTCTATAAAAGCAGGAGATGTGGTCCTTCCTGGAGCAAACATGAAGATGAGAGAGGAGGCTGGCAGTGAACAAGAGGAAGGATATCTTCCTATTATGATACATATATAGTCAGAATAATGGAGGTAATTGGTACCCAACTCAAAGTGACTCAAGAAAACCTACAGTGGAGGAGGTTGGAATGTATTGGCTCATATGCTTAAAATCCCAAGAGTAGATCTGCCAAAAAAAAAAAAAAAAAAAAGAAGAAGAAAAAGAAGAATTACTATTTTTTTGAATCTTTTTTTTTCCTCCAGATGATCAAAGAATGTTAGGACTCCGTTTCTCTCCATATTGTTCTGTGCTTTCATTGTACAGGTTTTATTTTCTCTAGTCAGGGCCTAGATTGACAGCCCCAGACTTACTTTCTCCTCCAGCCTCCTTAGCAACTGATCCCATTAGCAAGAGAGCAGGCCAAAGAATGAGTCTTATTGGACTAACTTGGACCCTACTCCCATCTCTGAACTGAGCATTGTAACCATGGATTTAAATATGCACTGCAGGTTGGGGTCACTTGACTATGTCTGAAAAAGATCAAGAGAGATGGCTTTAGTGCCCCCCGCCCTGTACACCTGAACCACATGAACTGACTGGAAGAGAGGAGGTTCCCAAAAGGAAAATTAGTTGTTCTAATAAAGAGAAAATGAATGTTGAGTAGGTAAAGACCGTAGATGACCCACTCCCAACCCCCCACCCCCCACCCCCGTTCCCCACCACACACACACACACAGCACCAAAGGGACTGACTACCTCTCTGGCTTCTCCACCAATAGCCTCAGGACCAGGAGAATGCCAGTGGTCTTGGGGTTACAGTTAGCCACATCCTTTGGCCTCAGAAGCCCTGGGAAGGTGCTCAGTGATATTTCACAACCACTTGCAAACAAACAGTATCTAAACTGTAATTGTATTCATTTTTTTTCCTAAATCAGGATACCTCTGCTTCTACATGCCCCCAACTCCACATTCCTTATTACGCTTTGTGTTATATAATCCATTCAACCTGATAAGAGCCCGTGGAAATGTCTTGTTACCTATACAGTGTGTTCATTCAACTGGAGAAAGAAATGAGGCCTATAGATAATCACATTTCAGTATCCAAGTGACACAGGGCCCAACTTCATTTTCAGCTCCTATGAGTTCTTCTTTAATCTTTTCAGACAACACAGGAGTTTATATTTTGCCTACCAAAAATGCCAGTTTCAGGCTTTTTTCTTCCCGCACAAGAACTTTTCTTGTAGTTGCTCACAAAAATGTTTCATATTTTCTTCCTTCATTTCTCTATTTTATAGAAGTGTGTATGTATCATAGAAAAATAGACTTAACCTGGCGGAGACTTTCGAATGAAGCTAAACAGCCCCCTTTATTTCATGGAAGAAATGAAAGCTCAGAGATTCACTTGTCTAGGGTTGTGCAGCTGTTTGGCATCTGTGATGTGCCCAGCTCTGTGCTCAGCATTGCAAAAAGTACGGAAACAGAAGCATACAACGTGGCCACTATCCTCAAAGAAGTTAAATTTAGTCAAGGAGACATTAACCTTCTAAGATATTATAAGACAATTATAGAGAATCACAATACACCATATAATTTAGTATTTAAAAATGTGTGATGAGCTGTGTGTTACCTATAGGCCTTGAAATAAGAGACACCATAAACTGGAGTAGTCTGGGAAACACTTTTTAGCCAGGAACCACCTTGATGGTCTTTAAAAAATTCATAGGGAAAAAAAAAAAAAAATGGGCTCGCCACATGAGAAAAACAAAATGAGAAGGCATTGATGGAGGAAAGATCCTACCATGTGTTTGGAACAGAAAGGAAATCTGCACTGTCATGGTTTAGAATAGTGTTTCTAAGTGCAAGTGAGATCATTTTAGTGGGTTTGAGAAGTATTTTTTTAGTTAAATAAAACAGAATATCCGTGTGCCTCATACCTAATAAGATTAAGTATTGTTTGTTACACTTGTGTTTCATTATGTTATGTGTTCTTAGTTATGATGTAAATTTTTTTATCTTACTTTGGATTATGTTCAAAGAAAGTTAAAAGCCCCTAGTTCAGAAGCCAGATAGACTGGATGTGAAACTCTGCTTTGTAGCAAGACATCAATCGAATAACATCCCTCCAAGGATCCGTTTCCCTACGTGCAAGAGATGTTCAGCACAGTCCTTTGCACAGAGTGAGACCTATAAATGGCACCTCTTTTTTTTTTTTTAAGATTTTATTTATTTATTTGACAGAGAGAGAGATAGCGAGAGCAGGAACACAAGCAGGGGGAGTGGGAGAGGGAGAAGCAGGCTTCCTGCCGAGCAGGGAGCCTGCCATGGGACTCCATCCCAGGACCCTGGGATCATGACCTGAGCCGAAGGCAGACGTTTAACGACTGAGCCACCCAGGCGCCCCTAAATGGCACCTCTTATTTGCTGGCCGGATTGAAGACGACCGTATATGAGAATCACCTGAAGAACTTTGTCAAAATCCCAGTACCTGGGACCTTAGAGAACCAGGCTCAACTCTAAGGGTGAGTCTGCGCATCAGTGTTTAAAAGCTCCCCGGGTCCAGTCATGGCTGCGAGCCCCTGGGCTGGACCCATAGCAGAGCACATCTAGCACCTGAGGAGCGTGGTGAAACACAGTCTCTTTCTTCAGGAGACACATTGATCTTCATGATTTATGTCTCTATTTCTTTATCAAGCAATAGGTAGCAC
>NC_138376.1:72638320-72680338 GCF_054177405.1 Leptonychotes weddellii
AAAAAAAAAAAAAAAAGCAGTAAAATACCACCAAAAATTGCCTAAGGAAGAGGAAAAGGGCTAGAAGCAAATGGCATTGGAAATCCATAAGCTAAATAATTAGCAAATGACTCATTAAATTTCAGCTATTTTCATCCTGACTTTTAATACTGCAGTTTCTAAATGTACTAATTAGTGATGTGCCTTTTGTAATCTTACATTTAGTAATCCCTAAGTGTTTGTATCTTGCACGTTTTTCCCCTATACAGTCAATCCCTTTGTGTGTGAAGCAGGAGAAGGTTTCTTCAAATACAGATTGTCCAAGAGACTCAGAATCGGTTTTTCTGCCTAGTCATTTTGTCTCTGTAAATTTTGGCTTTTTTTTTTTTTATTCGGTTGGGCAAAGATAATAATGTAGAATGGTTTTGAATCTCCCCAAAGAGACAGAGCAACTGCTATAAGAAAGGAATAAAAAACCTAAAACCTAAAATTCCAACAACCAGATCTTATGTGCAACATGATATAACAAAATCAGAAATACCCAGAACCATTATCAGGTCTTCTTGCCTAAGATAGAATCTGAATCTAATCCAGCCTCTAGAACTAATAGGAAATACAGGGGACCAAGAATGGAGTTTGAAAACCAAACCACCTCAAGAAAGCAATCAGTCAAATCCAGAATGTCAAACGTTCAATTAAAAAAAAAAAAATGACCTAGTTTCTCTACCAAATCAATGGCATAAAAAAACAAGGGCCTGGGGCACCTGGGTGGCTCAGTCGGTTAAGCCGCTGCCTTCGGCTCAGGTCATGATGCCAGGGTCCTGGGATCAAGCCCCACATCGGGCTCCCTGCTCAGCGGGGAGCCTGCTTCTCCCTCTGCCTCTGCCTGCCTCTCTGCCTACTTGTTCTCTCTCTGTCAAATAAATAAATAAAATCTTTAAAAAAAAAAAAAAGGGCCTGATTAAAGAATAAAAGAGATTTAAAAATCATGATCATGGGGCACCTGGGTGGCTCAATCAGTTGGGCGTCCGACTCTTGATTTCAGCTTGGGTCATGATCTCAGGGTTGTGAGATGGAGCCCCGTGTCAGGCTCCACACTCAGAGGGGAGGCTGCTTGGGATTCTCTTTCTCTCTCTGCCCCTCCCCCTGTATGTGCTCTCTCTCTCTCTCTCAAATAAATAAATAAATTTTAAAAAAGAAAGGAAAGAAGGAAGGAAGGAGGGAGGGAGGGAGATAGAAAAGATTCATAATCATGAAATGCAATGTGTGGGACTTTGTGTCCTGTTTTGACCAAACCACCTGTGAAAAGAACCCTTGAGACAATCAGGAAAATCAGATATAGACTAAATATTAGATACTATAAATGAATTATTCTTTATTTTCTTAGATGTGATAATGACATGACAGTTATATATAAAACAAAAATTTCATCAGAGATACATACTGAAGAATTTTATAATCCTGCCCCCAAAAATGGAAGGAGTAATAGGTGGAAAAATGACTGATAACTTTTGAAACTGGGGGATGATACAGGGAGGTTTATTATCCTATACTTCTGTTATTGTCTATGTTTGGAAAGTTCCTTAATTTGATGTTGAGTTAACCTTTTATTAAAATCTTTCTCTTGGTTTTGCTAATGGGAGAGTGATAAATATATGTGAGTCTGGACCTGGTTACATCTTGAGTATCTTTAGAAACAAGCTTCTAGGCTCAAAAGTCTTTTGTTATAATATTTTTGGCCAGTATTTACTAGTCACATTCAAGGCATAGGACTGGACCACAGAGTGATCAGTGAGGGTCTCTGTGGGAGGAGTCCACAGCCACTCCAGACAGTTGGCCATCTGCATCCCAGGTGCCCACTCTCCAAATATCTCTGCACCCCAATGATTATCTCCAGCGACCAGCTTTAGCTGCCTCCACCTTGGCATGTCCATGGTGACGTCTACCCGTGAGTCTGTAGGGACTAACTAGCTGAATGCTTTTATCCTTTTTGTAAGCCTTACTGAAGCCATGATATTTTGGCCTCTTCCCATCCCCTACCTTACCCCATCGCACTATCTCCCACCACCCCACCCCCCGCAGGCACACACTCACACAAGCACATGTGCACACACCCACCCAAGAAGCATTGCAGGGATAAGATCCAGCAAGCCAAGACCAGTGAGAGTAGATAGAGAGCAGCCATTCAGCCTGCTGTTAGTCTATATCTTAGTCTGGCATGTCTCCAGCACTTGTATCTGGACCACTATGGCACATGATTCAGTTTTAGAGAATGTAACTATGATGTCTATTTAATTTATCATAAATTGGAAAATATAACTAGCACATCAGTCTCATGGACATTACTTCTGTCGATGAAGCTGTTTTTTTTTTTTAAATGAGTCAATTAAAAATATTAAGTGAATAGAAGTATAGATATTTTGAGAATATGACAAAATTCATGAAAGTGTTTCATATATGACTAAGAGTTTTGAAATTCTGTCTTCATCTATAGAAGGAGAAAGAGGCCTTATACCTCACACACTGCAAGCCCAGTTGAGCAGGAGCTTAGCTAGAAATGCAAGATAGTGAAGTAGATAAAGAAATCCTTTGATAATTACAAGTTCTATTTCTAGTGCCACCATGATGGAGGGACCTTGGGCGGTTTGTTAGTTAACCTCTTCAACCCTCAGTTTCTTTATCTGTATATTGGGAATAAGAATGAAGTATTATGAGGATTAAGTAAAATATTCATCCAAAACACCTAACATAGCCTCTGATACAAAGTTAATGTCGGTGCATGTTGGGACCATGACAAATGATACCAAGTTTGTATTTTTCTGGATGTTCTTTTATCTCATTTCCTTTTAGAACGTTTGGAATAATAGGCAGCCGATTTGAAATTTTTCCATTAAGAAATATAACTAACAATGTTCAATATCATTGTCACTAACTGTGAGGTTATTTTCAATATGAGTTTTTTTCAAGATTTTATTTATTCATTTGACAGAGAGAGAGACAGGGTGAGAGGAAACACAAGCAGGGGGAATGGGAGAGGGAGAAGCAGGCTTCCTGCGGAGCAGGGAGCCCAGTGTGGGGCTCGATCCCAGGACCCTGGGATCATGACCTGAGCCAAAGGCAGACACTTAACGACTGAGCCACCCAGGCACCCCTTCAGTATGAATTTTTTGACAAGTGAAGTGATTCTTATCCTACCGATAATAAGTTTTATCACTATTATCTCTTCTGTAATCATTCATTTTTCATATAATTGAAAAATTAATTATTTTTTAAAAATATGTATTTAAAAAAAACAATTATAATTGGCCCTTACAAAAGGTATCACTTCAGTAACCTTTAAAGAATATTTAGAAGTTATAAAATCTGAATATTCTATTTTAAAAAAAAAGATAATGGATAAACATATTTGAGTTGAAAGGAATTTTGTTGGTCTTGGAAATCATAAAATCATCCATTTTAGAATAAAAATCACCAAGAGAAAACAATTATTCTCAAAATTACCATGTGAAATCATTGTAATTCTTTATCATACATAATTATTTTGTGTAATATTTACCTTCTAAAGATTTTCTGCTAGTATTAGATACATAACTTATATAGGTAATGGGCAAAGTAATTTTTAAAAAAAGAGTATACCAACAGAAATGAAAGTGGGTTAAGTGTCTGCCTTCAGCTCAGGTCATGATTCCAGGGTCCTGGGATTGAACCCCACTTCAGGCTCCCTGCTCAGGGGGGCAGTCTGCTTCTCCCTCTGCCCCTCCCCCACTCATGCTCGCTCGCTCTCTCTCTCGCTCTCAAATAAATTAATAAAATCTTTTTCTAAATAAATAAATACCGCACCACCCAGCTGTTCCGAGGAATTCCACCTCACTGCCAACCTGCTGCTCTAAAGACCCAGCCCTGCATTCACTGAGGCCACACTCCCCTTGGCCTGCACTCAGCCAATGGCAAAGAATGGCTGGGGCACTAGTGTTGCCCATTCCTGCAGACGTGGGATTCCTCTACCAGGCAGCTTTGGCTCCAGGACTCCTCATCAGACTGACCAAAACTTTCTGACAACTGTGCTGCTTTAGTCTGAAATTCTTCGTCCCCAGTCGTCCTTCCTCCTTCCGCTCCTGGCACTCCAGTGAGACCTGCATCATGGTCTGACGGCTCTTTCTGCTTCCTACATCCCCCTCTTTAGCTTTCACTGACACTTCCACCAATAAATCTCCGACACACCTCATCCCATCTTGGTGCCTGCTTCTTAGTGGATGAAGACAAACTCAGGTAACGTGAATTTGACAGCTAGAAACACTTTTAAGAGCATAGCTGAGGTGTTAGTAGAAACTCTCGGGAAGGTGCAGCATAGCCAGCCTAAGGGAGCCACAAGGAATTCGTGTGTGCTTATTTTGCGCAATACAGGAGGACTTCTTTGAAAGACCCATCATGTGTGCACATTTCAGTGGAACAGTGAGAAGCCATCTGCAACTTAGGAAAGGTGTGACGTGCTTGCAGTGAGGCAGAGACCGGCATCAAGGGCTGCCTGAAAAAGAGGACTACACGTATCAGCTAGATGGAGAAAGAAGGGAGCAAGACACAGAAAAAGTAAAAACTAATTGAGGATTCCCGTTTTGGTAAGTCAAAGAGATAACAGCAGTGCCCACTAGAGGAAGAGAAAGAAAAGAGCTTTATCTAATTCACTTGAGAAAAGGGTGGGGGGAAGGGAAGCGATGATTCACTGAACCATTACCACCAGATTCCCCCCAAGCAGGAATGTGTCATTGTTTGGGAGAAGAAATCAATGAGGTCACTTCATAGAAGCAAGGCCATTAAGGCTTAGATGACAAACATGTACCAAAACATTCCAGAAGGGAGAAGCTGGATTGCATGGACAGAGGATGGGATGTTATTGCTCCTGAGAGCAACAAGGAGAGAGACGAGTGAAGAGCCAAAGAGAATTTCTTCTCTCCAGAAATTCGCTAATGTCTGACTAAGCTACACATGCTTTTAGGAAGTTGTTTTTGTTTGTTGTTTGTTTGCTTTAAGAAAAGTCAAAGCTGAGATCCCCATCTGGGTCCACATGGCAGAAGCCTGGGAAGTAGATGTGAGCTGACTGCAGTAAGTCCTTCAGGAATTCTCAGAATTCTTGAGAAGGCTTAGGATTCCCATAGCCATGAACTTAAGAGTCGATGGTATTGAGCTCATTTGATCCGGCTCATAAGAGACAAGAAGGCCGTATTTGATGTCTGGGTTGCATTGACCATCATGCAATAGAACTATAGGATTCTTGAATTCATCTCATACAACACCTTCAGTTTTTATAGTTAAGGAACTGCGGCATAGAAAGAACCTTAGTTCCTTTAGAAGCAGATCCTGACAGGATTTGAGTGCAAAAAGTTAATGTGGGGGGTGGGAAAAGGTGACCGGGAGGGAAGAAAATCATTAAAGAGTATATTTTTCAAGCAAGTTTCCGCTGTGTGCAAGTAGAATTAATACTGCTGAGGATCTCTGGAGCCAGCACTGCAGAGTTATCCTGCCCAAGGATGAGAGCCCTGGATATTGAGCTCCCGTCAATCACTACCTGAGTGGGGAGTGGTAATTCTCTGGAACATCTGGCCTATCCTCTGCTGGGGCAGAACTGGCTCCAGAGGTGAGAGAAGGCTCTCGGGCATTGAGGCAGGTTCTGACAATCCGCAGCGTAGCTCAGCATGCACTGCAATACTACATGCTGGGGGCACTGGCGGGACAATGACAGCATCTGCCACGTGAAGGTAAAGAGACTTGCCGGGAAGCTCACAGAGGAGTCACAGAGACGGGGAGAGACACCAACCTTGGGGCTGGAGGTGGAGGGTGGTAGGATCTGACTGAGAGTTAGGCAGACCTGGGTTTGAATCGCAGCCCTGTTCCCTAGATTCTGTGCAATCTGGAAACCTGCTTAGCCATTCTGAGCTTCGACTGTCTCGTCTGAAAACTGGGGATAACTAGCTTGTAGGGTTGGTGAAAACTGAATAAAGAAATTTTGTGAAGGAAATGGCAAACTGCCTAGAACAGAGAAGACACACAAATGTGACTAATACTAATAGCAACCATTACTTTATTAAATAGGATGAATCTGACAGGGGCACAAACAAGAAAAAAGGAAAAAGCTTTCTTCTTTCCCTCCTACCACTGCCTTCAGCCATGCTGTGGGGAAACTCCCCCTGCTCAGCCCTGGACCTTTGCTCTCCAGACAATTTCAGTTATTAACTTTTTTCACTGATTCTAGGATAGTGTGGTGTGAAATCAAGATATATCTTATAATCTACTGAGTCTTAAGACTGGGTGGAGTACTGAAAACTGGATTTCTTTTGGTAATGAAGACTCATTTTTCATATATTTAAATCTAGTCCAAAGACAATATAAGGTTGATAGATGTTGAAGCTAGGGGAGAGGTACATAGGATTTATTGTATTATTCTCTGTACTTTTGTGTATGTTTAAAAACTTCCATAACACAAAAATTTATTAAAGTTTATTCTAGCCCCATTAAAACTTTGACTTCATACCCAACACTTCTTAAAAATTAAACATCAGAGAAGTTAGACACAGATTTTCATAAGTTTATTTTTTAAAGGACGATGAAACTGAAAGGAACTGTACTATTTTCTTCCTTCTTTGTTAGTTTGGGTTTTTGCTTTTTGTTTAGAGAAGGAGAGAGAGAAGGGGGGAGGGGCAGAGGGAGAGAGAGAATCTTAAGCAGGCTCCACATCCAGCAGGGAGCCCAACTCAGGGCTCGATCTTACAACCTGAGATCCTGACCTGAGCCGAAATCAAGAGTTGGATGCTTAACTGACAGAGCCACTCAGGTGCCCCTGATTTTTGTTAGTTTTGATAACAACCTAGCCTTACATACAGGGATGTAAGCATGAATGAGCACAATTTAATCAAATTACATTTGATGACAATTCAGTAAACAAGCATTTAACACAGGATGGGGACAAAGAAAGAAGAGGTACCTTTTTTTTGGTTCACAGAGCCCTGCTTAAGGATATATTTCTATAACGACTTACCATTAAGAGAGACAATGTGGGGGGAGATGAACTTAAAATCAAAATTATTGTCCCATATGCTTTGAAAAGTAACTTTAGAGCCAGATCTACTTCCTTTTCTCAAAACCATCCTTTTCACTATCAGCAGGTAAAATTTGGGCGAATCAAGTTTTAGAATTAAATAGTAATTTTTCTTTTTAATACGAAGTCATAAACAGATTATTTTTTTTTCAGGTTTTAAAACTTTTTATTGCATATTAAAAAAATTGTGCATTCCAATAATTAAAATCATTTGAACAAAAAAAAAAATGGCACTCTGATTAAACTGCATTTTACAGCCTGCAGGACACCCTGGACCAGCTTGGTTTTTACTCTCGATTTCACTGTCGTCCCACCCAGCTTCTTCCTTCACCAACATGCAAGTTCTTTTCCTTCCCTGCCAGCCAGACAGGCAGATGGGAGAGGCAGGCGCCTTTGTTGTCAGTAGTTCTCGATTCTTTGATGTGAAAAGGGGCAGCACAGTCATTTAAACTTGATCCAACCACTTTGCATCTTACAAAGTTAAACAGCTAAAAGAAGTAAAATAAGAAGGCAATGCTTGTGGAATGTACAGTGCATATTGGCGGCGCGCGCCTCATTACGATTCGTCTGCTTGCTTCTCCTGTTCAATCGTTTCTTTTGAAGGCAGTGGATTTTTCTCTTGCGTTTCTGTCTTCTTCAATTTCGACTTATCGAATTTCTCAATCTCAGCCATATCGGGTTTGTCAGACATGGTTGCAGAGGAAGCGGAGCGAGGTGCGCGTGCAAGTGAAGTCCGGTCTGCTCAATGGCCGCCGCCGAATCTCATAAACAGATTATTAACATTGAAGGCTTAGATTCCCTGAAAATCGAGGAGGAAGCTTAAAATATATTTCAGTGGAACATTAGTCCTTTACGGGGTTTGGGAAATACTATAGCCTCTGTTCCTCTTAGGGAATCACAATGTCGTCTGCATGTTAAATGCTTAAGTCCTGCCAAAAGCAATCTGTTTAACATTTATAACCCATGCAACGGCCTGAATATTTGTATCCCCCCAAAATTCATATGTTGAAATCCTAACATGCAATGTGATGGTATCTGCTGGTGGAGCCTTTGGGAAGAGATTAGGTCATGAGGATGGAGCCCCCATGACTGGGATTAGTGCCACAACCCCAGAAGACCATCTCACTCTTTCTGCCTTGTGAGGACACAGCCGGAAGACAGCCAGCCAGCTATGAACAGGAAGCAGGCCCTAGCCAGCACTGAATCTGCTGGCTCCTTGATTTTGGATTTCCAGCCTTCAGAACTGAGAAATAAATGCTTGCTGTGTAAGGCACCCAGTCTGTTAGGATAATCTGAACAGACCAAAACAACCCAGCATTTTCCAAACATTCCTGACCACAGATCTCTTCTGCATCAAGCACCTGTTTTTGGAATACACATTCTGAGAAATGTTCTAGCTTGTGAACTCTTACAGTAAAGATAAGTGTGTTCTTTTTTGTATCTGGTTAAATACATTCTCAGTAAATATTTTTTGAAGGGATCAACCCTCATTAGGCCACAATTACCTAATGCACAATCTTATTGTGCCTTAAAGAAAGATGCCAAACCAATCATTTCCTTTAGGTCCTGTTTCTTTTTTTTTGTTAAGATTTTATTTATTTATTTGACAGAGAGACAGAGAGAGCACAAGGGAGAGGGTGAAGTAGGCTCCCCGCTGAGCAGAGAGCCTGATGCAGGACTCGATTCCAGGACCCTGGGATCATGACCTGAGCTGAAGGCAGACACTTACCCGACTGAGTCACCCAGGTGACCCTTAGGTCCTGTTTCCATGTGCAGTGGTGGATAAGCCTTCAGCCTCCTTTGGTGAATCTACCAGGCAGTTTCCCTCCTCTGTCCTTTTCTGGGTGAGTAAGTTAGGAGGTCCAGCAGCCTGGATATACTCAAGTGCTTAGCAGATACTTCTCTGGCTTAGCCAATTCTGTTTTTACTACAGTCTTGACCTGAAGTACCAGATATACTCCTGGTTATTAAAAAGTAAGTCTAAAAAGCAACAGAGCCATTTCCTTTCTTTAATTAAAAAAAAAAAAGTCTATCATCGTTTCCCCGATTGGCTTCGTCCCTGTATATACCACTCTATGGGCAAGACAGACCCAGAGGGGAAAAGGAGGAAGTGGTAGAATTGGGGGAAACTTCACACTAACAACACTCACTCCTTATTCTTCTCCTTCAAGCCCGGGTAATAGAAAGCTAACTTATGTGTACCCGATATCCACAGTCTACATAATACATAATAAACTAGAAGTGCTTTCAAGAGATCTATGGAGTATATGTACTGCTTTCATTTCTAAGGACGTTACGACAACATTTATTTCTGAATGGTTAAGAAATTTACAAAACAACAGATACCGATATAAGTCCTGAAGAATGACCTGTTGTCAAGATAGCAATTAAGTGCATGAGTATTCTTAAAGCATTTAGCGTTAGCCCATGCTCCTTCACTGACATCTGGTTATATTTACTGAGACTATGTTGTTGCGAACCATCTAGGGAATTCACATTCCCACAGGAAACTGCACTCTTCAGCTGGTTTCATGTGTACATAGTTTGTAAGAAAAGCATCAATTAGTATTGACTTCAGCAGCAAATATCACAGCTATTAGCAATGTGTCGCTTGTGTGACTTTTTTGTTTGTTGCAACCCCAAAACTAAGAATATGGAATTATGTATGTGCTTGTATTATGTGGTATGTTTTATATATAAAACTAGAAAAGCATCAAGGCTTTTTGTATTGACTGTGACCCAACCAGTCTTTTAAAACTTCTGACAGAAGAGCCTTGTCTTCTACTAGAATTATTTCTAAATAAAAATGGGAATTTAAGTTTTTCTCCATCAGTATACTCCTCATAGAAATGTTCCTAGGTTCATGAAGTGGGACAGGGCATATATGAGGATGTTGATCACTCGTTTCTGGTACTGGGGAGTTGAAGGCAAACTGGATGCTCCTCATTTGGAGAAAGAATGTTAAATGTGGTAGATAGACACCATGAATTACCACGCAGTGGTGATAAATACATGAAAATGTACTGTCAAGTGAAAAATGTAAGAAACCGTACAAGACAACACTCCTTATGTAAATTAAAAACACATACATCCAAACAACACTATATATTTCTCAAAGTCCTGTATCTATTCAAAGACATTTTAAAAACACTAAAAGTGACTGTCAGACAGCCAGGGCTTTGGGTCAGCTGGGGGGTCCTTGAGCATCTTTCTCTATTTCTATGTAGTTTCTCTAGTCTTTCCAGTGTGGTGACCTCAGAATAGCTGGACTTCTTACATGGTGTGCTTTCAGAGCTATGTAGTACTAGTTCTCAAATTTTGGCATACAACAGAATCTCAGGAGGGTTTTTTAAAACACAGATGTCTGGGATACACCCCAGAGTTTCTGATTCAGTAGGCTGGGTTGGGGCCCAGGGAATGCTGACATCACTGGTACTAGAACCACACTTTGAGAACCAAGATATTGAGGAAAGCATCTGAAATCTCAGGGAGATGGAACTGTTCAAAGGCTTCAAGCATATGCAGTATTCTTAGCCATCTCCTAGCCATACCCCTCAAGAGGCCTTAAGGTCCTTTTGTCACCAAGGCATTAAGAAATATATTGAGGAGGGGCATCGCCATCCTTCCATAGCTCTCGGGTAGCCGTCCTGAGTAAACCATCGATGGTGGCACAAGATGCTGCAGTGGGATTAGGTTCCCTGACCTCAGTGACCAAAAGTGGAATTCCAGAGTGGTAGACACTGGTGACGCCATCACAAGTATTTGAACGAACACATTAAATTCAGAATTCCGTGTGAGCTCACCATAGCAAAAAATTCAGCCCAATCAAGGCTTCTAGTTCATCCTCCTTGAGGGAACACCACTAGAACTCACTCCCATGCATGCTCCTCACACTCCTGACAATAGCATGTGGTGAGGTACTGTACCTGTTGGGACGGAAACTATGTCCTGTTATTTTTTCTTTACCTGGACCATGTTGTAATATAATTCTTATATGTAAACACAGAGACAAAAAATAGTGAGGGGATGGGTCCTGAGAAGAATCAGTGCCAGTATGTGCAACAGCTCCCTAGGATGCACTCACTGAAAGACTTTAATGCAGACTTAAGCTGATTTCCTGAAGAGCAGGAAAGGACTCCTCTGTCAAGAGAGAGTCTCAAAGATTGGAGGGTTGAAATCTCTCAGCTTCACATGTGTCTGCCCAAATATCTTCATCCACATCCTTCCCACCAGCACCCTTACTTTTGTATGAGAGATCAAGTAGAATGGAACAATTCACTGATGTTACAACTCTGCAGGACTTCCCGTCAGGCCTTGGGGCTCAGGCTTCAGCCATATTTAGCCTGCAATCTACAGGAGAGAAAGGACTCTTTCAAAGTTGCTATGGAGGCTTTTTGATTCTCCAAGCACGTTCTCAGCTGGACATTCATAGCTTTCACTGCTCCTTTTCCTTATATACATCATTGAGGAGAGAAGAAGTCAGCTGATGCTACTATCTTTATTATGGTTATTGATCTTATATGATAACATTGTCTTCATAGTGATTAATTACACATAAGCTAAGATGGAGCAACAGTTATATGGAGCTGAGACCAAAGATCTGGGTGGTCTGGCAGTGGCTACAGATAGCAGCATTGCTATCTAGGAATTGAACCTTGATCTAGCCAGGTGGGGAAGGGAAGCTGGGGAGCCTGGGACTCTGAGATGAGCCCAGTCTATATCATGAGGAGTTGAAATGGTCCCATGTTTGTGACATCATCTGAACATCATTTAAAGCAGAAGAAAATCCTTTCCACAGGAAAGTTTCCACAATCTCCAAATTAGGCCCACAGGATTCCCACCTATTAGGATCAGTCAGTGGGACTGTAATCAAAGATCTTCATATGAGAAAGCAAGCTAGAATGCAAAACCAACAAACAACAGATTTTGAGCCCAAGGATTACAGATATTAGAATTTTATTAAGTCTACAATATGAAGCAGTTACGCAAGGAAGGTCTAAATAATGAAGAATGACTCACAAATATGATTGATCAGTGACTGTTGGAATATATAGAATAAGCAAAAATATGTTTTAAATAACTTATAGAAACTGAAAATATATTTGTTGAAACAATCTCAATTAACTAATAAAGAGCAGATTTTATACAACTGAAAAGAATCTGAGAGCTAGACAGTGGCTAAGACAGATGCAAAGAAATGGTTCCAAATTTATAATAGAAAAACCAGAGAGAAAACATGAACAGGACTATAATGGTTAATTTTTTGTGTCAACTTGGCTGGGCTATGGTACCCAGATATTTGGTCAGACATTATTTTAGATATTTCTGTGAAAGTAGTTTTTAGATGAGATTAACATTTATATCAGTAGACTTTTAATAAAGCAGATTATCGTCCATAATGTGGGTGGGTGTCATCCAAACAGTTGAAGGCCTTGATAGAAAAAGACTGACCTCCCTGGTGAAGAGGGGATTCAGCCAGCAGACTGCCTCTGGACTCCAACTGCAACTCTTCCCTGGGTCTCCAGCCTATTAACCCACCTTACAGATTTTGGACTTGCCAAGCTTTCGCTCTCTCTCTTTCTCTCTCTCTCTCCCTCTCTCTCATCTCTCCATGAGATGAGTGTGTGTGTGTGAGTGTGTGTGTGCGCGCATGTGCGCATGTGCATGCACCTCTTATGGGTTCTGTTTCTCTAGAGAACCTTGACTAATACAAGGACATTAAAGAATTGGGAGAGTGAACTGAGAGAGTTTAATAGATATAAAATGAGAGTCTTAGAAGAAGAGAATAAACCTAATAGAGAAGAAGAAATGTTTAGCAAGTGAATAACTAAAACATTTCCAGAATTGATTAAAAACATGAATCTACAGATTCAAGAACTGCACACAAGCAGTATAAACAAAAAGAAACCCACACCTAGGCACCTGGTAGTAGAATTAAAGAACACCAAAAACAAAGAGACGATCTTAAAAATAAAAAAACAAAAAAGAACACAAAAGAATGGCAATTAGAATGACCCACACTTCTCAATAGCAACAATGGATTCTGAAGACAGTGGAACAATATCATCAAAGTGGTGAGAGAAAATAACCAACCTTGAAATTGGTACCTAGCAAAACTATTTCCTTCAGAATGCAAGTAGGGACACCTGGGTGGCTCAGTCGGTTCAGTGTCCCATTCTCGATTTCGGCTCAGGTCATGATCTCAGGGTTGTGGGATCCAGCCCAGCCCGGAGCTCCATGCTCAGGGTGAGTCTGCTTGTCCCTCTTCCTCCCCCTCCCCCCTACCCCCCTCAAGTAAATAAATAAATAAGAATGGAAGTAAAATAAACACATTTGTGAATAAGCAAAATCTGAGAATTTCCCACTAAGAAATCATCACTAAAGGAGCTACTAGAGGATATAATTTAGGAAGAAGGAAAATGGTCCTAGCAGAGGGGTCTAAGATTCTGGAAAGAATGGTAAATTAAAAACATAAATAAAAATCCAAACAAAAATTTTCTCTATAAAATAATGATGATGATGGGGCGCCTGGGTGGCTCAGATGGTTAAGCATCTGCCTTTGGCTCAGGTCATGATCCCAGGGTCCTGGGATCAAGCCCCACATCTGGCTCCTGGCTTGGTGGGAAGCCTGCTTCTCCCTCTCCCTCTGCCTCTCCCCCTACTCATGCTCTCTCTCTCTCTCTCTGTCTCAAATGAATAAATAAAATCTTAAAATAAAAATAATAATAATGATGATGATGATAGTTTCTAATTTTAAATGCTTTTAAAAAAAAAGAACAGAACTCAAATGCTGGACTATAATAGTACACCAGACAGGGGGGTAATGGGAGTTGGTGTTCTAAGGTCTTTGTGTGTCCACTTAAGGAGGCACATTGTTTTTATCTTGAGAAATAGAAATGGTAATTTTTCAGAGACAACACTAAATGAATGAAAATAGTGTATAAATTCAGAATATGTGGAGGGGGAAGATGGAATAAGGAAAAAGCAAAAATAAATGAATCCTAACAACTAAAATCAATCTCTGTAAAATAAACAAACATAAAACTAGAAGCACAGAAAAAGTGGAACAAAAAGAGATGTCCAAAAGTAAGATGTAAAGATAAATCCAAATATATCAATAATGATAACTAAAAGTGTAAATGGTTTAAACTCAATAGCTGAAAGACCTCTTTCTCTCTGTGCTCTTTATATCACTATAGACTTATGGATTTTATTTATTGAATACATTATAGTTAGTTATACCATCATTCTTTCTGGTGCTCAAATTGTCCCAAATTTGACCCATGGGAGTTTCTTCTGGCTGACTTCTGTAGCTTTTTGACATTATCTAATCAGCCTTTGAGTGTTTGCCTGCTTTCTGTCATAAGAAAAGGGGCAAAGTGAAAAGAAAGTACCTCTTCACAGGAGAATGCAGGTTAATAAATGCAGTTGGATAGAATTGAAAAAATCATCATTTTTTAATTCCCAATGTATTATCTGATCAGGGCAAAAATTATGAGAACCATTACATGAAAGGTTGTCGAGTAAGAATATATTCTCAGAGTGTAAAATTTCATCCCACACATCATTTAATAGCAAATGGGAACATGTGGGTTTATCATGGAGATTTCTAGAAGATAGCAAGAACTAACCTGTCATCAGTTGCCTCCTGATGTGGTCAGATTAGCATACAGTATCACCTATGATGCCAACAATGTTTAATCTGAATCTGATCAAGTGATAAGACACAACTTCTGACCTTCCTCCTGCCAGCCCCCCCACCCCCACCCCACCCCCATCTGCAATGGTTGGTTACTTCCACAGACCAGCTCTCACCTACCTTGCCCTCCAGCAATGGTGAACCACTTCTAGAGACCACACCTAGGATGCCCACACCTTCTGCACTGGCAGGTACTTCTAACAGACTAGCCACACCTTCTCATAAGTTCCTTCACCACTGGAAGGCTTTCAAAGAGGCCCTGCCCTCTTTGAAGAGGTCTGAATCTCAGCCTTAGCAGTTGAGAAGTTGGGGAGCTAAGCACATCTAGACCTCTTACCTTCATCTTTCACTTCTTCTAATAGATAACTACCTTCTACTACTTTATACTTCTTTATATTAAATTTTCCCTATTCAAATAATTGGTGTGATTTCTTTTCCTGACAGTACCCTGACTTATTATACCACATACAAACCTAAGAGCAGTATTCATAATACATGAATGACTCCTACAAATCAATATGGAAAAGACAATAAAACAGAAAAATCAACAAAACATGTACATTGGCTTTTCATAGAAGAATAAAATTAATGGCCAATAAAACATAAAAAATGTTCAGTCTCATTAGCATGCCACTTCACAGTGATGTGGAGAGCTGTCAGATCAATGGAAACATGTATCACTGGTGAGCAGGCAGACCAATTTGGCAATATGTCTAAAAGCTGAACATTGTTATAGCAGGTGACCCAGTATTCTCACTCCCGACTATGTACCTAAGAGAAGCTCTGGGCATATGCCCACCAGGAGACACAAGAATGCTCCTCAGGAGGTAGGGAGGAAAAGGAAAAAAACAAATGTCCACTGAGACAGCAGCAGCATGGATGCATAAATTCACATTCACATAATGGAATCTCACAAAGATGTTAAATGAACTCAGAAAAATACAACACAAATTGATAACTCTTGGAAATATAATACTGAGTAAAGACAACAAGTCCAAGACGTCTTGACCACTTACAATATACTACTATGGGTGTTTTTGAGCTCAAAAACAAGCAAAACTGAACAATGGATTATTAAGCATCCGAGACATATGCATTAAAACTGTATGAAGCACATAATCTACATGTAATTGCATATCAAATAATGTACTTCAGAAAATAATAAAGACAAAAGATGTATAACAACACTCTACACAAGTCTGGGATAAACAGAATAAGTCACATCCACAGTACTCTGCCCAGAAAGGTAAAGAGAGTCAGTGGTAATAAAAGACAGTAGATGGTCTGAGTTGTGGAACTAGAAAGAACTCAATTCTCTTCTACCAAATCCACAAGCAAAAATCTGACATTGATAAGCAATAAGCACATCAGTATTTTATTTTGAGTTAAAGACCAAAAGGAATACAAGAGGAACAGGAGAGAAAAGAGTTAACATAGTTGCATGTGTAGAGTAGGATAGAAGAAACAGGACCAGAGCTTGTTACTTTTTTCCTAGTCCTTCCATGGGTTTTGTTTCTCTTTTTAAAAATAACTTCGTTTATACATGTGCCTTACTAAAAAAAATTTTTAATTATGTGAAAAACTACAGATTATGAGACCATCAAAGAAATGCTTGAGATGAAGAGTAGAAACCCTGTGGGGACAGGGAGTCGGGGTCCTGGAGAGCAGGAGCAAGGGCACTGGGAGACTTGGAATCTAGTCCGGACTCTGCTTCCAAAGAGCTGGGTTATTCTGGTAAATAATTAAACTTTCTGGGGTGCCTGGGTGGCTCAGTTGTTAAGCGTCTGCCTTTGGCTCAGGTCATGATCCCAGGGTTCTGGGATGGAGCCCCTCATCGGGCTCTCTGCTCCGCGGGAAGCCTGCTTCTCCCTCTCCCACTCCCCCTGCTTGTGTTCCCTGTCTTGCTGTGTCTCTCTCTGTCAAATAAATAAATAAAATCTTTAAAAAATAATAATCATAATAACTAAACTTTCTGCTCAGGCCACCTCATCAGTACAATGCTGAGAGTTTGACTAGGGCATCATTACAGTACCTTCCAGTTCTAAAATTCAATTTGTCTACTATTACTCCAGTGTAGTCTTAAACTTCTGGTCATAATGTTATTATAAAAGATAAGAACATTATTAGTGAGCATTCACACGGGCCCATTATCCCTTCACCAACATGTCAGTGAGACTTCCCATGCCTGCTGGCCCTGGGAACATTTGCTGGGACAAAGTCCCTTTACACTGAAATCTCCCAAAAGTAACGGGGACAAGCTCCCCTTGTGTTCTCTGCCATATTGTGGACAAAAAAGTTTGTTCTTGGGAAAGGAAGGAGGGAGGGCTTGGAGAGGCGGAGGGCTTGGAGAGGCAGAGGGCTGCATGTAACTCTACTTCTCTTCAGTCTCCGCAACTTAATAGGAGAACTCTTCTATCTTGTGGGCAGAACAATTTAGTTGCCTGCTCCAGCCCTCTTCTGCTTCACACCTGGATCATATACTTTGAAAATCAAGGCTTAAAAAAAAAATAGCACATCCTATGTGAAGGTTTTCCTTCTTTCTTAAGGTTTTCTTCTTTCTTAAGGTTCTGGAGGATCTGCTTATTCTGCAGTCATTAGCCCCTAAGAGCAATGGTATCAGTGTCGGGGGATAGGGTCTGTCAGCCCAGAGGAGTGAGCACACCCAGACCCCAGGTGAGCCAAAGAGACTGAGGCACAAGTAATCCCACTATTAATTGGCACTTTAACACTACTCTCGGGTTCCAGTTGTGGCCTATCTTTTAGACCTATATTCATATGAATTTTTCTAAAACAAAACAAAAAAGATAATTCTTGCTTCTAGAAGCAAATTGAGGGCTTGAATTTTAAAATTAAAGTTAGTCTCTTATATCAGTATTCCTGGTGAATAGTCTGCCATTACGCCATATACTGTAGTACTTCTTGGTTATGTTTATCACTCTATTCTATGTCCTTAAGGGCCCTGGGTACCAATAAAACAAAATTATACCGCTCAGAATCACTCCTGGCCATTTTAACTCTGCATTCTTGGATATTTTGTTGTTTTGGTCGTTGTTTTCATATTTCTAAACCCATCAGAAGTTGTGATTAAGTGTGCCTGTCTAGCTTCTATTTCTGTTTTTTATAACTGCGTCACCTAGAGTGGTTTTTAGGATCTATTTTTCCCAGTAAAATTTAACTATATGACCTCATGGTTATAGTTTAGAAAAAGCTTATATGAGTGACTAACTTCAACCAAACTGCTCTAGAGTCATAAATCCCTCCAGCCTATGCTTGGGTTCTGAGAGAAAAATTCATGATGAGTTGTTTTTCTTAGCTCATCAGCACCATAGATGATTTTGTCAAGTCTCCTGCCCTTGTAATCACAGGATGATAAGGATCTATTATTTTGAAAGTTAAGCTATAATGGTTTTGATTTCACTTCACTTAACACAACAAGTATTTATCAGATGCTTGCTTTGTGCAGAGGTTTGAGTGAGTACTGTAAGGCATATCAAAATGATTAAAACAGAACGGTTGCTTTCCAAAGAGGGAGGCTTCCTCCTAAAACAGATGGAAACAAGTATGGTGGTGGCATGTAAGGGGAGAAGCTTCATTTCACCTCAGGGATGTTGGTAGGCTTCTAAGAGGAAATAAGATTTGACTGGGCCCTTGAAGAATTGATTAGAACTTCAGAGGAGGATATATACATGAGACAAAACCAGATTTCAACAGTGAGAGTTAGTAGTCTTAGTATAGAAATACATATATACCATAAAACTCATAACAAAAGATTGCTGTCTTCAATATGTATGTTAAGAAAAACACTAAAACCCCCAATAGAAAAGCAAGTAAAAGCCATACTTACAGAAGAAGAAATGTATGTGATTACTAAACATACGAAATATGTTCAAGCTCATTCATAAGCAAAGAAGGGCAAATTCAAACAATTGCAATTTTTTCAGCATTTCAAATTACAAAGAGTTTTAGAAGGTACTATACAGGACATTCAAGGTATCATAAAATGGGCATTCTTGCATAAACTGATACAACTTTTCTAGAAAACAATTTCATAATATAAATTGAGAGCCTGAGGAAGTTTGTATCTTCTGTCTTCACAAATAATTCCACATCTATGAATCTGTCATGAGGAAATAATTGAAGTATGTCTAGGGTTTCTGTGCAATGATCTTCACCATAAAATTATCCCTAAGAAGGCAGAATGGTTAAGTCATGCTATACATTTCTGATGAATTATCAGTCGTTCAAAATGATGTTTGGGAATAATTTTTAAGGACATAAGGCTAATGATTTATTATTGAGTGAATAAGATAGGATACAAACAGTATCTACAGTATATTTCCAGAACATATCTTGGAATATATGAGAGAGGAGAGAGAGAGAATGTATAGAAATGCACCAAAATGCTTATAATAGTTATTTCTGGATGATTGTTTTCTTCTCTATATTTTATTTTCCACTTTCCTCAATGGAGCATGTAGTGAATGCTTTTATCATTAGGAAAAATAACTTTTTAAATGAAATTGGTACCCTTTCATCCCTTCGCCTTCCACATCTGATCCAATAAATTTTACAAACGGAACCACATGTCTCTGACAGTGCTGGTTTCCGCCTGGGAATTCAGGTTCCCTTTGCAAAGCTTTCAGTGCCTCTCAAAGCACTTGCCCAAATCAAATCCAAATCTGCCCTCTGCTGCTTCTACTTCACAGAAATTTTTCTCAAGGCAAGACCCCTAAATTATCATCAGAGAGTTAAGACTTTACTACTCCACACCCTAGGCCTTTTATCTGAGAATTAACACACACAAAAAAGAGAAAATGGGGCTTTGATATGACTTTAGCCACGAGTGACCTCAGCCAAAAACTTTTTTCTTTAAATTCCAATCTTCCATTTATGCAAAGCAGATCACTTGCTTATGTGAATCTGAGTTGCCTATATCCAGTAGACTTAGAAGGAGAGATACGTGAAGTTTGTGACCCATGCACTGAAGCTTGACCCTATCCAAATAAATCCTCATCATATATAAAGACTAATCCTTTTAAAGCAGAATTAAAGGCTGATGGGTAGGAAGTACTTCCCTCCTAAATCTAGGAACCTCCTAAATCTAGGATAATCTTATTCATTTTTAGCATTTCTGCTAAAAAAAAAGGCGCAGATGTTGAGTCACAAAAGGAAAAAATATGTAACCTTCATGGAGAAGGATACACCCGAATTACCTTCACAGAAAACAAGCCCAGATGCATTGTTAGTGTTTGGGCAAAAGCCAATACTGGGTAAAACTACATAGCTGTAAGAAACCCAGTCCACGGGGCGTCTGGGTGGCTCAGTCGTTAAGCGTCTGCATTCTGCTCAGGTTATGATCCCAGGGTCCTGGGATGGAGCCCCACATCGGGCTCCCTGCTCAGTGGGGAGCCTGCTTCTCCCTCTCCCACTCCCCCTGCTTGTGTTCCCTCTCTCGCTGTGTCTCGCTCTGTCAAATAAATAAATGAAATCTTAAAAAAAAGAAAGAAAGAAAAGACAAAGAAGCCCAGTCCACGGCCTCAAGCATGAAGGAAATATCACTTAATTTTCATGAATTCAAGCCATGTTCGCCATAGGGCCTATCTCAGCGGAGATCAATTCTACTTGGGTCATTCATTTGGGACTACTAATCCCATCCCAGAGCTTCATCAGAACCCAGAAGGCATTCATGGTATCTGCGGAAAGAAGACCTCTGGTAGCCCTTTGGTCAACGGTTGCTGCAGGGATCTTCATTAATCAAGCCTGATGTCATCTCTTAATCTCTTCACTTGCTTGCCTGCAGTAGGAAGTGGGCATCTTCCAGCAGGCTGGCAATTCTGTTACTGAGGAGCTCACCTCCATAGGCTCACCTGGCAGCCATGCCAGGAGCCAGAGACTCCAGATACTGAGCCCCTTCTCCTCTCTATTCCCAGGGAACCTCAGTCCAGGCTGAAGAAGTTCCTTCTTGTCTCAGCTTCTATGTGCCACTCTGCTTCTTTCCCCAGACCCTGTCCTTCCTCTTGTATTTTCACAATGAGCTGTGAAGGCCCATTATGCCCAGAGACGAAATCTTAAAATCTTAAAACTAGTTTTTCCTTCCTTGATGGCAGAAAGGATTGACTCTTTAAACTCTCCTGGATGCTGAAGGAAATTTTCAATTTTTATTTCTAGGGCATCAAAGAGAAAACAAAACAATATTATGTATGCAGTGTCTAAATTGAACAAGTCAGGACATTCACATCCCACCCTCTCCATATTTATTTCCTCAAGTCACATATTCTTATGCACCTCACAATCCATCTACAGCAGTTCCATATTATTTTCAGCCACTCATTCTTTTTCCTTCCTCATATCAGTTTCAGGGGCCTGAGGTACACACATCTTCATACCTCTTCTCTGTTTACCCGTTGAAGCAACTTCGAGAAGAGATATTCCTTTATATTTTACCAATGTAAATAAACCTTGTTTTTTTTTTTTTCAAGTTATTCTAAATTATTGATTTCTCTGTGCTTCCATTCACTAATTCTAGTTTCTTTTGAGCATCTTACAGAGTTGGGAGGGGCTGTCAGGATAAGAAGTCTAGTAGGGATGACATCTTCCTGTCATTATCCTGTCCCACGAGGCCTTCCTAAAATGCCCCAATATTCTGTTACATGCAAATGATCAACTCCCTGAGTCAAAGGTAACAATGAGTTAAGGGAGGCAAGCACTTTCTTTCACCCTGACGGGATCGTGCCTTCCTGCAGTAACTCTGTGACTTCTTCCTACTATTAGATTACTTTCATTCCAGGGGCGCCCCGGTGGCTCAGTCAGTTAACCATCTGCCTTCGGCTCAGGTCATGCTCCCAGGGTCCTGGGATCGAGCCCCCATGTTGGGCTCCCTGCTCAGCGGGGAGTCTGCTTCTCTCTCTCCTGCTGTCCCCGCCCCGCACCCCCGCTGGCTCATGCTCTCTCTCAAGTAAATAAACTGTAAAAATCTTTAAAAAAAAAGATTACTGTCATTCCCCTCTGGGTGTGGAGGACTGGCCTGAGAAATGCTATAGTAGCAACTCTTTCAACCCCATGAGGACATTCATTGTTCAACCTCGACAGACGGACAAATCAGATCTTGGCATCTGAGTGTTTCCAATACACTTCTCTCTACAGAAAGTATGTCATGAATTACATTTTTAAGGCTTTCTAGCTTTTCATATTATTTATAATATTAGTGAAGACAATTTTAGCTGTGAATGACAGAAACCAACTCAAGGGCAGGACAGAAGCCAAGAATCAGTGAGCACACATGAATCTCATTCTCTTCTGGGCTTTGCCAGTGCATCTGCTGGTTTCTTCCCTCTTGATACTACTTCCCTGGGATTTTCCCTTTTCCATTCATGGAGCAGCCCCTACTTATAGAAAAGAGCAGTTTCCTGCTTTTGCTGTTGTTATTGTTTTTATGAGCAAACTTTCACCGGCTATTTTTAAAGATTCTTGCTTAATTTCCACATTAGTCAGAAGCATTTGGTTTATTAAACCAAACTAGAATCCAAATTTGGAATCTTAAATAATTTGTCCCATTTTTTCACCTGTTAAGATTTTTAAAATAAAAACTAAAAAACCAGGGGCACCTGGGTGGCTCCGTCAGTTAAGTATCTGCCTTTGGCTCAGGTCATGATCCCGGGACCTTGGGATTGAGCCCCTAGTAGGGCTCTGTGCTCAGCAGGGAGCCTGCTTCTCCCACTCCCTCTGCCTCTCCCCTCCGCTCATGCTCTCTCTCTCTCAAATAAATAAATAGAATCTTTTTTAAAAATTAATTAATTAATTAAAAAAAACTAAACTAAAAAAAACAAACAAAACCTCAAATGCAGCAGCAGTAGGCTCAGATTTGTTTCTCCCACCCATACCCGCTTTTAAGCAAACAGTCCAGCTTTGCTCAAGCCAACTCCACTGTGGCTTAAACAGAGATGACTTATTTCACCATTATTAAAGGCCATACTGAAGTGAAAGGATCCTAACCAGAGAGGATAGGGTAGAGCTTTGATTGGCACCTCTGATTTAGTTCAAGGAATCCAAACAGCTGAATCAAAAGGAAGCCAACTCTCCATTAAAAGCAAGCATCCTCCCTCCAGCTGTAGCCAGGTGAGGAGGAGAAGGAGGAGGAAGATGCCTGGAGCAGGAAGTTACAGCCTGGTGGGCTCTGGGCAACATGTTACAGAGGATTATGTTTCTTCCTCATATTCAACTATTGTGTTTCCAGCCTCTCTTTGTTTCTTTCACACAATCACCTCTAAATCTGAAATTTGCTTAGGGGCCTGGAATTTAAATTTACCACCTCAAAATCCTTGAGAACACAGGCAGCAACCTCTTCCACCTAGGCCGCAGCAACTTCTTCCTAGAAACATCGCTGAAAGCAAGGGAAGCAAGGGCAAAAACGAACTATTGGGACTTCATCTAGGTAAAAAAACTTTTGCACAGCAAAGGAAACATTCAACAAAACCAAAAGACAACCGACAAAATGGGAGAAGGTATCTGTAAATGACATATCAGATAAAGGGCTAGTATCCAAAATTTATAAAGAACTTACCAGACTCAACACCCAAAGAACAAATAATCCAATCAAGAAATGGGCAGAAGACATGAACAGACATTTCTGCAAAGACATCCAAATGGCCAACAGACACATGAAAAAGTGCTCAACATCATTCGGCATCAGGGAAATCCAAATCAAAACCTCAATGAGATACCACCTCACACCAGTCAGAATGGCTAAAATTAATGAGTCAGGAAACGACAGATGTTGGTGAGGATGCGGAGAAAGGGGAACCCTCCTACACTGTTGGTGGGAATGCAAGCTGGTGTAGCCACTCTGGAAAACAGAACGGACGTTCCTCAAAAAGTTGAAAATAGAGCTACCCTATGACCCAGCAATTGCACTACTGGGTATTTACCCCAAAGATACAAATGTAGGGATCCGAAGGGGTATGTGCTCCCCGATGTTTATAGCAACAATGTCCACAATAGCCAAACTGTGGAAAGAGCCTAGATGTCTATCAACAGATGAATGGATAAAGAAGATGTGGTATCTATATACAATGGAATATTATGCAGCCATTTGCAATGACGTGGATGGAACTAGAGGGTATTATGCTAAGTGAAATAAGTCAATCAGGGAAAAACAAGTATCATATGATCTCACTGATATGAGGAATTTGAGAAACAAGACAGAGGATCATAGGGGAAGGGAGGGAAAGATGAAACAAGAAGAAACCAGAGAGGGAGACAAACCATTAAACCATTAATCTCAGGAAACAAAATGAGGGTTGCTGGAGTGGAGGGGGGTGGGAGGGATGGGGTGGCTGGGTGATGAACACTGGGGAGGGTAAGTACTATGGTGAGCACTGTGAATTGTGTAAGACCGATGAATCACAGACCTATACCCCTGAAACAAATAATACATTATATGTTAATTAAAAAAATTAAAAATAAATAAATAAATAAATTTACCTTATATATCCTAATGAGCTCTGCTTGGACTGACCTCTAGCTGGCCTACAGAAGCATAAGTGTTGATGTTTAGCATGAAAATGAAGATACATTATCTCTTGATCATTCATTAGAAGAGAACAGAGGGAAGACAAGCTTTATGTTGAAAGAGAAGATGAGAGTGGTGCTAGTGTGTGAAGAGACTGAGGGCATGATCCAGAACCGAGGTTAAAATGTAGCCTGAAAGGGCTTCCACCCAAACTGGGAGAGTGTCCCCATTTCTCTTAAAGTATTACATCCAAGCAGTTCTTTTGCATCCTACGTGATGTTACAAAATAGGGAAGGCTTTGCTATAGTTCACAAATAATTTGAAACTTAAATACCTTCTCTGAAACGTTCAAAATTAACATAGATGTTTCCAACATCGCCTATTTCCTATTCATGCAACGATGGCTTCCACAACAAGAACAGACTTCTCAGCTAGCAAACAAGTCTCTCATTCTTGCCGTGTTGCATGTTGGGAGGCTGCTGTAGCTGACCGCTAGGTCCGTAGGCTCTGGAACCAGACCACCTGCTTCATCTTCCCGGCTCCTCCACGTAAGCAGGGCAAGTTACTAAACTTTCTGTGCAATAGTCATGTCTTCATTAAAGTGGGACTAATAACAATAATAATGCCTAATTCACAGGAGGATCAAAGGAATGAAACAAAAATTCCTTAGATAAGTGCGTGGCAAATTCTAAACTCTTACTGATTCTAAATATTGCTGCAACTTATCTCACAAAAATCAGTGGAACTTTTACATACATAAGGAAAATTTAAAGTTTGACAACATGGAAAAAATTTGTAAATCTGGATTTTAAAACTAAAAATCGTCCTTCCCAAGTTGCTTTGAGGTACAAATCTGGTTAAGAGTTAATATCTGAATTACATGCAGGGCCATCATATAAAGAAACAGTGACTCTTGCCCTGCTTCCAAGGTCATTGTATTTTAGAGAAATAAACATCTTGGCATCAGTCTGAAGGTGAACAGAATATGCCACCCCAAAATATGTCACTTTGGCATATCAATTATTTTGAATTAAAGTTGCTTAAGAAATAGTTCGTTAAAGAAGGACACTCTGACCTCCTTTGTCCTCTGAAAACAGGAAATAAATCTCCCATGTGGAAATTACCCTCCCTGTACCTGGAGGTGGAGAAACATCCTTATCACCAGACATAAGGAAATTTAGGGCAGAGAAGGCTGTGTAAACAACCCTTGTTACTGCTTCACTAATTTATTACCCCAAATCCAAACCCCTTTGTCTTGTCAATTATTCACGAATTTATTCCTTGTCTAAAAGGTATACCAGCTGCCTGCTTTAGTCTCTTCTTTGAGTCTCATAATTTTTTATGAGTTCCCATACATACGAAATTAAATTTTTCTCCCATTAAGCTGTTTTATATCAGTTTAATTATTATGCCAGCCAAAGAACCTAGAAAAGAAGAAGGGAAAGTTTTCCTCCTCTACAAGGTCTTTAGTGGCCACAATTTCTTGTAACCATGAAAGACGGGCTGAAGCATCCTCTTCACCAAGTCATCCTGGGTCCGGGGACTCATTAGCCAGTCCTACAGCCAAGCATCTACTGGGCACAAACCTGTTACTTTTTTTCCTCCTTTTCTTAACTAAGATGGATCTCCTGTGCTGATAGCCTACAAAAATTTCAATTTCATCTAGTATCAAATATTTTAGGCTTAAAAGACTATAAATAGCATGTTTTAAAAATGGAAATTCGGTAAAGCTAGAATTACGGTATTGAAAAAGAGGAAGCTCCCATCCCCTTAGTCATTCAAAAAGCCAACACATTCAAAATTTGGGAGCTCTCATGCCTTTTACTTTATGGAATGAATGAGAAAATAATTTCATAAGTGATGAGGCCATGTGACACATAAATTCAGTGAGAAAACAGACCAGAAAAGGAGTTTGGAGAGAATCCAAGAAATCTTGGTATGGAAAACATAGCACCAGAAAAGAAACTGATGTTTATAAAGATTTGCAGCTTGGTCATGAAATGTAAAACTTAATTTCTATTAATAATAAAAATAAATATTTTTATGTTATACTACAAATTTTAAATTTCTGTTATACATAGATGAAAACTTAAAGAGAACAGATAAAAATGAAAGCAGATAGAGATGTTGGAGGATAAGTTTGTGAGGGAATGCTCTTTTTCTTTATTTTGGTTTTATCTGTTTTGGACAGTAAACTTAAAAGCATAAAGTTATAGGAAAATATTGTTTTCTCTTTATTAATTTGGAATGTTGTTTAAGACATTTCAGTACAAAGAACGAAATTTAAATTTAACTGTAAACATTTCAGTGGTGATCATTAAAAGTCTTTCTAGTTGAAGCGATCTGAGAACTTGAAATAGTCCTGAAGAATTCAAAAAGTACCCCTTAAGAATTAAATTCAATCCATAATTTTAGCAGATTTTTAGGCTGTAAGTACCTCCAAAAGGCTACTCATTCAAGAGAAAAAATGGACTTTCAAACATAAAAGTACATCTTAATTGCTTCGGAAATAAAAATAACTTTATAAAATAAACATCTTTGGTTCCCAACTACTAACATCGAAATATCTATTTTAAATGACCTAAATTTCCATGTCATTGTTTAAAACTGATCTTGTCAGCAAATAAACATTTAGCATAAACACAATACATTAAGACTTAAGAAATACCAATCCAATGGAAAATGTAGGAGACATTCAAGAGATAAATTATACATCTGCAGAGAAAAGGGGCTCTCTCTCTCTCTTAAATCACAACAAACCCTTCAGCCCTGAACTTCTTTCCCAGCCCCATAGGGATGTTTTCCAGAGCAATCTTCATCTCCTTGGGTAGGCAATTTGCCTGCCTAGGATGAAAAGAAAGATTAGTGAAAAAAATATGCTTACTAAATAAATTAGAATGAATTTCAACCATTAAATATTGTCAGCCTGTTAGATTAAATAAATCTATACTCACATTGAATAAATGGGTTCATACTATTTTGTAATCTGATGTTTTTACTCAAAATATATTCTGGAAAGCATTCTCTGATAGCACATTTTGATCCTTTTTATGGCTCTGGGGTAATTCTATCTATAAATGTACCATGTTCTACCTGATCTGTAATTTATGAATGTATAAGTTGTTCCCAAAATTTCTGCAAATATAAACAATGCTGCTTTGCACATGTGTGATTACTTCTAGTGGACAAATTCCTAAATGTAGACTCATTTGCTCATGGAACACATATGTTTTTAGTTTTAATAGATATCATCAAATTCAAAGTCCCTTCCACAATATATACAATATAGGAGCGACCTTTCCCACACCATTCGCAAAAGAGGAATATCCATCTAAATGCCTAACAGCAGAGCACTGCTTAATATGAGGAAATGTACATAACTATTTAAAATTATGGTGTAAAAGAATATCTAATCATGTAAGAATATGCTAATGATACTGTCAAGGAAAAAAGAAAGATGCAATAAAGAATATAGTATGATGCTATTCTTATAAAGCCTTTCTGAGCTTTACTTTTTTCACTACTAAATGAGGATAATAATGCCCATTCTACTTTGATAGGACCAAAATAAGACAATTTTCTTGAAATGATAAGTAAACCATAAAGTTTCTGACAAATTGTAAGATTCCCTAATTGAAACTAATGCTGACATTTTCCCAAAAGTTCCGTCAATGGTATAATGCTGACCAAATCCACTGCATTTTGTACCCAGGAGGCCTATGGGAGGCACAGTGAATGGAACACCATTTTTGCCGTCCATAGGCTGCCTGATGCTATCGGCAAACATGGAGACCCTGAGGACTTACAGGCTCGACATGGCATGGCCTGCACAGATTTGCAGAGAGTGTGAGTCCTCCCTCAAGAGCTCTCCCAGGCTCCTTTTCTTCACATTTCCAACTTACCACTTCTAAGAGTGTTCACCTTTTCTGCAAAACTTTTCCTGACCACCCAAGTCTTGAATTATTTTCTCTTTTCTTACATTTCTCTGCACACCTGAACATCCCATCACCAATACCTTGCACAGGTATTTTAACACGTTGTGCAGGTACGTCACCTTTGAGTCAGACAGATTCAATCCAAATCTTTGTCCTACCTGGATCCCATTTGACCTGTGTGATCCTAGAGGAATTACTTAACCTCTCTGGGCCTCAATTTCTTCATTTGGAATATGGGGACCGTTGAAATTATCTTAGAAGATTATGAATGGGGGGAAGTGGCTCAGTCAGTTAAGCATCTGCCTTTGGCTCAGGTCATGATCCCAGGGTCCTGGGATCAAGACCCATGTTGGGCTCCCTGCTCAGCAGGGGAGCTGGCCTCTCCCTCTCCCTCTGCCCCTGCTCCTGTTCTCTCTCTCACTCACTCAGTCTCTCAAATAAATAAATTAAATATTAAAAAAAAAGATTATGAATGGGGACAACCTGGGTGGCTCAGTCAGTTAAGCATCTGCCTTCAGCTCAGGTCATGATCCCAGATTCTGGGATCGAATCCCATGTTGGGCTCCTTGTTCAGCAGGGAGCCTGCTTCTCCCTCTATCTGCCCCCCCACTTGTTCTCTCTCTCTGACAAATAAATAAAATCTTTAAAAAAAAAGATTATGAATGTAAAATACCTTACACAATGTCTGCCATAAAATAAGATTGCAATAAATATTAACACTGCTATTATTGATAGTGTTAGTTCTATTATACTTAAAGGCAGTGGTTAGGGCTTATCCCCACAGCATTAAGGATATAATACTTGTTTTAAATGAATTTATCTAGATTTCTGTATCTTTTATAAATTTGGTCCAGTATTATTTTCTTCAGATGATAACTTTTTGTAGGTTCATACTCAGACTCACAGTATTAAAATAATAAACCATGAAAGATTACAAATGAAAAGGCAAATACTTCTTTGGGGACAGAAGATGCAAGGTGGGAAGTTGAAGTGGGAGGAAATAGTAGGAGAAAAAGAATACCATACTTCTCAAGCAAACATGCCCCAGACCTGAGGCATTATTAACCAGGCCGAAGTGTGTCAGAAGGAGAAAAAAAATAAAATCTTTACATCAGAATGTAAAACAATGAGAGCTGAGAGATACAAAAGTATCTCAAGTTCAAGTTGAACCCTTTGGCATTTGTATCACATTATGAGCAGTTCCCAGATACTGTACTTCCCTCTTAATCAACCGAACAAGTGTCATTCAGAGTTTAGGTCTGAACAAAATGTCTGGCTAAAATTTGACTTAATGATGTCAGAGAGTCTCAAAGCAGTTTACACTGAGTGAAGCAAAACAACGCCTCCTGTCTCCAGGGTGCTTACACTCAGAGGAGAGGTCCTGAAGCCTACAGGAAAATGTGCGGCAATGGCTCTCAGTTGTAGAAGGATTTAAACAACTTCAAAGCCATCCTTTGTTTCCTATAGCCCTACTTGCATGTATTTAGCCCAATCATGGAAGAAAAGAGTTGCCTGTTTTTAAATAACATCCCTCCTTTGTGGCTGGTAACAAGCTGCATCTGGGCAGGGCTGCTAATTGGCAATTTTAAAGACACGTGGGGCCAACAAGGTCTCCTGAGCACTGATCAACAGACCTGATGTCTACTAAGGAAGGGAACATTGGGGATTAATAGTAGAATGTATCTATTTTATCATTTTTTTTAAAGGGATGCATTGAAAAGAGTAAACCACATAAAGATTCCATCTTCTTACTCACATAAAGCACAAACTATATTTTAATGCTCTATACTTAGCATGAAATAAGTTGCGATATGTATAATATGAAATTATTTTAACCCCACTAAGTGCTTTGATATGAAACTGACTGCTCAAGGAACTTAAATTCATTAACCTCATCCAAGTTTTGGGTTTTCTTAGACTCAGTTAAATTGATATTTCAGGTGTAAGAAGAACTAGACTTATAGCAGGATTTCAGTGCCATGTTGGGTGTACTGACTAAAGAAATTTGCCTACTTACTAACCATCATCAATTGCAAAAATACAATTGATGCACTCTGATCATAATCAGAAGCTTCATTCTTCCTGCTAAAGAGTGAAACCTTAATGGAAAGGAGGGGTGCAGAAAAAGGGAAAGAAGAATCCTTTTACCCTGTCCGGGGCCAGCAGTGATGCACAGGCTTTGCATTCATTATACTACAGGGTGTCTGCGGTCAGCTGCTCAGTATCACCGCTGCTAAAAATATCCCACAGCCTGAACATTATAGCACCTAGAAAATTCTTAGACTAAGAAAGCTTATACACTCAACTTCCAGAGCCATCTTGGCCTATCAAAGGATTTGTCTAGATGTCCCCTCCTCCCTCCCACTGCCGCCAACTGAAAACTCTGGGAAGACAAGGATATAGGAGGAGGCATCCTTCCACACACCTGGCATCATCCTTTGCCTGAGAGGAAAGTTTGGGGTTTGGGTCCATTTTTATTTGCATTAATTAAACCTTTTGAAATTTTAAAAAAAAGTCCATTGTACATTCATGTAGTTTCCATGAGTGATCCACATAAACTTACTTTATCCTAAAAGAAAATAATATTTGGAGGTACCTTATACACAAAGCATTTATTAGTCTAAGGGAAAATATGCCCTAATCAGGGATAACTATTTGTATTATACTTATGTTTTCCTTTGGGTTTATTTCTTGATAAGTGAGATTTTATAAAATCATATTTAATTTTCATATTTTAAATCTATATGTCACATTAATTCACAAGGCTACACCTTTGTATATTCACGATTTAGAGAACAAACCTCTTTAAAATTCAGCATACTGCTTTCTGCTATCATTTCCTTCTTACCACCTAAACGCAGAATATAATTATCTGAGGTTATTTTTTTTAAAGATTTATTTATTTATTTATTTATTTATTTATTTGAAAAAGAGAGAGCGCACACTTGCATGAGGGAAGGCGGGGACAGAGGGAGAGGGAGAGAGAGAATCCTCAAGCAGACTCCCCGCTGAGTGCAGAGCCCGACGACACAGGGCTCTATCCCAGGACCCTAAAAGCCAGAAGCCCACCTGACTGAGCCACCCAGGTACCCCTATAATTATCTGTTTTAACATTAGAAAAGTCAAAGTTGAAACTCAGCTATCTCAAACATAAATTACTGATTAAGTCTACCCATAAAATAATGTTTGGAAGAGACTGCATTTGATGAAATATTTCAATAGTCTCCATCTTTAAAAAGCTTCAAGAGACTTCATGGCTGTCCTAGAGTTTAGCAATTCATCTGCCTGGATGGACAGAATTAAATGAGAAGATCTTTAAGGATCCTGTTGAGCTCCTGAATCTACAACGCCTCAGGCATAGAAGCAAACCAGGAGTTTCCACACTCATCTAAGCGGGACCACATAGAACAGCCTGCTCTGACTTAGTGGACAGAATCTGGCCTTGTCCCTGCAGCGGCGATGCGTCTAACAGAGCCAGCCGCCCTCTAGAGGCTGGTTAGCAAACACTTGATGAGTGTCTGCCGCATGCACAAGGTATAATGTTAGGTGCTAGCGGGAAGGAAAGATGGACACAGTTCCCATCCTAAGAAGCACAGATAGTGGAAAAGGACTACTAAGTACCCATTTTCAATCTTGCTACATGAAGCAAACGCTATGCAAAAGATACCAGAGACCTCAAACAGCCAACTTTCTTCTTTCTACGAATATACTAATGAGCTTCCATAATCTACCGTAAGAGAAAGTTGAGTGGAACTATAAAAATAAACATATAGCTACATAGATCACGCAGATGTACACATATATGTAGATATATATATACACACCCACAGGCATGTGTATAAAACGCAGAAAGAAGGACAGATGTTCAGCGTGGGAATCTGGATTTGGTCAAATGAAGATTATTTTCTTTTTATATTACCATATTTTCTAAATATTCAAAATGGAGTGGCCTCTACTTTTATAATAAAAAATAGTTACTAAAACATAAAATAAACTCAAACCTGGACTTAAATTTTTTTTTCCTATTTTTTAAAGCTTATTTATCTTTAAGGAATTTTAAAGCACATTTCTAGTCTAGAAATCAAATAAAAAATGTAACTAATGGAATAAATCCTACATTTTGGACATCGTATCTAATCTACCTTATTAACATGATGAAAGAACAGAAAGTAATGTTACAATTTGTATTCTGGTCTAAAATCTTTCTGGGCTTCCAGACACTATGATGATGAGTACTTCAAATGCATGCATGAATGAACCAAAATTTAATGTAAAATTACAAGTGCTCTATCACAAATACAACCAGCTGTGTTTAGAATTTATGTCTTGATATTTTCAAAAACCAACAAATTTAAATGCATCATAGAAGCTAATTACTTCCACAACCCATTTCCTGTGGCCAGTGACAGAGAACAATTTGCAAATAAAGCCAATTTTATTTACTCTCATTGTCTTATTCAACAAACCTATAAAAATATTTGTTAATTATCACTATTCTGAATGCTGGGAATCCAAAAAAGTAACGTGATTAATTAATAAGACAAACAATCCAATTTTTAAAATGTGCAAAACACTTGAAGAGACACTTCACAAAAGATATCCAAATGGCCAAATAAGCCAATGGGGAGGTGTTCAACATCATTATTCACCAGAGAAATACAAACTAAACCTGCATTATGTACCCACCCAAATGACCAAAATTAGACGACCGGCCATACCAAGTGTGGTAAGGCAGTGGACCAACTGCAAGGCTCATTAACAGTGGGAGAGTAAAATGCTACAACAACTTTGGACAACGATTAGACATTTTTTAATAAAGTGAAACATGTGCTTACCCTATAACCCTGCAATTCTCCCCCAGGTCCATACCCCAAGAGAAATAAGTGCATGTATCACCAAAAAGACATGCACAGAATGTAATATCAGCTTTATTCATAAGAGCTCAAAACTAGAAACAACTCAAATATTCATCAACAGGAAAGTGAAATATTCATACCTCGGAAAAATAAATAACAATTAAAAAGAGCAACCAATAAATACAGTGATACAAATGAACCTCTTGTGAAGCACTAGAGTACACACTGAATGTTTCCATTTGTATGAAATTCAGAAACAGGCAAAAATCATCTACACCATAGAGGTCAGAATCATGGTTACCTGGGACGGGGGCTGAGACACTTCTGACTTTTGACTGAGATGGAGCAGAAGAGAACTTTCTGGGGTGATTTAATTATTCTACATCTTGATCTAGGTAGTGGCTACCTGGGTGTATACATAAGTAGACAGTAACTGAGCTGTACACTAATGTGTGCATTTTACTGAATGACAATTATACCTCAATTTTTTCAGAAACAACATGATTAGGTCCCTACCTTCAAGAAGTTATAATAGGAGGGAACTAATAGTAATACGATGTGATAAGAGCAACAACACACTTTAGTGAATCGAGTGTCCCTGGAGCTCAGAGAAGGATCAAGGAATTGTGTGTGGGGACAGCTCAAAGGCACCATAAGTAAGTATGGAATTGGTGTTTGATTATGACCCTCACCCCAGAGAAGTCTCTCTCAAGGATATCACCGTTTTCCTATTTAGAATCATTTTTCAAAATATAACTGAATTTTCACCCCAAACAACCCACCAGAGGCCTTGTAGGCATTATTGCTTTGTATGTAGTCTTCATGTGCTATATTTTGTCACACAGTTCAATTTACACCAACATATGCCTACTGGATCCTGACAGTCCCTTATCCTGCATGAGCAGGCAGAGAGACAAGTGAGACAGAATTCCAGCTCTCAAGGAGTTTATAATTTTTCAAAATACCTCTTATAGCCATCCCTTTTCCATTTCTACTGACCCTACCTAAGACCAGTTCTCCTTCCTGCAACACCTGGAGAAGTCATAACAGAATCCTTCCTCGTGTCCCCTAGTTCCCAGCCCCAACTGTCATGTACACAACCGTTCTCATTAAGTTTCTTGGATGTTCTAAATCATTCAGTAACTCTCCAGAGCTAATGCATCAAGTGTAAACTCTTTGCCATTTCTTATGAAGCCTTCCACAATCTGCTTCCCTAAATATTACTCCAGAAAGGGTAATGTCTACTAAGAAGTAGTGGTATTGTGAAGACCTATGAGAGAAAAACAATTCTTTCTCCATTAAAAAAAAAAATTTTAATGGAGACTTTTAGTTGATTTTTTTTGATGTATCATATCAATTCTAGGTATGATACATACTAGGTTCTGTCTGTACAGAAATCTGCTCCAGTCTGAATGTGATTGTTCATTCATTCAAAATCATTTACTCATCATTTTCTCTGCTCCATATTAGAGGAAATGCAGAAAAATAAAAGACCATTCTGCTTTCAAAGAAGGAAAGTCCACATTTCAAACTCAAACACATAGTTTTTCTTTTTCTTTTTCTTTCCTTTTTTTTTTTTTTTTTAACTTCATGAACTCTTTCTGCCCTACAGGGACAAGCACAAATAATACCTACAATAGAGCTCCCTGGTGCAGTCATGACTTCTCAAAGAAGACGCATTAAGTGGGATATTGGAGATGGTCCTAAAAGAGAATCCCCTTGCTTTATAAAATATAGAAGAAGAAGGAGGAGGAGGAGGAGAAGGAGAGGAAGAAGAAGAGGAGGAGGAGGAGAAGGAGAGGAAGAAGAAGAGGAGGAGGAGGGAGGGAGATGAGAATGAGGAGGAGGGGGAGGGAAGGGGTAGAGGGAAGTAGAGGAGGAGGGTGGTGAGGAAGAAGGAGAAGGAGCAAAACTCAACAGGGTCAATCTGTTGCTCTCACCCACAGGACCTTTGAGGACAGACATTTTTCTCTCATTTTCTTAGATTATATATATGTATTTTTTTATTTGAGAGAGAGAGAGCGCGCGTGCACATAGAGCAGGGGGGAGGGGCAGAGGGAGAGGGAGAAGCGGACTTCCCGCTGAGCAGGGAGCCTGATGTGATGCAGGGCTTGATCCCAGGACCCCATCATGACCTGAGCCGAAAGCAGGAGCTTAACCAACTAAGCCACCCAGGTGCCCCTCATTTTCGCAGATTATATATAGTCATCATGCTCTCAGATATCAGAATCAAATAACTGTCACAAACCCAACATCATTATTTTAAAACAAGGCATTGCCATTGTAAGCAAACAGCTTACATGCATGTCAGTATCTTTTAAAATACTCTGATTTTTCTTTTGCTAGGAACCATCACACAAGTACCTTTTTTCAGCATCTAAAGTTGGTAATGTCTAGTAGAGAAGCAAAAATATAGTTACCAGAAAAAAAAAAAAAAATATATATATATATATAGTCACCAGGTCTGCTTTTCTGCCAAAAATGATCTAGGTGATCATTGTTACACATTCGTCAATCACGTTTTGCATCTTTTTTCTACTCTCCATTCCAGTCACAGCCTTCTGGCAATATGATGTTTTCAAGCACAGATTTGATATGCATACGCCATCAGTTTTTCCGGTGATTCATAATCTGTAATTTTAGAAAGATTCGGTTCTTTATCACTTGTCTCACTTTAATAAAAGATCTTTGCTAAGTAGTTTCTAAAGTTCTTTTAGAAACAAAATCCCCTAAACAATTTCCAGTCTGTGAAAGTGACAAACCCATTTAAATAATCAGTTCAGAACAACATTTCTGTTTATGGTTAAGGATGCTGCTGTGATATTTAAAGTGGTTTAAAGAAATTCAGCCAGTGAATATAAAATTAGGCGTAATTGTCTCTTCTCTGAGAGGGCACGGAGGCTGCAGGGGAAAACAGAGACTCAGAAGACGTGCGGTGTTGTGCCTTGCTCCAGGGAGTAATGCTGAATGCTGAGAAGGTTTGCACTTTGCAGTCTCTGCTGACTGACTGGATTTGCAAGCTTCCCCTTCCCCGCTTTTTTGTGGGAGCCCACTTACCTATGCCATCACTGATCATTCTGAGGCTCCTTGACCTTTCCCAACATTCCACTATAATATAACAATTTCGTACTAAGTCAAATATACAATTTCGTACTAAAAAGGACGTTTTCTTGCATCAAGTCCAGAGCTTTGAAAGCATGGAAAGCTTAAAAAGCTAACGTTGTACAACTTGCCTCATTTTGGCTAACATGGTGAATGTTCACTTGCTTGTCTGAGAAAAATGCATCCAGTGGTTTCTAGGGGTAAAAGGGAGCTGTGAGAGATTCAGGCCGCCTATCCTTGATCAACTTCTCAGGCAGTAGTGGTTGGATGACAGAGAATTCCTTAGCACATCCGGGAGAGTTGTGAATTTACTGATGCTCAGCAAAAGAGTCTCTGCCCCAAATGGTCTGACTTGCCCAGGAGGGCCCCAATTCCGGGAGTGCCACACAGGTTAGAGGGGAAGCTGACCCAGGCCTCTTTGACACAGGAGCCATCTGCCTCAGATTGCCTTCCTTCCAGAACAGAACTCCCGTCTTGAGGATGGGAGGATGGGAGCGTGCTGGAATGTATGGCAGGGATAGATCCTGTGGGGTCAGCTCCTAGGATGGAAGGCCAGGTCTTGCTCTTGGGAATCCAATCTCATCTCCATGGAAGGTTTTCTTGTCATGGAGCAGGAGGTCTGCACACCAGTCACACCAGCAAGGACAGCAGCTTTGCCTGTTTCGTTGTTGTTGTTGTTGTTGTTGTTGTTCACAGAATGGCACATTTCACAGAGCAGTAACATCTGCTTTGTCAACATCATCTTTGTCAACTGTTTCTCCACATTTTGAAAACTACAGCCATCTTTTTGCTTCACCCACATTTGTTGAAAAACTTTAATGGGTGGCCAGCATGGATGTAAATTACTCTCTCTCTAATTCCATTTTCTTCATCAAATCCAATGATGACTCGTTAGGGGTTGAAATGTTTATTCAGAACTGGTGAAAAATTACAGCTGGTTGGACAGCCAGAGTGCCTTTTTCATTACAATGAGAAATAAACATTGAATTCTGATGGTAACAAGCTATGTACTGCCTTGAAAACAGGCATCACACGCATCTGATTTCAGGAAAACCCGAAGGCCTTATTCAGGTTAAAGTGAACCAGAAATGTAACAGCTCAGGGCTGTGTGCAATTTTAGATTGTGTTCTCATTACAGGGTAAAAATAGAAATACCTAGAAGATATTATTGTGTTGTTCTGAGGTAAAGCGGAGAAAAGCCTGTGTGACTTCAGTTTCTTCTGGAATCCTTCTGAGAACAAGATGTTTATGAAGTCCTAAGTATACAAAATGATGAATGAAAATAAATGATTCATTAAATTGTACACTACGTTGAAAAAATAAACATTTTGCAAGAAAAAAAAGACTTCTGGGAAAGAAAAGAGTTTGAATCCTAGCAGAGGAAAATAACCTCTTTTCTCTCTGCCCTCAGCCATAACAGTGAAAGTAAATCAACTGCTGCAGATACTAGCATTATTTTGGAATCTTCATATTGTATTTTTAACTCTAGCTCGCCCCTCCTCAGAAATGATGATTTTCCTCTTTCACATTTAGAATAAGTTAAAGTATTTATATATGCAAATACTATTCTTGAAAATCCAGGGGAAAATGCACTTCAAACCATCTTCAAATTCTTGCCAACTTTTCCTTTTTTCCTTTTCAAAAAGAGACCTGACCTCTTCTCTCCTAACTGACAATGGGGAAGGAACATTTTCAAGAGATAAACGATTGATTAGCTTGCCGCTCCACCTTCACCTTTTGAACAAAGAGTTTTCTAATACTGAGGTGTCTGGTTGCTTTATTTCATTCTTTGATGTTTCAAAGAGGCTGGAACAAAATCTAGGGCAACTCCGCCCCCCCGATCCTGAGTTAATGTAGGAGACAGTGTGGGGGAAGGCCATTCTTCATCTTTCATTCCCATATTGTTTGCAGGGCACTGCACAACCTCCAAGGTCAGACTGATACGGTGTCTGTTTAAAAACACATGCTGTCACAATCTGCTGGGCAGGAGAGGAGCCCAGGAAAGGTCTGCGATGCCGACTGACCACTCAAAGCTCTCTCGGTCAAAGCTGTTAGATATGAGAACGTTTGCCGGCATCTTAGGTCTCTGTGTGAGACCTAACTGTTAGGACAGATTAATTCTGCCTGAAGTAGAAGTCAGTAGTGAAGCCCTACAGAATGGTAAGGGTCAAATATTTACTTGACTGTGTTTTAATTAATTAACAATTTGATTTTTAATTAACAATTGTTAAAATCAACTACATTAGCAACAGAACTGGAGAAATGTCTTTGAAAATTCTCAATGTGGTTAATGATGACTAGAATGGGAATAATGTACCGCTACTGTGCTCAGGACATGACTATACCTGTAAGTCCAGAGGTTGAAGTGATGGCAGAGGCTAGTCAGATGTAAGATGAGAAGCACAAGTATCACAGATCTTTTCTTATTTTCGAGGATTCTTAGGTGTATTTATTATACACGGAAAAAAATATGGAATAATATATATGGAAGACATGTATGGAAAATCACAGATACAAGTAACATGATAGCCAAGAACCTTTAATGAGAATGAGCTTTGGTAAAGATGGTAGAGCCTCCTTCCTTGTTCTCAAAGCAACACCTTTCACTATCCCTTCCTGGCTCTGTCTTCTCTCCCTTACAATGACCAGAACAACTCATGTGCCGTAATAAACATAGTAAGTTGTTAAGAGAGGAGAGAACTTTTGGTACCCGTCTTTAGGAGTCTCATTTAGGGAGCTGATCTTTCTTCCTTGAGCCCTTGAGATGCCCAAGGTATGAAGGTCTAATTAATTAGCATTTGAAAGCCTCTGTCAACATCCTTTGTGATGACAAGGATACTACGCAGAACCATTTGTGTGCACCTCGAAGGCCAGCATTGATTCATCAAAGATGAGGCAAACAGCAAGACTGCATAGTCCCAAGATAGGATGTGATGTAAGACAGGCTCTAGCAATACAAGATAATCTAGGTCCTCTAAACCTGTGAAAGTAAAGAAACCAAAGGCATAATCCTTGGTAGGGGCAGAGAGATGTGGGATAAAAGAATGTAAGGCAAACTATTGACCCAAATCTGAGTAAAACAACTGACCATGTCCATATTCTCTATCTCACCTCTAAACCTTGACAAATGTGCTTCCCTCTCTCCATACTAAACTTTCCTCCATGGTGAATTCCTACCTCTCCTTTTACGTCCAGCCCAGTAACCACTACGCCTGTAAGATTCATTGTGATACTTCACTGCCTTTTGAAATTTACCTTCCTGGGAATCTTAGGCAATGCTTATACTTGTGTCTGACCTTAAAATTAAAGAGTCTTGCTTGTTAGGTGCTGGACATTACAAGTAGGATACAGGTGAGGTGATGGTGAGGTAGCCCACCACCACTGTGGTCAAGACCTGGACTCTGGGGAGAAAGTGCTCCTGGGATAGCCCCTCCCCCACAGACTAGCAACATGATCTTAGGTCAAGCAAGTATTTAGCATTCTAAGGTTTTCTCACCTGGAAATTGAGGATACTAAAAAAAGCTGTCATATAGGGTAATTGTGAAGATAAAATGAAATAAAGAATGTAAAGTACTCATACTATGCCTAGTAAATAATATACACAGCAACTATAAACTATGATAAAAATACCATTATTATTATCACCATTATCATTACAAACTCAGTGCTTTATACATTTACAGTACTCTACAAAGGAATAAAAGGTTTTACTTTTGGGCTTCCCACAGATTATTCATTTTATAAAAATTTACCATCATCGGAGTTAGATGGAAATCTCCCACATCAAAGTAACAAAGGTGGAAGCCATGCTACTGACAATAATTTTAGAGGAGTACAGTTTTATCCTTTGTAAGTTCACAGGACAAGCAAAGGTGTGTAAACATACACACCCTTCTGTTTTAAACAGAAGTCCAACTGGAGAGATAATCATGCATCTGTAATAAGCATAATCTCCTCAAATACATAGCAATATACTAAGTCTTTAAAGCAATTTTGGATTTTAAAAGCAAATTGTTCTCCAGAACAAGTTAAATGTGTTACCAATACTTGCCTCAAACTAACAGTTTGCTGAGATAACTATTGCTTGCTTTCTTCTTAGAGATCACTTTAATTTAAATGATCTGCTTCTATCTAGTACTGCCAAAGACTAAAATCTCAAGTGATGGAGCCTGACTATATTACACTGTGTATCAAGTTAAATGTTTAAGAATTAATCTTTTCAGGGCACCTGGGTGGCTCAGTTGGTTAAGCATCTGACTCTTGGTTTCAGCTTGGGTCATGATCTCAGGGTCATGGGATCGAGCCCCATGTCAGGCTCTGCACTCAGCATGGAGTCTGCTTGAGATTCTCTCCCTCTGCCTCTGTTCCTCCCCCCACTTGTAGTCTCCCCGCGTTAAATAAATCAATCTAAAAAAATTAATCTTCTCTCCAATGTCTTACATCTCCTACTATCTCTCATGTTACCCCAAATCATTTGACATTCTTTTATAGAATTCTCTTTCCTTTTCATTGATTAAACTCTCAGTGAAACCACTTATTTTATACTCATAAACTGTATTATAAATTCTGAAAAAAACTCAAAATTATAGTAAAAGTTCATAAATTTGGGGACACTTGTGAAGTAACAAGGATTCAAATTTACAAAGCTGTAAAGAAAATAATAGCAAGAAAAAAATTTTGTCATAGGCCTAGAAACCAGTATTTTTAATCATTATCACAGCTATGGTAGGGAAATGTATTAAAATGGTACATTGCTATGATGATGTGACTTTTGTTCTTCTATTGTGAAGATCGTGAAGATATTTATTTCTTGTTATTTTGATATATTCTCACAGGTAAGTAAGCAGTGGGGGAACTTCAGATGAAACTGAGAATGTTTAAGTAACTTGTTAATCAGTGGGAGAAGCTGACATTTGAACACAGGTGTGCCTTGTTCATATGCTCCATAACCTCTAATTCACTCATGAAAAATTATCACAGGTATTACATATGGGTTGTGAATATTTTCAAAGCACTAATAAGTCTTAGTGCTTTGAATTAGAAGCCATAAGGCTAAAACTAGACCTGCTACTAATTTTATTTCTAAGGACAAAAGACTCTAAAATCTTGTAGCATTTCCAGGTAATTTTTAGGAAATTAAGTGCTGTTACAAGATGGGTGTAACACTGCATGGTGAATCAGGGAATCAAGACCCTGAGTTCTACCCTCTGCTTTTAATGATTTGACTTTACACACCATACCTGAACCTGCAAAACGAAAAGAGTTGGACCTTATCCTAAGATACCACCCAGCACTAGAGGATGTTTCAATGGGCACTGCACCCAGTTATCATTAACAGAAATGTTAAGACTAAACAGCAGCATAAACTAAATTGAATTTTATGCAATGTAAAAGACACCAAGATTGAATTATGTCCCTAAAAAATAATTATATGCAGCTAAAATCTGACATAGGTCAGTGTTATGGGTTGAATTGTGTTCCCTCAAAATTCATGTGTCTAAGTCCTACCCCATAGCACCTCAGAATGTGACCGTATTTGGAGAAAGGGCATTCAAAGAGGCAATTAAGGTTAAGGGAGATTAGGGTGGGCCCCCATCCAATGTGCTGGTGTTCTTATAAAAAGAGGACATTGGGACACAGACAGGTACAGAGGAAAGAGCTTGTGAAGACACAGGGAAAAGGCAGCTATCTTTAAGCTAAGGAGAGAGGCCCCAGAAGAAACAACCCTGCTCACACTTTGATCTCAGACTTCTAGACACCAGGACTTTGAGAAAATTTCTGTCCTTTAGGCTACCAGGTCTGTGGTACTCTGTTATGGCAGAGTCCTAACAAACCAGTCTAATCGGCTC
>NC_138376.1:72680438-72687846 GCF_054177405.1 Leptonychotes weddellii
TTTTTTTTTAAAGATTTTATTTATTTATTTGAGAGAGAGAATGAGAGACAGAGAGCATGAGAGGGAGGAGGGTCAGAGGGAGAAGCAGACTCCCTGCCGAGCAGAGAGCCTGATGCGGGACTCGATCCCGGGACTCCAGGATCATGACCTGAGCCGAAGGCAGTCGCTTAACCAACTGAGCCACCCAGGCGCCCCTAATCGGCTCTTCTATATCAGCTATGGAATCAAAGGACTCGGATGTAGATAAATATAAATACTAGGTAAAAAAGGGCCATTAGGTAGCTAATGAAGTAGGAAGATCTGGGACTTTGCTAGAGGTCACACCTTCTCCGCAAACATGAAAGAACTCTCTCTCTCTCTGGATAGCATGTTTGGTCCCGCACAAAAGCCCAGTAGTGAGTGTCACAGTGAGAGTCTCAGCCTAACTGCACCGGCCATAGCCGTGCTCTGCAAGGAGAAATTAAAAATAGAAACAGTATCTACCAGCGTAAGAAAATCAAAGCCACACAAAAGGCAAGTGCTTTCAATAGCCTCTCAAGAAAAGTGGAAGTGTGTTCACAGGGAGTGGGAAACCTGCCTGCAGTCACGAAACACACCTTAGAGCCAGAGGGACTGGGCTCTCTGGAAACTTCATTCTTTGATGAACTAATTACTTTTATATGATTCCCGCCCCCCCCCCCATAAATGGCAGCTTCCTTCTCCTTAGGACAATGGCATTAATTAAGGCAAATAAACCCTGCTCCAGAAGGTTCTCATCTCTCCCTTCTTTGAACTCCCATTGCATTGTGTTTATCCTTCTAAGGGCACTTATTAAAATTCTGCCCTGTAGTGGGGTACTCTTATCTGAACAGGAAGCAAGGGCTGTGTTGATTCCTTACCAGGACTCTTACCTCTGTACCCAGCTCAGTGATCACACTCAATTAATACTTAGGAATAGTCATTCAACAGAACTGAACTAAATTACCATTCAGTAAACCACTGAGGTGTTATTTTGCACTTTGGGTCATAGGTAAATACATACATCAGTAGGAAACTTCATTGGAAAGGCTGGAGTTCACACAGAGAAAGTCGTGAGAGATGAGTTTGGAGAGATTAAGCAGACTTGGAGCGCCTTATAATTTAATAAATTTGGACTTTATCCTAGGGCTGATGGGATGAATTTAAAGCAGGGGAGCAACAGTTTCTCATTTGCATTTTTAAAGAAAAAATCAGTCTGGATGCAGTTGGAAAACAAATTACAGAGAGTCATGACTGAGGCGGAAAGCTGAAGGGGGTGGGGTGGGGTGGGGGGTGAGTTAGAGAACAGCCTGAGGTATCTGAGTTTTGCAGTCTTTGTAATTGAGAGACTAGTGGAATCACTGCCAAACCAGCCAACCAAAGTACAACTGGGCAAGAAAGGAAGATGAAGATGGCAACTTTGATTTTTAATTTTTTTTATTGAGGCATTAAGCATAATGAACTAAAATATGTAAAATACTTTATTTTGAAATGCACAGTTTGATGTATGTATTTGTACATATGTATATACTAATGCATTGTCCACTCAGGTCAAGACAGAGAATGCTTCTAGTACCTCTCATTCCCCTTCCTAGTCAGTATCTGATTAATTAAAAGGGAAGAAACAGTCATTTTACAGAGAAAATGGCAGATGCCACCTTCACCTAGCTATCAAAGTTAACACCATCAAAATGGGACAGATTGGCAGCAAGCCCTTCCTGATATGATGCACTGCGCAGTGCATCATATCAGGAAGGGCAAAGATGGCAAGAAATTCTTTGACACTTTTCCCATAGGGAAGCGTGGACTACGTATGTCCTCTACCCTTGAATCGCGGCAGGCTCTTTGACTGCTCTGACAAAGGGAGTAAGGAGTGATGCTCTGACAATTCTGCTTTCTTTGTCCTGCTAGGTTTGCTTTTGGAACCCCACCACTTGCAGCGCTACAGGAAGCCCAGGCCACATGGAGACCTTGCCTATGGATGTTCTAATCCAGTCTTAATTGAACTTTCATCAGCTACCTGCCATAGGAGTGAGCCATCTTGAATGCCCAGCCCAGTTTAGCCTTCAGATGACACCAGCCCCAGCCACCACTGCATGAGATCCCAAGGGAGAATGGCCCAGCTAAGCTCCAACAATCTGCCAAACTATGAGACATAGTAACGAATTGTTTTAAGCTGCTAGGTGTTGAGATGGTTTGCTGTGCAATAGCAACAGATAACTGAAATAGCAGCCAACACTGTGGAACTTTAAGCTCCATGAGACTATCTTCCCAGATGCATCCCCAGCTTCTAGAATAGTACCTGGCACATCGTAGACAGATCAATAAATAATTGTGGTGAATGAATAAGTAACTGAATAATTAGCAATATTATTGATTTGAGGAAATGACTTGAAAGGCCACTTTTAAAAAACTATTAAGCAAAGTTTAAATGTCTTCTTTTTGCTTAATAAGTTACCCGAGCAAGCAGAGAATGTTTAAAAAAAACAAAAACGTGCTATTAATCTTATATCTACATTCAGAAGTGGGTCACACATTTGACCTACCTAAAAGTGGGTCTCTTAAAAAAATAGAACGTGGCAACCTAAATATTTAAAGGCCTCATTAAGGATGTTGTTTTGAGGCTTTAAAATCTCTTAAATCTAGACCTTCAAAAAGTCTTTTATCTTACCTTTTGCTAGTCCTCCAGAAGTACCAGGGCCAGCAATAAAGGGAAAGGATGTAATAAAAAAAAATAACCTAAGAGGAGAAAAGGTACTCATTTTACTTTGGTGATGTGGTATTTCTCGGATATTTATAAAGCAAAAAATAATCTCTCTCTCTTTCTCTGCCTCTCTCCCTTTTCCTTCCCCTATCTCCCTCCCTCCCTTCCCCTCACTTCTTCTTTCAAATTTTAAGTGGATTTTCCATTTCTAAGCTCCTTATCTGAACCAATAGCATCAGTTGCAGACCAGTACCAGCAGGAAGGCTAATACAGAAATGACTGAATAATGAATGGGTAACAGCCTAAGGAACAATGAATAGAGTTAACAAGAGTTGAATATTCTATGCAAGGGTTTCCCTACACTAATCTTAATAATAAGTGGGAGCCCATTTGTATTGTTTTTTATTTGGGTAATTAAAAAGCAGCATCTGTTTACATACTCATCTCCTGTATGTGAAATCATAATACCACCTACTGAAAAGAAATAAAAGAAAATGTTATACAAAAATACACCACTGTGTAATGATCATTATTGAAAAATGAAAGGAAATTACAGATAATTCTAAAATAAAATAATCATCATTACATAGTTCAGTTAAATTATTGCACGATTTGTATTATGCTTACCTCAAAATGCAGGAAGACATTTAAAGAAAAATTTGGCTATGATATTTCCCATACATAGGTGTTTCAAACTATACTAAAATAGCAAAATTGCTCAAAATCATTATCTATAAACGGCATTTTTACTACCAAACATACATGTATTAAATTTAATCAATACTTATCTTTCTGAAATAAAAGAGAAAGGCCTGAGGCTTATTTTAGAAATCCATAAAACATTGTTTATTTTTTTCCTCAGTGGCCCCCTCTATTCCCAGGTCTGGCTATCAGTAAACAATCCTTCACTTCACCTACATCCTCTTATTAGCTCACTCGCTTTGGATCCATAAGCAGACTATATGGTCAGTCAGGTAGCACTGTCATGGTTTTCCTCTTTCAAAATTAGATGAACTCTTCCAAAGGTTATATTCCCTCGCACAACTGAGAAATTTTCCTGCTCATCAAGACTGTGCACTGTGATCTATTTCCTTTCATGTCAGGCATTACTACTCAACTCCCAAGTCCTGGTTTATCCCATTTTGACTAAATTCCTGTTCCCAAATTATTCATCTTTATAATGACCCACCTGTTGCTCTTTTCCCCATAGGAAGCAAAAGGGAAGCAATTTACCTACTATATACTTTACACCAACACAGTAAAAACTCACAGAACCTCCTGTTTGCTCAGGATTCTGTTCTTCTAACTGGTAAGCTAGTCTTCTACAACTGTACTCACCTGTGTTCCCGAGACACAGTTCTCCTGTTGGAGCATCACCAATGGCAAAGAAAGACCACGGAATTAGTGGCCCAAATGTTCTGAATGTAAAGCTTTCATTTTTATATGGGGATTTAGATCTAAGTGCTTCTGATATTTCATCTTTTCTCCTAACAAGTAACTCAGTCCTATTATTCCTAAAGCAGAAGAAATGGAGTATCCAGATAAACCGATATTCCTTCTCTCAAAGTGTTTAATGGATTGGTCTTTGTCAGGACAAACAAGATAGAGTAGCTATCAAGCAATGAGTGATGGCTATTTAAGATGCATAAAGCTCCTTTAATCCTTTATATGTGCTCATTTCTTAAAGGTTTTCAACTTGTACCCGACAAACTATCTTCAAGCACGGCCCCAGTTCAGGGTGCTTAGAGCTGCTTCAGTTCAATACCTCATTATTCGTACAGAAGCTTCCTAATCACACCACCACTAATTGTCCAGGGCCCCACCCTCTTTTTCTTGGGATTATGGGTGTTTAAGGGCATGGAGTAGATATGGAGGAGATGTCCATGAGAGGTGCCATTCCTGAGTGGTTAATGGTGAGATGCCCTTCAAGACCTCCTGTTAGTGCCTTTTGTGGTTAGGATGACCACACCTCCTAGTTTATCTAAGACATTCTAGTTTATGCTATCATCCCTACCGTCCTAATGCAACTGATGCCCTTTTCACTTTCAAGTGTCCCAGTTTGGGAATAAATGATATGGAAACCCTGTTTATCGTAGAACTTTGCCGCATCTACCCACTTGGGCGGCTCTTATCGGCTCTCTGGACCTCAGTCTTCCTGCCCACCCAATAATTAACGTTCCTCCTCTCCTAACCTTTTTAATGCCAAATCTTTTCATCTCCAGGAATTCTTTCCTCTTCCCCTCTTCATGCTCTGGAAAGCTTCTCTCCTTCAAAGCCACCCTATCTCCTGCTCCTTCCTTTTCTTCACGATAACCTTATGTCCAGACATTGTGGTTATTCAATCTGCACAGATGGTCAGCTCACACTGAACAGCCTGCTGCCACACTAGTCATTAAATATTTTTTAAAAACATCCCTGACCTAGAGCCCATCAACAAAGGCATCTTATTAAACCAGTCTGTCATAGCAGAGAGGGCCCAGACATGTTGTTCAATGATTCTCATATACAGCAGGCACTGAGTAGTCCCGCACCTTGAGCGCCATCACTTAATCCTTACAGTCCCAGAGGGGTAACGCAGTAGAGCATTTAAGAGCACAGGGTTTTGAAAATAACCTATTAAGGTTTAAATCCAGGTTCCTACACTTACTAGGTAATCTTTGAAGTTTAGATCTTTGTGCTTCAATTTCCCCTGTAAAATATGGTTTATAGTACTTCTCTTCCTACTATTTTATTTGAGAGAGAGAGAGAGTGAGAAAGAGCATGAGAGGGGAGAGGGTCAGAGGGAGTAGCAGATTCCCCGCTGCACAGGGAGCCCAGTGCGGGACTCGATCCCGGCACTCAGGGATCATGACCTGAGCCGAAGGCCGTCACTTAACCAACTGAGCCACCTAGGCGCCCCAGTCATTGCTTTTAAGATGTTCTCAATTATTACCCATTTCACTTCCGAGATCACATGGCTAATGGCAATGCTGAGATCTACACCCAGGTTTTCTTAACCTAAACTCCATGCTTTCTGTGACATCACTACTACCCAAGTGCTCTCCATACAATAGAGAGCAGTGAAAGACCAATAAAAGATTTGGGAAGTACTTTATTTGATCATGTGACACCATATAACAGCCAGATTTACAGAAGCCTAACCACAGTATAGATTTGAATAGGGAAGATGGCTCAGAAATAGCAGTCTTTAATTCAAGTACTGACCTTTATTTGATAAAGTAAAACAGTTTTGATAACTAATTTACCAGAGTTTAAAATGCAATTTTACAGTTGTTTTCTTAAAAGAACTACTGTTTTGAACCACAATAAACAAGGTACAGTTTATTCACATAAAGAAACTGCCGTTGAAAACATGTTTAAAAATTCCCATCTCAGTCCATTTTTCCTTTCTCAGCATTGCAAATGCTTCATTCCATCATCATGCGGAATTCCTCAGCGTCTTCCATACCATTTCCAAGGGAATCCCTGGGAAGTAGCAAATATCTGCCTTCCTTTAGAAAGACACAGATAACCTGGAATTTTTCTTACCACATTCTCCAATGTTCCTACAACTTGCATTTTCTGCTCTTCTGAAATAAGCTTCTTTTTGGCACAGCAGGAAAAAACATGCCACGAGGAATCTGAAAACCTAGATTCTGGGCCCAGCTATGTCATAAACTAGAGAATAATCCTAAACAAGTCATGAAACCTCCCCAGCCCTCTGTTCTTAACTGAAAAAATAAATCATATTCTTTCAGTCCTTTATTATCATTTATCCTCACAGTAACCGTTAGATTTAAATAAGGCAGCATTATACTCATTTCATAGAGGAAATTCAGTCTCAAAGAGGATACACAATCTACCCAAGATCCCACAGGTGGTAATACGACACAGCTAAACTTAGATGATCTCACTCAAGACCCCAGTACTGGTACACACTGTACTCATAAGTTGGTTCAGTGGATGAAGCAGCAATTTCCCAGGTCCCTTCCAATGTTCAAATTTTAAACTTCTTGCAATTTTTTCCTCTCTTTCAACCAGCATTTAAATTAGAAAACATATATATAATTCATCACTAAATTTCACCTACCATGGTTCTGTGATTTAACCCTTCTTTACAATTTTCTTTTATTTCTATATTAAATCCAGAGAAGTGACTTTTTTTCTGATAGCTCTCACAACTGCCGGCCTCTCAAAGCTTTTGGATCTACCTGTTGTCAAAACAGAGATTGCTAAAATTTTGTAAGTACCAATTCCTTTTTATAATTTTAAGAAGTTATTCCATACTTAAATAAAACGGTTCAAAACAAGAGAAGTCCTCGCTCTTATTCCCTGTAATAATAAAATGTACTTTCTATTGATTTTGTATCCACTTTCCTGTCTGCTTTCGTTTGGGAAAAACTGTTATCCTACCTCGCTGTCAAGTCTCCCTCTCCCTAACAAGAAAATATCACAGTCAGAAGAGTTAGGAAAACTCTTACTTTCACAATTCCATAGGAAGAATAAATTAACCACCTAAATTGGACGGTGAAACTTTGAATGTTAAATGAGAGATTCGGGACATTTCCCAAGAGGCCATATGACCAGTCTAAAAGCTGATGATATGATTTGCCTAAAATTACACTTTAAGTTTATCATAAATTTATATATGTGCTGATTAGTCTTGCTGATATTACATATGAACATATACCTAAACCAAATTAAACTTCACAAGAAACAAAATTCATT
>NC_138376.1:72688346-72705169 GCF_054177405.1 Leptonychotes weddellii
GTTTGGATAGCATAGAAGACTCTGGGCCTGTGATACAATTTTTGACTGGGGTTGGAATTACCTAGGGATAGAATAGATTATTAAACTGAATCCCATAGAATTATTGCACTTAATGATTAGGTAGAGAAGAGGGAGGAGCACAAAGGAACAAAAAAATGTGTAGCCAGAGAGGAAGGAGGAAAACTTTCCTCCTTGAGGATGAGATCTTAGAAGCCAAGGAAGTAGTATAATTCAAGGAGAGAGCATTTATGCTGCTAATATCCAATAAGTCAAGGACTGAAAATGACAATTGATTCAGTGACAGTGGAGTAAGGTATGCACGGTGACTTGGCACCCAGAGGCACCCAGCAGCCCAGTCCTCATCCCTTTGCCAACATGTTAATCCCAGAATCATATCATAACCCTGCTTGAGCAACTCTAGGAAGACAGAGCTTCCCAAGTGGTAGAATAGAAATTAAATTTCAGTTATAGAAAAGAGGGAGACGAGGGACGCCTGGGTGGCTCAGTCGGTTAAGCATCTGCCTTCAGGTCAGGTCATGATCCCGGAGTCCTGGGATCGAGTCCTGTGTCAGGCTCCTTGCTCAGCGGGGAGCCTACCTCTCTTTCTCTGCCTGCCACTCTCCCTGCTTATGCATGCTCTCTCTCTATCTCTCTGACAAATAAATAAGTAAAATCTTTTTAAAAAAGAAAACAGGGAGATGAACTCTTAATTTTCTTGCACACCAGAATCTGCAGTAAGATTTGTACCTAATCTTTACATGATGCATGATTATTCATTCAGCAGACTTTATTGGCTACTTTGTATGGAAGCTAGGTCAGAGATGCTCCTTGTCGTGAAGACACTTACTGAACGCTAGAGAGGAAAGACAGAGCCATAATACATCTGTGACTGTCATCTAGGCCTAATGTAAGCATCTCTAACACAGGCACAAATTGTTAGAGTTTAGGAAGGGAAAGCTTAATAGATGATGTGGAATGCACAATCAAAAATAGAAACCTAAGATGCACAATCAAAAATTGAGCATACTTCCTGTTAAGAAGCCTTCTGGAAATCTGAGATAATTAACACCTTAGGATTTACTTTAGGGTGCTCATTAGTCTTTCTTAGGTGTCAGTTCCTTTATACTTTTGCAAACAAATTTTTCAAGTCTTCTTCAAAGGTTTGCTTACCAGGTTGAGATTTCAAAAACTAAATTTTTCTGAAAATGCTTTTAAAGGTACAGCTTTTATGATTCACACGTTCCAATAATAAACTAAATTAAACTGGAGTATCCGAAAAGTCAGCACTACTTTGGGTGCAAAATAAAGACCAAAAAAGGCATATTTTTGTTCCTTCAAACCTGGCTTGATGCTAGTTTCTAAAATATTAATTTTGATAAATATCCCTACTAAATAATTATTCCTCTCTATTTAGGAAGTTGTCAGATGTGAATTTCAATATTTGACTTACGCAGTATGAGGATTGTTATTTATTTATTTATTTTTTGGAAGCCTGTTTGTATCCCCATTGAGAATTAGCCATACTTAACTTGATTTGATTCCTTAGTTTCCTGAATGACTTAGATGCATTTTAGCCAAACAAAACTATAGCTCTGAGAAACTGATTTTATTATGTAAAAGAAGTTTGGTATGAGGTGGTAATTATAAAACCATTCAGGTGAAGCCGGTGTGTTGTAGCCAACTTTGTACATGAAATTGCCTTTTACAAACAGTTTCCTAAAAAGCAAGCCTGGGAAAGTACCGTCTCAGTCTCCCCTTCTGGAGCCTCTGTGGGGTCTCTGCTGCACAGGGATGGCCTGGGATGGTGCCATGTAGCTGCTCTTTTTCTCTCTTTTACCCTTTACTCCTCTGCCCCATCGGAACAATGAGAAGACCCCAAGAAACATTTGTAGCACTTGGTTCTACTGAAGTCTTAGTTTTCCTGTGTTGTGTGTGGGTGGGATATGGGTCAGGTAGGGGAAGTGCTTATCATATACCTTTCTGAGAATCTAATAAATGGTGTGGATCCTTCTTCTTGTGCAAAATGCATGTGTGCATATGGATTCAGAAAAAAGAGTGGCATATATTGGCAGGGGCTGTTGCATACTTGAAGTCTGTTCATGGATCCCAGGTTAGAACCTTTTGCTCTGAGCCCTCCTGGGCATCAGAATCTGAAGGAGCCTCCTCAGTCCCATACTTTCTTCCAGCATTCTCCTGCTTTACAGCCGTGGTGACTCTACAGTCATTACTCTAAGTTCGGGCTCTGTTGCTGCTTGCGGCCTGAGGTCAGGTGGCCCCACTAATCCTGGCCAGCCCACCTAGTGTTACTCCCAGCACCGACACTGCACCCCTCACTGTCTTTCCAGCTCATGACCCCCTGCAGCTGGTTGGTCCTGTACATGCCCGATCCCTGGCACCCTTCTTCACCTCCTCCTTAGTTCAAGATCTGTGCACCAAGTTTAGTTCAGTACTGACTTCCTCCAAGAAACTACTCTTGATTAGCCCTATGTTACAGTGTTTTCCCTTGTTTTAGAAGTCCTCATGGACTCTGCCACTCAGTTTTCTGCAGAGTTATGTTGTGTTACCTTCTGTTGCTCTCTGGTTATGTGTTTCCTTAGTTAGAAAGTACTGCTATGGTAGAAGCTATGTCTGAAGTGTTGGAGCAGCAGAATCCTTAATCTTTATTCCACCTCAGCAGATCAGTAGCAGTGATTTGCTGCAGCTGTGATGTGTGTGTGCATGTGCACATTAAGAATATCCTCCAAGAGTCATATTAGAATCTCAAGGAGGGAGGGAGAGAGAAGGCACAGAGAGATCGAAAATCCTTTACTCAGGGGATTCTGATCCCAGTCCACCATCATTAATCCTTTGGTGCCCCCATTCTTCAGAGAATCACTCACTAATGCAGAATAGTTTGTGACCTAGCCTAAGTAATAAGTAGGCAACCTGTTTCACCTCTTTCTTGCCCACATGCCTTGGTAAAAATTAAATTAAGCACTCACACACACACCCACCCCTACCTACACATACATACATATACACACTCCTGCACAAACATGTATCTGTACACATATACACATCCTTACACATGCATGCACACATACCTACCTACACATACACACTCCACAAATACATTTGTACACACATGTGCATACACACGCATGCACACACACATATTCTCATTCCCCCATCATGGGGTAGGGGACTGTCATGGGGCCATTATTTTTTTTTTCTCAGATTTTCCTCAAAATGTATTTGGTTTGTGGTAGATGCAGATTCGGTATTCTAGAACCATCTCTTAAAGGGCTGGGTCTCTTGGTGGTGTTCACACAGAATCCATGCGGTAGTAGGAATTTTACTTCTATTTCAAAGAAGAAGAAGGAAAAACTTTATACTGTTTTCCCAAGGAGATGTCACCTGTACACAGATTGACATCTGCTTTAACTATTTCTACTGACCCCTGATGTTGGATAATTTCACATAGGCTGCAAAGAACTCTCCAAACTGATTTAGCTGGGTCACTACTTTCCACACAAGAAAGCAGAAGCCCAGAGAAAGCCAACTGGCTTGCCCAGGGGGACAGTGGCAGAGCTGAGACCAAGACACAGGTCTCTGAGGCCTTGCATTCATTGGTTGGTCATCTTTGGTTTTATGGCCCTTACCGTGTCTTCCATGTTTCGTAAGCCTCACTCCTTCTTTTTGCAGTTAAGTACTTTGAGCTTCCTGCTGTTTTTCCTTTGCCATATGCACAGACACTCACCCCAACCATCTGGGGAAGGGAAAAGTCATATCTGGCAGGGAATGAGTATGCAGATGCTTTCTTTTTATAATTATGCAAAAGAAGGTCGTTGAAGGTATGATTTATTTAACCAGCTTCTTCAGAGCTAGATTCCAAAGCCATTCTCATATTCAGAAAATATTTTATTTTGTAGAAAACTCTCAGGACACTCATTTTCTCAATCTGTGCTCTCACTTTTCAGTGTGCATCTCTGACTTCAGCAGCTTGCTGAAAGCTAGTTCAACACCAGCATTAATTTGACCCCCCCCGCTGTATTTTTCTCTGTCAGTTCCTGTCCTCCAGGCTGTTGCTCATGGTTATATCAAAGATGGGAGCAGCTGGAATCAGATGCCTGTGATTATTAAGACGGTAATTACTGATCATGCCTACACCAGCAATATTAACTAGTGCTTAAATAATTGAAAATGTTACCTATGAGGCAAGCATAGATTCAAGGTGTCAGAATAAAAGGCATTCTCCAGAATAGCCTAGGCAATAATGAAATGTTTTCATTCTTGTTTTATTCAAATATTCTGGCTAAAAATCCTCTATAGAGATAATGAACTTCATGTGTACTCAGTTGTCTTTTTTAACTTCTTTACAAAATAGAATTATGTAATAGCATCTGGAGGAATGCTGTTTTGGGGGAACAAGTCAGTTTTCTTAGATTTCTCAGGTTGTTAGGAGAGAAATGCCCCATCTGCCACAGTAGCAGAATGAGTTTGTTGATGCTGTATGCTCACCATGTACCTCATAGTTGAGAGAATACTTTTAAATTCACCACTTCATTTAATGTCACTGGAAGTATGATGGAGGAGGTAGTTTAACCCCTGTCTCAGGGAGAAGTCAGTGTTGGCTAAGAAAGGCTAATTGATTTGCCCAAGTTACACTAGTAGAAAGTTGTGAGGTTGGGGTAGAACATGAAATTTTTTCAGGATTCCATAACACTTTCCAAAAATGTGAGGTGGCAGAAAACTCTATAACATATCCTTGGTATGTGTGGCAAAATATCAGAAATACTGTTTTCTCTGGTGGAATCTTCTGGATCTGCTCTTCATCAGAAGAGTAAATAGTCACAGGAAGGAAAAACTGTTTTTAATGGACAGATAGAATTTTCTTCATTGGAAGAATGATTGTCTTTACTCTTAAGTTTATAATGCTAAGAATATAATACTATTTTGATAAATTCTCACATATAGGATATGACTTCTGCCCTATATTAGATAGTTCCAATATTTATGTACTGAATTTATAGATCTTTTATGAACTACCCTAAACATTTTAATTTGGAAACCTTTTCCTTGAGAACTTTGATGTAGTTTCGTGTACTTCTTTTTTATTTGTTGTTGTTTTTAATTATTACCCCCTTACCAGCACATTACTGTGCCAACTCTCTGTGCTAGTTGTGAATAGAGCATAGCAAGGCTAACTCCAACACTTTCCCATTGCCTACCATGATGCCACATAACCCATAACTCTATGTCCCTTCTGAATAGCTCGAAGCTCATGTCCAACTTCCTTAGATCCAAAGTCCCAACATGGACCGTAAGACAGGGGTGTATCTGGAGAACTTGTAGCAAAAGCCCTTCTGGAGATCACAGAGAGCATAAAAGCTTACAAGCTTAGTTCTAGCCCAGTGGGCTAGTGTCAGAGCAAAGGCTTGGTTCCAAGTACAGCACAGTGTCTGCTGCCCAGATTGTCAGCCTCAAGTCCAAGTCCTAGAAAGAGGGGGATTCTTTACAAAGAGCAAGAAAGATACAGAAGCACTGTTTGAAAGAAACCTCTATGGCCTTCTGAGTGGACAGTGGCATTGGTGAATTGGCAGTGCTGGCACTTAGAATTTGGGTTGCTTTAGGAATTGGGTTGCTTTAGGAAAGGGCACTCTTGGGCAGTGGCTTCTTCAGAGAAGTGGTTTTGTGGCATTGTCTGTGATTTTTGGCCTGAGCTTGAGCCCCTTTAGTATGCACACCGATAGACTGAACAATGGACAGTGCTGCGTAGAGTGGACACGTTCTAGACTAATGGCGACTGAGAGCACAGTCTGAGAGCCTTTGAGACCAGCCGTGGAATGATGAGCTGGTCTTCCCTGAGTAGTGGGAGTTTCTGTGGTTACAGGTATGGGTGCAGGCCAGAGAAGGAATGCTTTTTTTTTTAATTTTATTTTATTATGTTATGTTAATCACCATACATTACATCATTAGTTTTTGATGTAGTGTTCCATGATTCATTGTTTGCGTATATCACCCAGTGCTCCATTCAATACGTGCCCTCTTTAATACCCATCACCAGGCTAACCCATCCCCCCACCCCCGCCTTCTAGAACCCTCAGTTTGTTTCTCAGAGTCCATCATCTCTCATGGTTCATCTCCCCAGTTTCCCCCCCTTCATTTTTCCCTTCCTGCTATCTTCTTTTTCTTTTTTCTTTTCTTTTTTAACAGAAAATGTATTATTTGTTTCAGAGGTACAGGTCTGTGACTCATCAGTCTTACACAAATCACAGCGCTCACCATAGCACATACCCTCCCCAATGTCTATCACCCAGCCACCCCATCCCTCCTACCCCCCACCACTCCAGCAACCCTGTTTGTTTCCTGAGATTAAGAATTCCTCATATCAGTGAGATCGTATGATACATGTCTTTCTCTGATTGACTTATTTCGTTTAGCATAATACCCTCTAGTTCCATCCACGTCATGGCAAATGGCAAGATTTCGTTTGTTTTTGTTTTTTTTTTATGGCTGCATAATATTCCATTGTACATATATACCACATCTTCTTTATCCATTCATCTGTTGATGGACATCTTGGCTCTTTCCATAGGAATGCCTTTTAACAGTTTCTGGGAGTACAGTTCTTACTCAAGTGGCTGGGGAAATAAGAGTGGACACAAATGATAGCATATGACTTATTTTGATTTATGAGAAAAGATTCATTTTACCAAAGACATAATCAACAGAATTAGTAACTTTTCAGACATTTAAATTGTGCATTTATTTAGGACAAAAACAATTTTTTAAATTTTGTTCTAATTGAGAGATACCATTCTAGTCAATCTAACCATTCAGGATTATATATAATATTTATTTTCAGTTTCCGATAAAAATTAACTTTTTACATGAATCCTTCATCTAGATCTTATTTACCTTGCTTGATTTTTTTCATAGCACTCCCTCCTATAATTTATACTGCATAATTTATTTCCTTGTCATGTTTATTATTTGTGATCTGTCTTCCTATATAGAAGGTAAGCTCAATGGGGGAAGCATTTTTTTGAGGGGGGGTAAGCATTTTATCTGTTCTGTTTGCCAATATATCCCAAGTGCTTGTGATAGGATGGGCACTCAGCAGATACTTGTTAATTATTGAGTCAAGAATCAGTCATTTTACTGCCTATGAACTTGGAATTATTACATGTGTTTTATTGTTTTGTTTTGTGAGGAGTAGGGGCCTGGAGAATTTTTTTATGATATTGATCATTGGGCAGATTAAAGTATGGGGGAGGGCCTGTAGTGGAAGGCCACTTCCAAATTTATGATTTTCATCTTATGTTTTTGCCCTTCCTGGGCCAATAGCTCAGAAGAACATTCCAGCCCTGCTCCCACAGACCTGGAAATAGGTCCTAATGAGATAATCACTCTTACATCTTCCTGTCTGTCCCTTTCCTATTCTTTTGTTTGTTTGTTTGTTTGTTTGTTTTAAAGATTTTATTTATTTATTTGAGAGAGAGAGAGAAAGAGAGAGAGAAGCATACTCCCTGCTGAGCAGAGACCCGGGTACGGGACACAGACCTGGAAATAGGTCCTAATGAGATAATCACTTTTACATTTTCCTGTCTGTCCCTTTCCTATTCTTGAAGACAGATTGTTTCATACCTTGGTTATTTAAAAACAAAACAAAACAAAAAAAGGTACAGTTTAACTTAAATGAGAAGTGACTGGCCAAGGAAAAAGTGAGGGAATGGGCGTAACATGAACCATGAACAATAATAGAAAAATGCGTACCATTAGGTTCTGGACGCTTCCTAAGAGTGGGAACACATTTCATTCTAGATGTCACTTTAAAATGTGAAGCTAGATTAGTTCCTTAATTTAAAGTATTTATGAATAAAACAAAATCGATTGTTCAGGAGCTTGATATAATTCATTTCTTTATACTGGGATTAGGAAGAAATCCCTCTCAAGATTCTCATTAAAAGGACACTGCATAGTGAATGTAATGAACAATGTCTTTCAGGAATCTTTACAGGGTTACACATCACCTTCTTTGAGGCTTTTATTTCCCTTAGACCTCAGTACACAGAGTGATGGTAATTCAGGAGTACAGATGGGAGATAAGGTAGGGCTGAAGTCTGCCCCCCTTTTTCCTCTGGCATAATAATGATGACAGCTAACACTTTTTAATAGATTTTATTTTCATAGCACTATTCTTAGTACTTTACTTATATTGACGCATTAAACCCACCCTTGCACCTGTGTTGTGGGGTAGGTAGTGTTATTAACATCATTTTACAGAATGAGGAAACTGAAGCACAGAGGGGTTTACTTGCCCAAGGTCCTATTGCTTGTGGGCTGGGAGTTGAAATCAGACAGTTTGACTACAACATTTGCACTCTTATCCTCATGTTAAATGCCTCTCTGGAACCCAAGGCTAGATTTTATTTTATTTTTTATTTTATTTTTTTTTAAGATTTTATTTATTTATTCATTAGAGACAGAGAGAGAGAGGCAGAGGGAGAAGCAGGCTCCCAAGGAGCAGGGAGCCTGATGCGGGATTCGATCCCAGGACTCTGGGATCATGACCTGAGCCGAAGGCAGACGCTTAACCATCTGAGCCACCCAGGCGCCCCCAAGTCTAGATTTTAGAGGGTCCAAAAGAGAAATAGCTATGCTGAATATTTTCCAGAATATTATTTATTATAGTCAACATCTTGGAAATTACTAAGCGATTATGAAAGAGATTTTGCATTCAGGAAAATCCCTGGAGTCCTGCTATTCTTTGTTGCTAATACTGGAGGCAACATGGTGAGGGATTGTAACCTCTGGTCAGACTTGCCTAGGTTCCAGTCCTGGCTCTGCTGCTTCTAGCTTGCTTTCTTTTTTTTTTTAAAGATTTTATTTATTTATTTGAGAGAGAGTGAGAGAGAGAAAGAGCACAAGAGTGGGGAGCAGGAGAGGGAGAAGCAGACTCCCTGCCGAGCAGGGAGCCCGATGCGGGACTCGATCCCAGGACTCCAGGATCATGACCTGAGCCGAAGGCAGTCGCTTAACCAACTGAGCCACCCAGGCGCCCTCTAGCTTGCTTTCTAACTTGAGATTGGGTTCATATCCTCTACTTGGTAGATTACTATAGATGGCATTTCTAGCAATTTCTCCAGAGAGACCAAAAGTTTTTTTTTTTTTTTTTAATGGCATGGATAAAAAAATATTCTAAGACATTGGTTTCTGAGATGTAAAGAAAATTTTTGTGATATAGGTAGGCAAGCCTGTTTTACTGTGATAGTTATTGAAATCATGGGACATACTTTTGGCATGCTTTCTTCATGAAATAAACATGATGGCTTTATTTTCACTAATAGTATGTAACACTGTATACTATACAACCCATGTATGGCTAGGATATCACCAAAGGGCAATAATAGCTTCATTAGAAAATAACTTAAAATCGAACCCCAACATGATATGATCTTAGCTCTTGTGCATTGGGGAAACTAGGATTGATAAAGGAAGGATTCTACTTCAGTCATTGTGAAATATCAAACATGATGGATTTGACAGCCTTTTTCCCCTCGACCTCCCCCACACTATTCTGAGATTCATCTTCCCACTTCTTGAGCTCACCCAAGCCTATTGACTGAGCCAAGAAAACAGACTCTACTCTCCTCCTCTTCTTCTGACTCATGCCAAAACGTCACGTAGCAATTGAAAACATGTCTCAAATCATAAAACATAATGTGGAAAACTTTCTTGTCCCTGACTTTGGAATATTCTTTAGTATTTTGATGTTTGTATAATCAAGTGATATTTTAGACTTAACTTCATTTCTTCAGAGGTTTTCCCTGACCATTCACACTTAACTGCTCTTCGATGCTATCACATCATGCTGTTTTATTCAATGTAGCACCCAGTTGCTATCCAGTATTTTCTTGTTTGCCTATTTGCTGTTTCTTTCCCCTAGAATATAAGTTCTATTAGAATAGGGACATTGTCCGTCTTGTTTTAAACTGTGTCTCCTAGAGGAGGGAGTGCTACATAGTGGGAGTTAATATTTTCGGATGGGTAAGTATTCTGAAAATCCTCCTGCATTTCGCTTCTTGTGAATCGGGTCTTCAGAACTCTAGCTCTGATACTAGAGTTAATCAGTGTTCTCTTTCTGCTACACTGTTTCTGCTCTCTTTTACATCTGTCCACACTTGTTATTGTTACTCATTAACCCAGATCCAGAGTCCCTGAGTCCATTTCCATTGTTGCTGCCATCTTTTTATATAATGTTGACTCATTTCAAATGTGTTGAAATTTAGAAAATTCACTTTTATTTTTTAAAAAATTAATATTTTCCACTTGACTGAATCATAACAGGGTTGTACAAATTATTAATGACATTTCTCATATAATTTAATAAGACAGTATCTTAAGAGTTCCCCAGTGAGATTAATGATTTTATACTGTTTACAGATATTTCACAGAGTAATTGGTATTGTGGAGAGAAAGCACAACATTCCTATCTTTATTTCCCCTCAAATTTGAATATTTCTCAAAGGTACTTAGTGGTATTAGTTAAAACTAAGGACAAAAAAATAAAAAATCAGTGTAAAATGGTTTCCCACTGATGATTGGAATGAAATATACTGACTTTAAAAATTTTTGCTCAAATCAATATTCTGTGTTCTCTTTGTTAAGTATAAAGTTTTGATTTTAGTGTTTCAAGTACTCCTTATATTTTCAGTGCCTCATCTTACTGCTTAGCTATTCTATAGGTAGAGGGAAAAAAATATTTTTTCCTCTACCCTTCTGAGTTCTAGGTCTTTGTATCTCTGTAACAAAAGACAGATTAACAATATAAAAGCATACAAATGTATTTGATGTAAGTTTTACATGACATGGGAACCTTTGTAAGGAAATGAAGTCTCAAAGAAGTGATTAAATCTGGGCATTTTTTATGCCAAGTTTGACGAAAAGAGACAATTCTTGGAAAAATGTGTTAGGATAAAACATGGTATGAACTAAGTGTAGTAATGTGGGAGAAACAGCAAAGCCTGTTCGTTCAGGCTCCTCATGACATGTTGGAGATAAGGATGTTCCTTTCCCCTGTGTACAGGGTGGGTAACTCTCATATCAGGCTTTTATGACCTGCTTCTGGAGAATGACAGAAAGTCCCTCCTGCACGTGCAGTTTCTCATCTTCCTTCAGCTTGTAATAATTCAGTACTCCAAGGTGCCACATTTTGGTGTAGTATGTCCTGAACCTCCTCATGTTTAAAGCAGGACAATAGATATTGTCTTAAAATTGGAGACCCTTAGCCACAGGGTTTTTGTCAAAGTCAGAGTTTTAAAGTGATATTATTTTTCAATGAAGATGAAATTTGCATTTCTTTTTGGTCTTTATATCTTGAAATTGTTAGGATTATGTACATATTCCATAAAAGACTTAGGATGCCTTTTGAGTGACAGAGGAAAGGGCTTTTGGAGGTATCTGGAACTTCTGCATCAGTGGTGAAAGCCCATTAGCTCCCTAAATCAGAACAATTTATAAAAATTCACTTATTAACAAGACTTCTAAGAGCAAAGCTCCTTCTAACACAGAGATGAATGGGACATGGTCCCTGCCCCTTTAAGTCACAGTTAAGATGTCAATTAATGTGTAGCTGATTAGCCCAGCTGACGGAACTTAACCAACCTCATGCCCACCTCTTTTCATCTACCTTACATCTTTTTTTTTAAGAAAATTATGTTTTAAGAAGTGATAGCTTTTATTGCTTGTCATGTTAAAAAAAACCCAGACATTTTGCTTTACGAAGTCGTTTTAGTCTTACTTCTTTGCAGGATTCCTGGTGTATGGTAAATGCTATTTAAATGTTATATTGAAATGTCTGTTACATTGTGACAAGAGTGAGAAAATGGTTAGTGAATGGTTAGAGTAAATTCTCTGTTATTCATCCTGGGCGGGTCTGTGTTTTCGTGGAAAACCAAATATTTTGTCTGAGAGAATTAGCATGTTTATCCCAGGCTTTCCAGATGAGAACTCAACACACCCAAGAGTGTGGAGGCTCCTGAGTTATGCTTTTGTACTAGCTGGAGATACAGGAGAGCTTACTGGTTTAAAAAGGGTAGGTTCTGGAGGTAGACTGCCTAGGTTTTCACCCTGGCTTCCATACTGGTTGTGTGACCTTCATGAAGTTCTTAATTTTTTTAAACCTCAATTTCATAATCAGTAAAATGGGTAAAAGTAGAACTTTCGGTTAAAGGGTTTCCTGTTAAAGATAGCAGATGGAATACATGTCTGTGTCCTTCTGCAGCTGATATAGGGGTCTGCTTTGATAAAAGCGTAGCTCAGAAGTCTTTGCCTGTGTTGTATTTCTCATCTGGAAAGCCGTCTCCTTTTCTCTCTGCATCCTTCAGGGCCCCTCCACTTAGCCTCCCTCCATCATTCTAGCTGACAGCCAGCTAGCCCTTGGAAGGGCAGTGTGGTGCAGCAGGGTGTAACAGGCTGGGTTTGAGTCTGGACTTGACCAATTACCAGTTTTGTTTGTTTGTTTGTTTGTTTTACCTTAAGCAATTCAGCTTGCTCAGCTTCAGCTTTTTTCTTCTGAAAAATAGACCCATTTAATTCTTATGTTGCTAGATCATGGTAAGAATTAAATGTCATAGTACATGTGCTCCTAGCCTCCTTATTTAGGCACTTGCACTATAGTGCTTCCCCAGTTCTAATGCTTCTTGCAGATATAAGATACACATCAGCTTTTCAAGGGGAACAAATAGTAGTATATTAATGAATAAATCGATTTAAGGTGCCACCTCAATTTTAGAAATCTAAAATGAGAAAAAAAATTGTACATCACTCAATAGAAGAAAATTTGAAATATCTTGTACCATTAGGATACTGCAAATGTGGACGTTATGTCTTACTTTGTAAGTTATTTGAAGGGCAGAGACTATTTTTAATTCTTTCGTGCCTGCCATCACATGTTGTTCAGTGATTACTGGAAATATATTAAGCCTTTAGGAGATATTTGAATGAAGAGTCTGTGTTTTAAAATTCAACAGTAAGACTGTTTCTCTATTTGAAAATGGAGTTTGGATTATATCTAGATTATAGGTTGGGGAACTGTAAGCTATTTATTTTCTATCTGCTAAAAGACAATCATTAATCAGAGGAGACTGTTCCTTTACTGTCTGATGAAGAACTTTTTCATAGAGAGTTTTCTAATGAAATAAAATAATGTAAATGAGGCACACTGATTATTTTTTGCCATACAATTATTTATCATACAAATAATTTTATACTAGAAAAAATTCTTTAATAAAAAGTTTTTATGGCAACATTTTTTTGAAAGCACCTTAGGATGTTACAATTGCCGGTTAGGTTATTTTGACAAGACAGTGTAACTGATCCAAGCATTTTATGTTTCTATTCATAGACGAGTGATAGAGCTAGAAATTAAATTAAAGTGAGAGCTGAAAAGGGCTGTGCTAATGTCATGGAAGGAGCTGCCTTAAACACCATGTTTTAGTCTGCCTCCCAGGCTATCTTCCTAGGGCATGAATTTCATAATATAAACCAAAACAGTGTGATTCAATATATGTGGATAATCTGGCATTAAGATCTCATGTTCTTCGGGTGCCTGGGTGGCTCAGATGGTTAAGCGTCTGCCTTCGGCTCAGGTCATGATCTCAGGGTCCTGGGATCGAGTCCCGCATCGGGCTCCCTGCTCCTTCGGAGCCTGATTCTCCCTCTGCCTCTCTCTCTCTCTCTGTCTCTAATGAATAAATAAATAAAATCTTTAAAAAAAAAAAATCTCATGTTCTTCATTCTAAAATGGAGATACACTGTACTTTTACTTTTTCTAACTTTGGGGATTTTGTGAGCATAATGGTTGTCCCAAGGGGCTCAGGACAGGGAGCAAGATTGATGTGGCTCCTGCCTGTATAGACAGGATGACCAAATAATTTGTCATACAGACTGGGAGACAAAAGAGGACAATTAGGGGGTGCAGTTAGTAATTACACGGGGACAGTAGGCAGAACTGTGATTACCCCTCAGGTGAATTGTCACCCCACTTAAGGAGCTCACTGCCTGGGGCTGGGGCTATGGGTAGAAATGAGGCTGAGGCAATAGATTGTGTCTCCCCAAACAAGTAATTACACAGAGTGCTGATTATGCTGTATGGATGTGTAGGTGCTATTGGAAGCATGTACGAGAGTAATTAACTCAGACCTGGGGGGGATCAGGGAAGGCTCCCCCAGAGAAAGTGACATCTGAGATTTGTAGGATGAATAGGAGCTAACCAGGCAAAGCAGAGGGGTAGAAAGTCCTAGGCAGAGAACACGATAGGTACCAGTGCCCTGAAGAGAGAGAACAGTTCAGCGTGGATGAGCAGATCTGCATGACCGACCAGAAAACAAGAAGTCAAGTGGCAGGACACAGTACTGGAAATGTTGGCAGGGGTCCCTGGAAAGGAATTTGACTTTATACCTACAGTTTTAAGCAGAACAGTGAGATGATCAGATGGCTGAGGGCTTTTGCCTATATTCATTTGAGGGCCACATACCCAGGTATCTTGGCTGCAGCTGGGTGCCCACATCCCCTCCCCCAGCATGTGGAGATGGGTGGTGGTTCCTCCCTTCTGTGGGTGGATCCAGCAGCAGGACTGAATTGGAAAGAGTGTGGACATTTGTGGTCATTGTGTGACAGACTGGTGGGGTTACCTATAGAAGGCAGCTTGGTAGAAGGCACTCCCTGAGGAAGGTAATCACCTGAAGTTAGGCAGAAAGCTTACAGGGGCACATAGGCTGACCCTGGAGACAGAGTTTTGGAAGGTGGCAGGTACTTTAGGCATATGACCAGTTCTTCCACACCCTGGGCCCTCATCCCTGTGCTTGGGCCCCCACAGTACTTATGAAACCTAGAAAGGAGAGGACTCTGGTGCAACACACAGCTATATGCCCAGGAGTCTGCACAATTCCCCAGAGTGAATGTCCTCAAAGAGTGGGGTGGGGGGGCTACGCATGGAGGAAGGTGAGCACTCACTGGAAAAGTGAAAGCAGGGAGCCAGGTACTCCTGGGGAGCGGTAGTGGAGAGACAGCTGTGTGAGGCCAGGGCTCCTGTGAGGTTGGTAGGTTTTCAGAGTCACCTGTGGCCCAGCTTTGAGCAGAACATGTGCTTTCCCTGCACTGGGGACAGCGTGGTCAGTGGGCATGGCACAGCCTGTGAGCTGAAGAAGCTGGGAAGAGACTGGCAGATGGAGTCAGCAGTGGCTGGAGAAGGCTCATCTTCACCATGGAGCAGAATGATGGCAAGGCCCTGCTCCTACCGGGCCGTGCCCATGCTCGGGAACTGTATTAGTCTGCCAGGGCTGCCTTGACAAATCCCACAGACTAGGTGGCTTAAACGGCAGACATCTATTTTCTGTTGGCTCTGGAGGCTGCAAGTTGGAAATAAAGATGTTGGCAGGGTTGGTTTCCTCTGAGGCCTGGCTCCTTGGCTTGTAGATGGCCATCTTCTTGCTCTGTCCTCACACGCTTGTTTCCTCTGTGCTTGCATGTGTCCTGACCTCTTCTCATAAGGACTTGCACCCAGATAACCTCATTTTACCGTAATTACCTCACTAAAGGCTTTACCTCTAAACATAGTCACATTCTAAGGGAATGGGGGTTAGGGCTTGGATGTGTCAGGGATGCAGTCCAGCCATAACAGGCACCTCCTTGGGAGATACCAGCCACGGTGGTTGCAGGTCCTAATCCCCTGCTGGTGGTTTCTGTGGGTCAGGTAGGCCTAGGGACATTTGAGTTCCCTTCAGAACAGCCTCAGATGTGTTACGGTCCCGTTTTTGACTTCCAGTGATTAAGATACTACCTTGCATAATAACTTATTCTGTCTTTGGCCATTTTATTTTTTTTAATTTTTTTAAAGATTTTATTTATTTATTTGAGAGAGATAGAATGAGCAGTGGGGAGGAGCAGAGGGAGAGAGAGAGAGAAGCAGACCCTCTGCCAAGCAGGAAGCCAGATGCGGGGCTGGATCCCAGGACCCCGGGATCATGACCTGAGCCGAAGACAGACACTTAACTGACTGAGCCACCCAGGCACCCCTCTTTGGACATTTTAGATTATTGGAAACTTCCTTCATTTCGAGTTGGAGTTGATGTTGCCTTAGCTCTCCATCCCTGGTACTTTGTGCTCACGGCTATTGGTCTTGATCTCTTCAGCACCTCAGGGTGTGACTGTGTTCTGGACTATATTCCCTTTGTTAGCATTAATTGTGTTTAAGAGGATGGCCTCTGGAGCCAGTCTGCTGGGTTGGAAGCCTGGTTTCACCACTCCCAGTTGTGTGGCTTTCAGCAAATTACCTGACCTCTTTATGCCTTAGTATCCAGTCCATAAAAAGGGGATAGTAAAAGGCCTAATGAATTAAAGAAGGTAAGGAAAGCACTTCTGTGCTGGACACTTACTGAGTGCTGTCATCTTCATCATCACCATGGCCTCCCTGTAACGTGGCCCTGAGGGACAACTACACTGCCACCCACGATCACCTGTGCAGGTGCGAAGGACCAGCCCTTCCCCCACCCTTCTCCTGATGTCACCTGAGAGTCTTAGCAATTTTTCTTTCTCCAGCCTCTTTATGGGTTGTCTTTCTTTCTTTCTTTTTTTATTATTATTATGTTATGTTAGTCACCATACATTACATCATTAGTTTTTTTTTTTTAAAGATTTCATTTATTTATTTGAGAGAGAGAGAATGAGAGACAGAGAGCATGAGAGGGAGGAGGGTCAGAGGGAGAAGCAGATTCCCCGCCGAGCAGGGAGCCCGATGCGGGACTCGATCCAGGGACTCCAGGACCATGACCTGAGCC
>NC_138376.1:72705669-72725365 GCF_054177405.1 Leptonychotes weddellii
CCCCCCACCACTCCAGCAACCCTCAGTTTGTGTCCTGAGATTAAGAATTCCTCACATCAGTGAGGTCATATGATACATGTCTTTCTCTGATTGACTTATTTCGCTCAGCGTAATACCCTCCTATTCCATCCACGTCGTTGCAAATGGCAAGATTTCATTCCTTTTGATGGCTGCATAATATTCCATTGTATATATATACCACATCTTCTTTGTCCATTTATCTGTCGATGGACATCTTGGCTCTTTCCACAGTTTGGCTATTGTGGACATTGCTGCTATAAACATCGGGGTGCACGTACTATGGGTTGTCTTTCATTGAACTTTCTGTCAGCTAGTAAGAACAACCAATATTTATCAAGTACTTTACAGTTTGAAAGTGCTTTTTTGCTTTTAGTTTTATCCCCAAACTGGCCCTGAGAGGTATAGTTTATTATTGTCCCAGTTTTGTCTGTGAAGAAGCTGTGTCTTGGAATTAATTGTCTTGCCTAAAGTTATGCCTGTTAAGTACTGAATTGGGACACAAATGGACACCTCCTTTTCTTGTTTACCCTTGCTTTTATTTTTTTAAATTTTTTTAAAGATTTTATTTATTTGACAGAGAGAGACACAGCTAGAGAGGGAACACAAGCAGGGGGAGTGCGAGAGGGAGAAGCAGGCTTCCTGCCGAGCAGGGAGCCCAGTGAAGGGCTCGATCCCAGGACCTGAGATCATGACTTGAGCCGAAGGCAGACGCTTAACGACTGAGCCACCCAGGTGCCCCTACCCTCGCTTTTAATAACGTACATTAAAGTATATGTTTATTGTAGAAACATTAGAAAAATACGGATGACCAAAAGTTTTAAAATCTTGCACATGACAGTAGTAATTTTTAATATCTAAAATATGTATTTTTACAAAGGCAGTTTTACATACTATAATATGTATTGATTTATTACTCGTTTTTCTCTTAAAACATGTATTTTTTCATGTTAATAAGCATGTATCTACATCATTTTAAATTATTCCTTTATTTTCAATTGTAAGATAAACACTAACTCATTCCCTAACATACGGGTTGCTTCCAATTTTTGCTCATATTAACAATTCTCCAGTGAAACCCCTTGTACATATACCTTTGCACACATATCTGATTATTTCCATAGGGTGGGTTTTTAGATATGGAAATTCTAGATCAAAGGCTTTGCCCATTTTAAGGCCTTTTTTTTTTTTTTAAAGATTTATTTATTTATTTGAGAGAGCGAGAATGAGAGAGAGAGAGAGTACATGAGAGGGGAAGGGTTAGAGGGAGAAGCAGGCTCCTCGCCGAGCAGGGAGCCCGATGTGGGACTCGATCCAGGGACTCCAGGATCATGACCTGAGCCGAAGGCAGTCACTTAACCAACTGAGTCGTCTGGGCGCCCACATTTTAAGGCCTTTGATACATATTTACAGATTGCCCTCTGGAATAAGTACCCATATAAACACCTGCCTATGTGGATAAGAGCATCATTTTCCTTGTTCCCATGAGCCATCATCATTCTTTACCAAGGTGATTGGTAGGAAATGGCATCTTATTGTTGATTTATTTGCATTTTTATTACTAACCAGAGAGAACATTTTTATGTTTACTGTTCCTTTATATTTCTACTTCAGTGATTTGCCTGTTTATGTTCTTGTCCTTTATTTCTTATGGAGCTATTCATCTTTTCCTTATTGATGTGTAAATACTTTATATATTGAAAATATTAACGAATCGTCTTCTATCTCGTGCTTTTTGACAACTCTTCAGAGTTGTATAAATTCCTCATGTGACTCTTCCTCCATTCTAATAATTAATTTTTTAATGAAATACAGGAACATTTCTTGATCCCTGTTAACCGCCTCATGTCAGATTCTACCTGAGGCTGACTGTGTCATCCAGCACGTTCAGTTTCTCTCCCAGCTCTGCTCTTATCTGTACTTCTGCAGACTGCGCCCTCCATCCAGGATATTTCCACCCAGGAGGCGGGGAAGGAGAGTCAAGCTAATGTTGATTGAGTACCACTGTGTACCAAGCACGGCTGTAGATGCTTTGCTTTCAAATATGTCACCATTAAATAGTGCAGAAGGCCTGGAAGCTCTGCTCCGTGTGCTTCGTGGATGTTGACTCTCCTTTCCTAACTATTAGAGGTGTGGTTACCTGTCTGTCACCTTTGTTAAAACAACTGATGCTTCAGTGTGTTCCATAATTTATAGAGTTTGCTTGCTCCCATTCTATTTATCTGGGATGATTGTGCAGGGCCAACTTACACTGATTGTCTCCTGGCAACCTTTGGTGAGATCCATCTGCAAAAGGTATTTAACTTTTTTCCCCTCTCTAACTTTTCCCCCCTCTCTCATAGGATTATAACTCAGCTTATCATTATATACATAATTATGTCTTACATTGTTAAGAACTTACTGGTTATATTTCTTCTATAATTTTCATCGAATCTATACATTTTTGATCTTCGATATGTCGGTAAAAGTAGTAGTTTTATGGTTTTTGATAAGGTTTGGGAGTAGAGCAGAATCATTAAGATGGCAAGTTTTGGAGTCAGACAGACTAGGATTTAATCCCCAGCACTATCAATTTCTTCCCAGTCCTGTCACTTTGGGTGAGTTACATACTCACCAGGTTTCTTGTCAATAAAATGACAGTAATAATACCATCCACATAAAGTTATGGGGAGGATTAAATGAGATCATGCATGGAAAGTACTTCTTAGTGTACAAGTAGTCAAAGAAAGTGTTTGGCTCATGGTAGGAGGCAAAATGGTTATTATTTTGAATTATTTTTTATTTTTATTTTATTAAAGATTTTATTTATTTATTTATTTAAGAGAGAGAGCATGAGTGGGGAAGGGAGGGGCAGAGGGAGAGGGAGAAGCAGGCTCCCCGCTGAGCAGGGAGCCCAACACAGGGCCTGACCCAAGACCCTGAGATCATGACCTGAGCTGAAGGCAGACCCTTAACCAACTGAGCCACCCAGGCGCCCCTGGATTATTTTTAATCAAAACTTATAATAGCAGTTGTTTAATAGAAAGGTCTTAAAGTTATGATCTCAGGACTATGTTGTGAATGATTAAATCTTTTATTTTATATATTAAGAGGGTTGTAAGGTTTTGTAAGAATGGGGCAATTTTGTTCTTTTGGCCTAAATTTCTATTGAGGTAGTAAACTGCACTTTAATCACACATTGGACCTTTTCTGTTACAGTTAAGTCATCTCATTTCTTTTTATTGGAGGGAGAGCTTGATTATCTTTACTCTCTGAAAGGGCAAGTGTCCTTGTTAATTTTCAGGAATGAATATTCTCTTTAAGAAAGTATGCCAATGGGGTACCCTTAAATGTTTGCCTTTCAGACTAAAGGGATATCTAATATCATTTATTAGACACCACACAGTGATGTACTGGTGTGAAAAATATATTAATTTACTGGTATTAAAAATAGACCAATTTATGAAATAATAAGCATTAAAGATAAATTATCACCATATGTAATATATTAATAAAATAATGATTGGGACTGTTGCATGTGTCCTAATTCTTTTATGCTTAGAAGTAACACTTCCTTTTGAGTCATATTAACTTGATATAATTTGTTGATTGGGGTCAACAACCCCTTCAGTTTATTGAAGAATCATCTAATGTAACTAGTTTTTCATAGTAAAGACTTATACCTATGTTTCATATTTTTTAAATCTCTTGGCTTTCTTCCTATAAATCAACTCTGTATCTCTTGCATTTTACTTCTGCCTGCTTGAAAGCTGGTGAGGGGCACCTGGATGGTTCAGTTGGTTAAGCTTCCGACTCTTGATTTCAGCTCAGGTCATGATCTCAGGATTGTGAGATCAAGGCCTAAGTCGGGCTCTGTGCTGAGTGTGGAGCCTGTTTAGGATTTTCTCCCTCCCCCTTGGTCCCTCCCCCCCTTGAAAAAAAAGTTGGTGATACTTCCCTTTAATTACTATAAATTGCTGGGTTCAAGAATAATATTTTTTAAAATCATCAAGTATTTTTATTTTTTTATAAAGATTTTATTTTTATTTATTTGAGAGAGAGAGAGAGAGCATGAGTGGGGTGGAGGGGCAGGGGGAGAGGGACAAGCAGACTCCCCACTGAGCAGGAAGCCTGACTCCGTGCTTGATCCCAGGACTCTAGGATCATGATCTGAGGTGAAGGCAGACGCTCTACTAACTGAGCCATCCAGGCACCCTAAAATAAGTATTTTTAAAAGCATCATACTAAAATATTATTAAATAAATACACAGTAATAGCAAGAATAAACTTCTTATATATTGGTAAGATTGGTGTATATCTTAATTACACTTAATTGGTTTAGTTATGCTTTTGATTATATTAACCAAGATTAATTCATCTAGGCTTTCTTTCTTTGCAAGTATACCTAATTGGTGTGATTAAGGTAGCTTAATTTTTAACATCTTATATTTTTTAATTATATTAACCTAGATTACTCTATCTGGTCTTTCTTTTGCATGTAACCTATAAGATACTTTTTTCTTTTCTTTTCCCTTTCACACTATTATGGTTTAATAAGATTTTTTTTTCCTTTGAAAATACTGTATTTTCAATGTTCACTTCAAAAAAATCTAAGCAAAACTCTGGCAACCTTGAAACATTTTAATAAAAATAAAACTATAAAGGTTTAACCTTATCAATCTTCTGTACCAAGCAGATTTTATTTGAAAAAGAAACTCACCAGTAAAAGAGAGGATTCTACCAACAAACATTTCCTAGGGGCGAGGCCAGTGAATAATTTTGATATGTTGAAGAATTGCTGTCACTTTGAGAAATGTTTGCTGCATTTCCCGAGATGAATGCAAGCTTCTGCTGGAGAGCTTGGAGGGGGGCCCTGAATCATCCCAAGCTGCAGAGTATTCTAGAAGAACAGTCTTGGGAGGATTGCTGCTATACATATTTTTGGCGTTAAAAAAATTTATACTTAAAAAAAAAAATTTATACTTAACATGTAAACTACATTGGCAAAAAAATGAAACAAAAGTAAAAGTTCACCTACATACCTGTCATCTGAGCAATTCATTGTGTGATTCATATTTGTATGTATAATAAAAGGAGACACATTGATGTTTTCTGAGACCCTGTGATTTGTATGCCATGCATTATAACAGCCCTGTGACAAGGTAGTATTATCTGTATTTTTGGAAAATGACAAAATTGAGATTTGAAAAAGGTTGTGGTAACTAGCCCTTGGTCACATGACATCAAGTTGACGTATGAAGATGGTTCCATTTTATTTATTTATTTATTTATTTTATTTTTTTAAAGATTTTATTTATTTGACAGAGAGAGACACAGCGAGAGAGGGAACACAAGCAGGGGGAGTGGGAGAAGGGGAAGCAGGCTTCCTGCCAAGCAGGGAGCCTGATGTGGGGCTTGATCCCAGGACCCTGGGATCATGACCTGAGCCAAAGGCAGACGCTTAACAACTGAGCCACCCAGGCGCCCCTGTGGCTCCATTTTATAAAGTATTTATTTTATTTTGTGTTTGCAAGCTACATTTATTTGGTTGTATTTTTAGCTACAAAGACTGAAGTGTGTGTTACTACTCTTTTGGGGGACATTGCATGTTTTAAAGAAGTATCGCAGCCAATCTTTACACTGATAAACGGGAAGCACTGTATCTACCTTGTGTTTTTATAGTAGTTATGCTACAGAAGAAATCCTTTCTTTCCGAAGTTCATTAAGCTGAGCTGGGAAACTTGAAACTTTTAAGTATCAAAAGATACTTTAAACACGTTTTCTTAACTATTTTTATGAATATATTTTATGCCTTTAAATGATGTTAGCAAATTCTGTCTTTACCAAAATAATATTTTTATACATTCAGTGGCTGACCACAAAGCCACAGGCATAAATAGCATTTGCCTCGTTGTTGTGTGGAAAACCAGTTAAAACCGAGTCTTCAGGAGCTTGGTCTTTTAAAAAATGTAGAGGAAACAGCATTAAATGTCATAAAACTATGTACATTAGTTATCTAAACCTGGTTTCTGGGGAGTCCTTGGAGTGCATTTTCCCCTAGAAGCACCAGCTAAAATAGCTAAAATTTAAATGATGGTCAGGTTTTCAGATAAGCTCAAAATAAATGAATATGTGTGTCTCCTGTGTTTTTAAAGCAGCAAGGTTCCTCCCTTTTTTCCCAAACAAAATCTTATGTGGGACTTTAATTGAATTTCTTGGAAATCTTTTAACCCCCAGTTGAGTTAGCTTAAATAAACAAGGAATTTGTAATGAGGATCTGGGTTGTTTCATGAATCCCGATGGGGAAGAATGCATGGAAGATCCAGATTGTCCTCTCTTTCCATCTCTTGTTTCTTTTTCTCTGTATACCTGCTTCTTTCCCCTGAATAATTTTTTGGTTTCCTAACCCACATGGCAGAAAACAGAGCTGAGACTAAGGTGAGACAGGTGAGGTGCAGAATTTAAGAGAGTACTGGAAAACTCAGTGATCAAGGTAAATAATATACGTATTTTTAAGTTTGTGCAGCATTTTATTCAGTTCTACCAATACCTGGTTTAATTGTTTCACCTGATAAATCATCTGTTCAGCTTCAACTTTTGCTAAGCAGATAAAAATGTTAAATTCTATAAAATAAGCATGCATCTTACTTTCACTTATTTAAATGAGATTTATACAGATTAAAAGATTATTTAATTGTGGTCTCAATAAGACCTTGATATTTTTCAACTTTTAATCAAGTACAATCTATCATACATAGATTGTGCAATATTCCCCTAAAGGTTCATATATTAACTTGTATCTTTTTAAGTTTTTATTTAAATTCCAGTTAACATATACAGTGTAATATTAGTTTCAGGTGTACAATTTAGTGACTAAATACTTCCATACAACACCTGGTGCTCATCACAAGTGCCCTCCTTAATCCCCATCACTTATTTCACCCATCCCCGCTCCCACCTCCCCTCCACTAACCATCAGTTTATTCTCAATAGTTAAGAGTCTGTTGCATGGTTTATGCCTCTCTCTCTCTCTCTCTCTTTTTTTCCCTATGCTCATTTGTTTTGTTTCTTAAATAACACATATGAGTGAAATCATATGGTATTTGTCTTTCTCTGACTTATTTCACTTAGCATAATACTCCCTAGTTCCATGCACCTCGTCGCAAATGGCAAGATTTCATTCTTTTTTATGGCTGGGTTATATTCCCTTGTCTATATCTACCACATCTTCTCAAAGTAAATAATATTTTAATGCAATGTTTCAAAGCTGATGATAGGCAAAATGTCAAAATTTTAAGTAGAGATAGGATTAGTATAAAAAGAGCCACCAATATCATTTCCTGTATTGTTTTCTATGTGCCAGTGAGCAGCCCCACTGATCTGGAGACTGATGGTTCCAATTCTAAATCCCAGAGAAGGGCTCTGATTAGCTCAGCTTGGGGTTAGTCTTGATTAGCGAAGGCCTGGTGGTGCGAGGTGCTTGGTTGCCAACAGAACCTTGTGGGAGGCTGGGCAGGCACAATACCAGGTGTCCACTCTACAGAAGTACCAAGTTCATGCATATGAGGAGACCGACTGGGGTCTGGTGAGATAAGGAACTTGACACTTGGTCTTTCTTTCTCCCAACCTTAAGGTTTCTCCTTAGATACCACCACTGAACTTACCAATCACAGAAGGGGAGAGTTGAGCCCACTTGAACAGGGAATTCAATGTCAACCAACCAATGAGTTAGTGCCAGCCATGTATAAGGCCCAGGAGACAAGTACTTGGCATTTTTGGTCAGGATAATATCTGATGAGGGCAAGTAGATGCTATCCCTCAGACAGGAAACCAGAGGGGCTTTGATGTTGGGGAGAGGTTGATTTTGTGAACTGCTGATTACTCTTTATACAGTGGACCAAAGAGTAGGAGGTTCCCTTTTGTTCCTTTGGGAACTCTGGCACCTTTCCAATAACCTTCAAACCACAGCCAGAACCATCTTTTTAAAATGCAAATCTCATCATGCCAGTCTCTTGCTTTAAAATGTTCTGTGGACTCCCACTGATTTTAGGATAGAGACCAATATTCCTTTTTTTTTTTTTAAAGTAATTTCTCTGCCCAGTGTGTTGTTCAAACTCATGACCCTGACATTAAGAGTCACAAGGTCCACTGACTGAGCCAGCCAGGTGCCCTGAGACCTATATTCTTAATACTGCTTATGTGGTCTGCCCTCTGGCCTCTAATAGGCCCCTGCTTCTTTCTGCCTTAGGATGTCTGCACAGGCTATTGACTCTGCCCAGGGTACCTCCCAACAACTCTTCCCCCTACTCACTCCCCCAGGTAATAATTACCTTTTAGAGATCAGCGCAGATGTTCCATTCTCTGGGAAAACCATTCCCTGATTACACAGGATGAGCCAAGTCCTCTGCTGTATTAAAACAATAATCGTAAATAACAATAAAACAACAACAATAGTAACAGCTAACATCATGTGACAGGTAGCTTCTGAGAATTTCAATTTGCTTAATCCTCACAACAATAGTATGAGGGAGGTGTTACTATTTTTAGGATGAGGAAACTGTGCTTAGAGTCCATTGCATTTATCACAATTATGATGAAAGAATGAATTATATGGGCCCTGGCAGTGGCCAGGATGGGGCTGAGGGCAGCCTTTTGTTTAGAAGGAAAGGGCTAGGAGTTGGTCTTGAGGCTGTATTTGTGAAGCAGAGCACCCTGTGCTCTGGGTGGTGTGCTTGCTTGAGATGGCTTTGAGAAGAGATCAGTGATGATTGTGAAGGCTAAAATACTCTCAAGCCACTCCATGCAGCCCTATGAAAGGAGGAACTCACGTATTAGCTATTGTTTCCTCGGAACTCAGCTCTGGGCCTTATATAAAAAAGTAGTTTCTCAATTAATATTTGTTTTATGAATCATTCAAAAAAATCTCCAAAACTTTGGAGGTATTTTTGAGCAAGCTACATCTGAATTCTATCCTAAAGGTATAGCACTGATGATGGGGGTTGTTCCCCAGGGGTTTAATTTGATCTTGGGTTAACTGGTGGATGCCCAGGACTTGAAGTAGAGACATGTATGGACCCCGTTTAGGGAACAGGTGAGCCAAGGGAGCAGATGTCCGACCTCAGGAGTGCTGGTCCCTAAAGTGAGAAAAGGCTGGGAGGAGCATTCTGCCCCAAGTGGAAGTAGAGATCAGAGTCTCATGCTCTTTACACAGGTGATCACAAAGGCTCATTTGTGGAGGGGAATGTGTTACCTTTATAGTTTGGGGATTATGCATATGGGAGGCTGAGATGAGTACATTCTAGAACTCATAGAATAGTCTGGTCCTGTGATGCCTTTGGGCTCAGAAAGGGACCTTGAATGTAATCACTCTTAATTCACAGAGAAAGAACTACCTCATATGCTTCCAGTCCCATATAGCACTACCCTTTGGGCTTGTGTGATTATATCTCTAGTGGGCTGTGAGCAGCCCTGAGAGCTAGATGCCTGAAGACCAACTCTAGCCTTTCTTCTCATCGTTCTGCTCCTGGGGCCCTTCCAATCCATTTCTGGTTTTGCCCTGAGTCCGTGTCTGGATTCTGAGGAAGGGAAAGGCAGGAGACTGGCCTGGATCTCCTTGGGCTTATGGGAAGAGGTAAACGCCCTGAGTTAGGAAGAAATCCACATTCCCCTCTCCCTGCCCCCCATAGGAAAAATGCAAGGAAGCAGGAGGAGGGAGAAGGGTCTGGCTGAGTGAAGTAGACACATTTCACGTAAGGGAAACTTAAAATATAAAGTATAGCTAATAAACTTAAAATATAGAAACAAATGTTACTTATACCAGACCAAGATTATAATCCAAGGACACAATTTATATAAAAGTATATATAGTAAACAGTAAATAACATAATAAAAATAGTAAATAAGAAATAACAATAAATCTTTTCAGAGGTGATTCATCCTTTAATTCATTTTAATTCACCTTTAAAATGGTGTCCATTTCAATAAACTTTGTAGAATATAAACTATTCTAATTAGATAATTTCTTTTATTATTTTTTTAATTTTTATTTTTTAAGTAGGCACCACACCCAGTGTGGAGCCCAATGTGGGTCTTGAACTCACGACCCTAAGATCAAGACCTGAGCTGAGATCAAGAGTCGGATGCTTAACTGACTGAGCCACCCAGACGCCCCTAATTAGATAATTTCTCAGGAGAGCTAATTTAGTGAATTGGCCTCCAAATAGTAAGGGAATTTAATTTATCTTATGATTTCTAATTATGTTTGGAATGTTTGAAAAATATCAAGTTAAATGTGTCCTTTAATTTTGGATTATTTTAACTTTTAGGATTCTTGTTCTCCATTTGTCCAGTTATTGGGAGCATTTATAAGACTTTCAGAAAGATAAGGTTTTGTTTTTTTTTTTTCACCTCTCTATAATAATAAATACTCTTGCCATTTTAAGGTTCAAGTGTCCATCTCTGTTAGTGTTTGTGTTAGCCTGTAAGAGCCTGGAGTTTATAACCTAGATTCTGGAAAGAAACTGTAGCAGTGATAGGTTGCTAAGAAAGTCTCTCAGCTAATTAAACAACGTGCCTTGAATAATTCAGAGCCTCTGTACTGCTCAGTCATACTGGATCAATTGAAAATGATGCTCATTTTTAGGTTTGTCAAAACTTAAATTGGGACAAACTATAAGTTTAGACATCCTATTTTCTCTTTTTTTCATCCGATTTTCTGTAATTAAAGAAAACCAGAAATAAAAAATACAATTGTATGAAAATATTCAAAAGAACCTAATGTTCAGGAACAATGGAATATTTAAATTGTGATATATCCACATGAATTACTCTATAGCCATACCAACTGCAGGTTTGTATACAATATAACAAATACTATATTTTAGTTAGGTTGGAAATCATAGCTCTCTCTTTTATACGAACCAGCAGAAATAGGTGCAGTTTAATATATTACTTTCGTAAGTGCTTTCACCCTGTTATACTTTTCAAAATAAAATTGAGACAGAAGGGAGCCTGTTTAAGATTATCCAGATTAGAATTAATTTTGCCACTTGAGTGTATTAGAAAACAAGAGCTAGACCCACAAACAAGAGTTGTAAAGCAGATTCATGGACCACGTCCCAGACTGTTCAGATAATTTACTTTTCTGTTTAGAGTTACATCAGTGATTGAAAATAAAGGCTGGGAGGGGCCCCGTGAGGTGGGGGGGAGGATTAAGAGAGTATATAGGCAAGGAGCTATTTCAAGCCTGACGACTTCATTCTATTGTATATTTCCAGTTATGCTAATCCTAAAGCTCCTATAAGAATCTGTTTTCCATTTTCTACTAATTTTCATCCTCTCTATATGTTATTTTTTCATCTAGTTTTCAGAAATCTGCTTCTTGAATAGAAAATTATCTTTCTGGGGGCACCTGGGCATCATTACTCCTCAAGCTGGTTGTCTGAGAAGGCAAAAAAATCAGTATCTGACTCTTGGTTTCAGCATCTCAGGGTAATGAGATCGAGCCCCATGTTGGGCTCTGCACTCAGCGCCGAGTCTGCTTAAGACTCTCTCCCTCGCCTTTTGCAACTCACCCTCAAAATAAATAAATCTTTAAAAAAATACTCAAAGTACTTTAAAAAAAAGAAAATTATCTTTCTGTAAATACTTAGCCAAAACACACGTGATTCATATTCATGTTTAATCATATTTATTTATTATTTATTTGTTAATCCTATTCATGATTAATATTCATGTTTGGATGAAAAGTAAAATTGCTATAAAGGACAAGTCAACTAGTATTTTTAGTTAAGACCTTCGTAGCTTTATTTTATCAAATCTTATTTTTTCTCTTTGGCCATCCGATGTTTTAATTTTTACTGTAACCCTTAATTTAGCTATTGTTGGTTCTCAGACACATTTTACTACTTAGTCCCTGAAATTCCAGTGAGGTGAAAAAAACTTAAAAACATCCCGAACCATTGCTTATTAAAGACCATTCAGTCGAAATGTTGAATCTTGACTATAAAACTCCCCCGGGTGCCTCCTTGGGGTTCTAAAGGATTTGCATCATGAAGGCCCAGAGTGTGCTTTTTTTGCCTTTACCTCACTGTGCTTTTCTTTCTTGTCTTTTTATTCAGCTGGAATGCTTTCAAACTGCTAAGGCTGAGATCCTGAGGAACCCAGCTGGAGAATGCCGTCTGAACGCTGCCTGAGGTTAGCCCTCTAGGATGCTTCCTTGTTTGGTGTTGTGAGCCCTGAAATAGTCACACTGTGCATCCCAGGGCTGAGTGCAGAGCAGGGCTCAACACATATTTGAAGGAATTAAGCAAACCAGTCAGAGTGTGCGTGAGTTTGTAGCACATGGGTTAACCACTGTGATCTATTTATTGGTCATACCTACGTACATTTCATGGTTCTTTGAATGATACAACTTACTATCCTTTTCTTATTTGGGATATCTCAAAAAAAAGTATACTTTTATAAAGGTATATGATTTAAAAAAGCAGATAACTATACTTATATATGACTATCATCCTCTTCAAAGCAGTCACTTTGGGGAGTGTGATATGTATTCTCAAAACACTCATAACATTTTCTTTTAATAATTCATTTAACAGGTATTTATTGAGCCAAGCAGTGTACTTGATGCAGAGGATCCATCAGTGGATAAAACAGATAAGGTTCCTGCCCTCATAAAATGTATATTCTTTGGGGGAAACAGATAGTCAGCAAATCACATCCAGTAACAATCCAAATATAATTGTGAAAAGTGCTTTGAAGGAAAAGTACAGGGTTGATAGAATGAGGAAGCATCTTCCTGGAGAAGGCTTTGTAATCTGAGATCTGAAGCATGGAATGACTTGGGGAAATGCTCTGGGGCAGGAAGGAACTTGGTACATTCCCAAAACTGAGGGTACAGTCAATAAGAAAGTACAGGGCATTTTTTTTTTTTTAATATTGTTGGTGGAGGCAAGTCTCTATCATCCTCTGAGGAAACAGTCAAAAGGATCTTCAGAGCAAAGAATAAGAGGGGTGTGAGACATAGGAAATACTTTTCTTTTTATTAATTAAGAACTGGGTATGTCTATGAAGTGATGAGACCAGCTTTCTTCCACAACTCTGAAGGTGTTAGAGTTGACCAGTTCCAAAAATATGTTTAGAAATGGAGGGAGGCCTTGAGACAGCCGGTACAGCTCTGAGTCTGTTGTTCTTCATCAGTGATTTTCAGTGGGGGACGATTTTGCTTCAGTGTACATTGTGCAGTATCTGCCGACATTTCTGGTGGTCCCTGGGCTTGGGGGTGCTAGTCAGTAGACATCTAGTCAGTAGATACTAGGGATCCTGTTAAACATCTTATAATATGCAGGACAACTCCCCATAGCAAAGAACAATCTGGCCCCAAATGGCAATTTCACTGAGGTTGAGAAATCCTGTTCTAGATCAGGCATCCAGCCATAGAGATAGAGATAATTTCTGAGGAGAGAAGACCATGGTATCTGCCACCACCTCAGCCAAGTGGTTTATTTCTGGCTACTGGGACCTATGTGCATTTCTCTCAAAATTATTTTTACTTTAAATCTGCCATCTCTGCTTTTATTGATCAATTCTGATCCCATCGCCATCTGTCCTCCACTGCACCATCATCTCTATAATGGTCTTTCCTTCTCTGCTGTGAGGCAGACTTCTCCCGTCCCCACCTTTCAAACTTCCTTTGTGCCCTGAGGAACTGTTGCACCATGATTGTATGCTCTGCTGTATCATCTCCATCACCCTGAAAGGCTCTTCTCACCTGCTGACTTCATTGAGACCTGTCCTCTCCTGAGGCACCACATCTCTTATCACCCTGCCAAATGTGACATTATTATCTCCTCACATCTCATGTATTTGGGGTCTGGGTAGAGGAGATTGTTGTCGCCTGGGACATAGTTTTGCTTCTCCATCATTACTCCTCAAGCTGGTTGTCTTAGAAGGCAACAGTAACAAAATACAACAAAGACATCCTCATTCTGGTGCTCTTCAATTCTTCCCCCCTCTCTCCTCTCCACTGTTGTCAGGGTCATTTCCCCTCATTTGCTGAGCATCTGGCATCCCACTTACAGTGTTCTTCCTCATCACAAACCCTTTACAATTTCCCAGTGTCCTCAATGTTTGCATGGAGAATCTGTCCAACTTGGTGACCTGGGATCTTCAACCTGCTTATCTCCAGAAACTGTCTCCTTCCGCTGAGCGATCCACTCCCACAGTCACCCCTTGGACCTTGAACCCCCAGTAGTTGCTCTGTTTCTGATCACCATATCAGCCACTTTACTCTTACCAGGACCTCCTCTCTGTCTAGCCTGCTGGTTTACCTTCCCCCCCACCCCTGGGGTTGTACTTTGACCTCTTTGCAATGTCTCATCTACTGGCCCTGCTACTTTCTACCAACCCATCATCCCTTTCTTTCCCTCATTTCCCTTCTTATCCAGTTTAGATTCTGCGACTCTTTTTGAATCCTTAATTTCTCTTGCTTCCTGCATTTTTGATGCATTTGCCTGACAATATCCCAACCCAGATGAACCCAGATATCCTTGTTTCCATGGCTACATCGTCCAGCAGAGATTGGATCCACCAAATTTTTATATTCAACGAACCAAAAAAAAATGCTAAGAGCTTAATATGTGTTTCTGGTCTACCTACTCCCTCCCTCCTACTACTCAAAGGGCAGTCCTTTCCCACCACTGAGCCCAGCCATCCTTCTGTATTTTGAATACTATCTTTCTTCTCAGCCCCCTTTGACTGTTGATTGTCTCTGCACTGTCTTCTGGAGACACAGGTATGCTTCTCCTGTGGATGAGTCTGAGGTTTACCACTCTAGCCGAGTGTCTTTCTGAGCTCCAGACCTTGCACCTGGCCCTCCCTTGTCCTCAGGGTTTGAACAATTACATTCTGTGTGAGGGCCATGTTCCTTCCTACCTCGGGATCACTTGCTCTTCCCCATCTGGAAAACTCTTCTCTCCCCTTTTGCCACAGGAACTCGTTCTCATCCTTCGCCCCTCAGCTCCAGCATTACTTCCTCTGGGAGGACAGATTATTTGACGAGTGTGTAACTGCCTCGCTAAACTGAATGTTCCACAGGGGTTGCTACCAAGTTTGGTTTGTTCACCATTTGATCTCCAGTATCTAGCACAGTACCTGGCATAGGATAAGTAAATGTTTGTTGAGTGAATGAATGAAGGGAGGAATGAAACAAAACTATTCATTTATCATTAAGTTCCTTTCTGTATAATTAAAGACTTCTTAATCATTCTCTAAGCATATTGTGTCCTCTTTGCTTACTATTTTGACCATTGCTATTAATTGTTTGGCATTCATTTTAAGGTATGTACAAATTTTAAAGTGTTCTATAGGGGCACCTGGGTGGCTCAGTCATTAAGCATCTGCCTTCGGCTCAGGTCATGATCCCAGGGTCCTGGGATTGAGCCCCACATCAGGGTCCCTGCTCAGTGGGAAGCCTGCTTCTCCCTTTTCCACTCCCCCTGCTTGTGTTCCCTCTTTGGCTGTCTCTCTGTGTCAAATAAATAAAATCTTTAAAAAAAAAAAATCCTTTTAAAAAAATAAGTGAAGTGTTCTATAAAAAAGAAAATTGAGTTCCATTATGGGGTTAACAGCCTGCCCACTTAAATAATAGGGCTGTTTTAATATTAATGTTTTTAATTTGTATAGAAATATTTTGACTGTGGAATTGAAGTGACTAGGGCACTCACCTGATAATTCATTGGTATATTGAACTGAGATAATCATGAATAATCCTTGTACTGTCAGGTTTGTTCTGTTCAGTCTTTTCTTTCTTGTGTAGTCTATTTGAGAAATGCCTGCGTTTGATTTATAATTTTCAATGCCTTATTGGTGGCCTTACTTGAAAACGACTTGCATATATTTTGTATATCTAAGTAGTAGGTAAACACTGATACAGAAATTGACTTGAATTTTAAAATTTGAAATGCAGGTGTTTAAAAACCAGATAGCTGTTTCGGAATTTCCATCTTAAAAACTGACTAAACTCAGTCAAAATTTACTGTATGTAAATGGGACCCTGTGAGATTTCTGTGATCAAAAACATTAACTCTATAAACTAGAAGGAGTGATTTGCACTCTGGCCGAGCTTCACTCAGAGTAGGGGGTGTACTGGGTTAGGGACATTGTGCTCTGCATTTGATTTTTTTAGTTTATGCCATCAATTCCAGAATGAAAGTTAAAGACTTGAAGTCATGAAGAGTCCTGATCCCTTAGAGCTCATTTATTTATCTCCCTGTTACTGAACGCTGACATATGGCCAATCAAATGCTCCCTGGCATCACGAAAAAGCAATCTGCTGCTCAGAGAGTCTCGGGCTTCCCATGTTGTACCGGCAGAGGCTGTGTCCCGTGAGACGCGGGAACAGCCATGCTCCTCGGCAGCCTGAGGGGCTACCCGAAGCCCTTATAGAGTTCAGGTGGAAAGGAATGAGGGACAGGTCCCCCTGGGAACTTGTACACTGTCTGATACAACCATAATGTGAACCATATGTGTAATTAAAAATTCTCAAGTAGTTACATTTTTAAAAAAGTACAAGGAAACAGGTAAAATGAATTTAACCATATAATTTATTTAACCCAGAATACCACAAATATTTTTACTTTACCATGGAATCAGTATAAAAATATTAATGAGATACTTTGCATTCTTTTTTCATACTACATCTGACATCAAGTGCATGAGTGCATTTTATGCTTACAACACATCTCAATTTGGATTACCCCCATTTCAGGTGGCCAATATCCACCTGTAGCTATTGGTATTGTATTGGATGGTGTAGTTCTAGGGTATCCCTCAGAGGAAAGACTACTGGGGAAGCTAGGTCACCTTCTGCCCTTACCTGTGAGTTTTAAGGTGGCAACATTGCTTCCACAGATGATCTTTCCCAATTTTAGGATGACACTCAAATCCGTATACCCTTGGGAAATATGCTTCATGTTTTTATGTTTGGTTTTTTTTTTCCAGTAATTTAGGAAGTTTTAGGAATATCCTTTTCCTCCCTTCTTCATTGTTTCCCAAATAATGGAGGGACATTGCTGGGAAGTTGAGTGTGTTGATTTGCTATAAATTATAATGTCAACGGGGCCATTTGCAAGCATGTATTTGTTCCTCACCTTAATTTAGACATGGTCCTTTATAGTCTCTGATTCACCTCCTCCCTTGTTTATGACCATTGCCCTCATCAGATGGGCCTGCCACTTTCCAGCTGTGTGCCATGGTCACACATGCTTTAACATTTAGAGGGTTGAAGTCTTTTGCAGATTTACATCTGAGAGTTGAGCGGGAAGTTACTTTCAGAATACAATAAAGACTTGTTGATTAATCGGCCTTTATTTCTTGCCAAATGTTGGAGTATTTGTTTCTTCTTTTAAAGATTCCTAACATATTGGTTCCAAAATATTTGGGATCTTGTGCCAAGTGTTGCCTTAAATATTTAGCATGTTGTTTTCTTGAAGCTTGAATATTTCAAGCCCAGCTGAATGATCCTGTGAAATTGTGCAGCATCACCATTGTTTCAGAGCTGAGCCCTTTATTCCTTGCCAAATTTCAGTTTATAGCTGCTCTTTCCCTGGTGAGATTTATTCGCTGTCAATAGATACCTGAAATGCAAATACTGATTCAGTCTTGATAATAAGGACACGAATCGTGGCACTATATTTGGAAAATGAGTAAGGAAACACTTTAAGGCAATTATTTTAACATATTCTACTGTTCCACTAAAAATGAAATTTTAAAATATATTTATTTAGCATTTAAGGTGATATTAAAAGAGAGAAAAGTAATGAGTGTTTCAAATAAATTTGCAATGAGTGTTTCAAATAAATGAATGATAATTAGAATCTGGTTTTCTATACCCAAACTTATCTTAGTTGCAGTGCAAAGATAAATATTTTTGAAGCCTGATTTCAGATATTTCTTATCACTATCTCATGTTATTATCTTCTATGTATTCTTTTTAAAAGGCAGCTTTGATTTTGGGATAACTATGCATACTATAAATACACAGTTAATATGGACTTTCTGACTTTTTCCCCCCACAATCAGAGATTTTTAAGATCTTCTTCACAGTTTATCATTGTGTTTTGTTTTGTCTTTTTTTTTTTTTTTTTTTTTTTTTTAAGCAGGAAGGGAAATTACATTATTGTGTTCTTGGTGATAGGTTCCCAAAATGCCTGATCTTGGACCTTTAGTTTTCTTATCTGTAGAACAGAGATAAGAATAGTGCCTGCCTCATAGGGTTGTTAGGATGATTATTAATGAATTAATAATTATAAATCACTAAGAATACTTCATGGAACATGGGAAGACTGTTTGTGAAATATATAAAAATGTCATCCTTCTAAGAAAGATTTTTCAAAAACTATCCTAAAGCTTTACTTTAGCTGGTACGTTATTTCTGTTACTATTCTATTCCCTTATTTCTTTAATTGAGGGATGCTAATTAGTCTCCCTTTCAGGCTTTGCATAGAAATTTGTATTAAAAAGTTACTTATGCTTCCGAATGTGCTTTTCAGTTACTGATTTTAAATGTCTGAGGATAGCTGGAGCTGCTAGATGAATATTAGATGACAGTAACCATTTCAAAACTCACTGCTGAGTTTCAACTGAAAATAATCCTCCCACCTTCCCACGAGAACTTCCCATATCATCACCTCCTGTCAAGTTTTTTTTTTTTCTTTCAATAGTTCTGATATTTCTGAGGCTCCCCAGTCATAAATGTCCAGTAAAGCTTATGGGGCTGTACTCTGCGTTTCCCGGGAAGCATTTGGTTCCATGTAAGGTTGCGGTCTGGGTTGAAGGGCAGTTCACCAGCCATCTGGCACCACCGGCTGGGCAGAGCTTTGTTAAGTACACTAACCATGCAGACTAGGCCAATGGTGACTCCCTGGCTCCCATGAGCGGCTCTTTCACATTGAGAGGGAAGAACTGAATGCAGGAGTTGTCAGGATAGGAGAGACGATGATCAGTCATCGCCATGGTATCTTCCCTCAGCCTTGAGAAGAGTCCAGAGGCCAGAAACAGGGCTTGATGGCCCTTGTTCTCATTCTGGGAGTAACTTGTGACTGGTGCAGCTCACCCATCCTGGTCTGATGCCAGTTCTGAGATTTTGGAGCGCTATGGAGACTCTATTCATAGATCTAGGCTGGAGTTGTTCATAGCTAACAACACATTCAGTGTGCATTATGTGTTTATGGCATCACTTCCACATTATTTTGGCAAGATCTGGGGTTTCACTTAGGAATTCTAAAAGGACATAGGATGAATGTTTTAAAATGGGCTAAGGAGTGAAGGGCTAAATTTCACAATGAGTAAATTTAGCAATTTCAAAAAACAGAATAGAAAATAAAATTGTATAGTCATTCCTAAATGTAATACAATGACCACATGCAGAGATTGAAGGCTGATAATATAGATATATTTTACTTTCAGCCTTAGATCTTTTTTTAATTTTATTTTATTATGTTATGTTAACCACCATACATTACATCATTAGTTTTTGATGTAGTGTTCCATGATTCATTGTTTGCGTATAACACGCAGTGCTCCATTCAATACGTGCCCTCTTTAATACCCATCACCAGGCTAGCCCATCCCCCCACGCCCCTCTCCTCTAGAACCCTCAGTTTGTTTTTCAGAGTCCATAGTCTCTCATGGTTCGTCT